>NC_138778.1:108456192-108800630 GCF_965119305.1 Pelophylax lessonae
TTATACAGTTAAGGCAGTCAGCGTTCTAGCAAGATTCCTAGTCACTACAGGTTTGTGTGAGCTCCAGCCATCTATTCCAGCATTTTTTTAATTTTGGCAGGACACCCTCTATGTCTATAAAGCAACCTTTTATAGCAATTCCACTATCCATTCCTGTAGGGTGGGGATATGAGCTTGCAACCATGATTTAGCTATAGTTTACATACACTAAAAAGAGTCTCTTGTAGGAAAGTGGCAAAAAATGTATCTATGTCAGCATCAGGTAAGAGTCCAAGGATGAAGGGCTTAAGGTCCAGCTGTAACAGGGAGCCCATGTGGTCATGTAGGAATATTATGATCTGCATCCAGTAGGATTGGATGTCTGGGCAGGTCCAGATGAGATGTACAAACGTGCCCGACTGCAGGGGACACAGAGGACAGTATTTTGGTCGGCATTTGGAAATCCTAAGTGGGGTCAAATAGGCCTTGTGTAAAATGTAGAGCTGGGTCATAAGATCAGAGAGTTTAGGTGAAGACAGTTTGGGACTATCCAAAATATCGTTCCACTCCGCCTCATCCAAAGGACCCATATCAGGCAGCCACCGAGTCTGCATTCTCTTCACCGTCACATCAACATCGGCACTGCGCAACTCGGTGTACAGTGCAGATATCAGGCCGACATGGGTGTCACCCAACACTATGGTCAGCAAGGGTATATCACACAGAGGGGGAATCTGGGCAGCAAATTGAGTGAGTAGTGCATGTCTCAGCTGCATGTATCTACAAAGCATATGCGAGGGGAGGTTGAACTCTTTGCTCAGAGGCTGAAATGGTCTGACACCTGTTGCACACAACACTTGGCCCAAGTAGAGTACACCCCTGTCCACCCATAGGTTGCAGTCCGGAATAGAAATCAACTCTCCCAGGCAAGGATTGTGCCACAGTGGGGTTCGAGTGTGGATGTGGGTGGTCTTCAGTCTCTTAAGGGCTATGTTCCACATCTCTCTGTGATGTAACAGTAGCCTATTCCGTACAGTAGTCAATGGCATATGACCCCGTCCCCATAAGAGCACCTGCATATGAGTAAAAGCTGTTTTATGTGGTCTCCTACAGACAAGCATTTGGTAGCGGAGGTCCTCCAATTTGTGGAAATAGTAGAAGTGTGAGAGCTGGGACGCTATGTAGTGCGATTGGAAGTCTGGCAATGCTACTCCACCCCGTCTAGTTGGATTTTTAAGCATAGCCCAGGGTAGTTTGTGTCACTCATGGCCCCACACAAAGGAATTCAGAATATTATCAATAATTTTGAACAGTTTTAGAAAAAATGGGATTGGGGAGTGCCAGAACACATAAAGAAGTTTGGGTAAGAGAATCATTTTAATGAGGCTTACCCTGCCCATGATCCTGAGGGGGAGTCATGCCCAAGTCTGCGTTTTTCTGCTTTAACAGGGTAATAACAGGTTCTATATTGTCCACAATATAATCAGAGAGCGACCTCGTGACCGTGATTCCCAGGAAGAGTATTGCCGCAACTCTCTGCAACGGGAGAGAGTCCGAGGCAAGAGGGGGGGGGGAAACGGGTCAAGGAGAAGTATTTGAGATTTGGACCAGTTTATTTTCAAACCGAAGTGAGAATCAAACTCCTCTATAGCTTGTAGAGCAGTTTGAAGGGAAGCGTCAGTGTCCTCTAAATATAAAAGCATATCGCCCGCATAAAGTCCTATCGTTTCCGTCAGGGATGACTGGCACAGACCATGTATGAGTGGGTGAGTTCTAAGCATGATTGCCAAAGGTTCAACTGCTAGGGCATAAAGTAAGGGGGAAAGGGGGCACCCCCGACGGGTCCCACAGCCAAGGGGAAAGGGGTCCTATGTCCAACCGTTCACCGAGACCCTAGCCACCGGTAGATAATAGAGTGCCTGCACCCATCTAATGAAAGCTGGCCTGAACCCAAATGCATGCAAGCACTCCCATAAGTACCTCCACTCCACGGAGTCGAAGGCTCTAGCTGCGTCCAGTGCCACCACCGAGGGAATGAGATACGCTGGAGGAACACACGAGTCTCCTGGGCGGTAATAGTTGTCTGAGAAGCATACAGCGTGGCATAGAAGGAGCGAAATTCTGCAGCCACCAGCGGCGGGTCAGAAAGGCTAGACCCATCAGATCCACGCAGCTGCACCACCACCGGAGAGCTAGTATCCTGATGAGCCAAGTAGGCCAGCAGTCTGCCCGCCTGTTCACCCTGTTCAAACACTCGCTGTTTGGAAAAGAATAGCTTTTGTTTGGCTTTCTCATAGAGCACTTGGTCGATCAGATGGGTATGGGATTTAAGCGCTGATATATTCTCAGGCAACGGGGCTTTGGAGCTAGCGTCTGTCAGTGAGGTTAAGTGGGCTTGTGCATTTGTAAGGAGAGAGTGGGACATTTTTTTCAGGTGGTTGATGCCCCTGGCTAGGGTGGCCGAACATGCAGCTTAAAAACCTCCCATACTAGGGCCGCATCTGTGGATCCCGTATTAGCAGTAAAATAGTATGACCATTCATGGGCTAGACCCTCCTGGTCCTCCAGGGCAGTGAGCCAGAAAGGGTGAAGACGCCATGGGCAGGGGAACGGTCTGGGGGGCTATGCGGAACGAGGCCCAGCATGGAGCATGGTCTGACAAAGACCGGGGTTCAAACCCAGAGTCTTGCAGCAGGGGGAGCAGGGGATGGGAGACCACAATAAAATCTATGCGTGACATCGTGGAGTGTGTAGCCGAAAAGCAAGAGTAGGAGCGTGTGTTGGGGTGCTGGTATCTCCAGGTGTCAGTCAATGCGAAGTCTCTAAAAAGACGACTAAGGCGGGTAGGAGGAGGGGGCCCATGTGGGTGAGAGCAGTGTAAACGGTCAAAAGTCGGGTCCAACACCATGTTAAAATCACCCATCCGCACATCCGGGACATTTTATGCCACATCAAGAATAAGGCATAAAAAATAAACAGAACAAACTAACAAAAAACACCAATACCTCCCCCCACCCCGCTCTCTGGGACCCCAACTTTGCGGGAGCATGGCATGAACCCGTAACCCAATGAAGAGTAGGCATGTAAGGATATAGGTGTAGAGGGCTGCGGGCACACCGCCAGCCCTAAGAACAGGCAAAAGAAAGGCCATCTCTTCGTTGCGGCAGCAATTTCATTAGCCATCAAGGGAGCATCTAACTCATCCCACTGGGATCTGGACAACAGACGGAATGAGATATGCTGGAGTAACACACGAGTCTCCTGGGCAGTAATAGTCTTCTGAGAGGCATACAGCGTGGCATAGAAGGAGCAAAATTCTGCAGCCACCAGCAGCGGGTCAGAAATGCTGGACCCATCAGATCTGCGCAGCTGCACCACCACCGGAGGGCTAGTATCCTGATGAGCCAAGTAGGCCAGCAGTCTGCCCGCCTGTTCATCATCCTGTTCAAACACCCGCTGTTTGCAAAAGAATAGCTTTTGTTTGGCTTTTTCATAGAGAAGTTGGTCGACCAAACGGTATGGGATTTAAGCGCCGATATATTCTCCGGCGACGGGGCGTTGGAGCAAGCGTCCGTCAGCAAGGTCAAGTGGGCTTGTTGTCGTGGAAATTAATAGGGCTTGGAGCATAGAAACCCACTTCAGTGCGCTCAAGATTATTACGCACCAAGCTCCATTAATAGCTTGTACTGAAAAGTACAATTGTACCGCTCTCCTGTATAACGATTTACCAAGCGCTCGGTGACAAAGAAAGGAACAGACGCGCTGGGTCATTTTGATGCCATCTGCCAGGTCTCTCTCCATTGGATATGTATGTGTGTGCATGTGTGTAAGAGCAAGTGTTTGTGTGTGAAAGTTTATGTGTCTCTTCATGGATGAAATGGCTGTGTGAGCTGCTGTGTGAGCTTGTGTCTGTGTGTCTGTGTGTGTGGGTGTGTGTGAGCTTCCTGTGTCTTCTGTCCTCTGTGTGTTCTGTGTGAGGGCAGGGCTTGGTTTATTTACAGCAACTAAACAAAAGGAAGTTACAGGGAGTGGCTTCACAACCACCAATCACAGAAAGTACAATGGGCAGTGCCTATGTAGAAACACAGCCATGTGCAGAGATGAGCAGAAATGACTGCCATCTTATCACTAACAAGTCTTTCCTGCAATGACAGTTAAAGCAATAATCACTGTGAATATCGATTATCGGTAAAACCGACACTGGGAGACATAATGACTATTTAACTAAAGAAATGTCTATCAAAATTTCCACCACATTGTGCATTTGTAATGAGAGAGTGGGACATTTTTTTCAGGCGGTGGCCCAAAAATGCAGCTTAAAAGCCTCCCATACTAGGGCCGCATCTGTGGATCCCGTATTAGCAGTAAAATAGTATGACCATTCACGGGCTGCGCCGTGTCACGCTCCTGACGGCAAAATTTGTCTAGCTGCGGGACAGCTGAGGAAGCTTTCCACAGCAGTGATATGATCCCAGGGTTGGCGGCGATCTCCCCATGGACAGCAGGTATAGTTCGGGTAGTGAAAGGCACACAGGATGAGAGATCAGGATGATACAGGAACGGAGCTCAGCTAATGTGCGTCTTGCCCAGGGAGCAATATAATGTAGAACTGCCACTGCACAGGGTGCAAGGATCGCTATGTACAGGGTGCAAGGATCGCTATGCACAGGGTGAAAGGATCGCTATGTACAGGGAGCAAGGATCGCTATGTACAGGGTGTAAGGATCACTATGTACAGGGTGCAAGGATTGCTATGTACAGGGTGCAAGGATCGCTATGTACAGGGTGCAAGGATCGCTATGTACAGGGTGAGAGGATCGCTATGTACAGGGTACAAGGTTCGCTATGTACAGGGTGCAAGGATCGCTATGTACAGGGTGCAAGGATCGCTATGTACATGGTGCAAGGATCGCTATGTACAGGGTGCAAGGATCGCTATGTACGGGGTGCAAGGATCGCTATGTACAAGGTGCAAGGATCGCTATGTACAGGGTGAGAGGATCGCTATGTACAGGGTACAAGGATCGCTATGTACAGGGTACAAGGATCGCTATGTACAGGGTACAAGGATCGCTATGTACAGGGTACAAGGATCGCTATGTACAGGGTGCAAGGATCGCTATGTACATGGTGCAAGGATCGTTATGTACAGGGTGCAAGGATCGCTATGTACGGGGTGCAAGGATCGCTATGTAGGGGGTGTAAGGATCGCTATGTACAGGGTACAAGGATCGCTATGTACAGGGTGTAAGGATTGCTATGTACAGGGTGCAAGGATCGCTATGTACAGGGTGCAAGGATCGCTATGTACAAGGATCGCTATGTACAGGGTGCAAGGATCGCTATGTACAGGGTGAAAGGATCGCTATGTACAGGGTGCAAGGATCGCTATGTACAGGGTGCAAGGATCGCTATGTACAGGGTGCAAGGATCGCTATGTACAGGGTGCAAGGATCGCTATGTACAGGGTACAAGGATCGCTATGTACAGGGTACAAGGATCGCTATGTACAGGGTACAAGGATCGCTATGTACAGGGTGCAAGGATCGCTATGTACATGGTGCAAGGATCGCTATGTACAGGGTGCAAGGATCGCTATGTACGGGGTGCAAGGATCGCTATGTAGGGGGTGTAAGGATTGCTATGTACAGGGTGCAAGGATCGCTATGTACAGGGTGCAAGGATCGCTATGTACAAGGATCGCTATGTACAGGGTGCAAGGATCGCTATGTACAGGGTGCAAGGATCGCTATGCACAGGGTGCAAGGATCGCTATGTACAGGGAGCAAGGATCGCTATGTACAGGGTGTAAGGATCGCTATGTACAGGGTGTAAGGATCGCTATGTAGGGGGTGTAAGGATCGCTATGTACAGGGTGTAAGGATCGCTATGTAGGGGGTGTAAGGATCGCTATGTACAGGGTGCAAGGATCGCTATGTACAGGGTACAAGGATCGCTATGTACAGGGTACAAGGATCGCTATGTACAGGGTACAAGGATCGCTATGTACAGGGTACAAGGATCGCTATGTACAGGGTGCAAGGATCGCTATGTACATGGTGCAAGGATCACTATGTACAGGGTGCAAGGATCGCTATGTACGGGGTGCAAGGATCGCTATGTAGGGGGTGTAAGGATCGCTATGTACAGGGTACAAGGATCGCTATGTACAGGGTGTAAGGATTGCTATGTACAGGGTGCAAGGATCGCTATGTACAGGGTGCAAGGATCGCTATGTACAAGGATCGCTATGTACAGGGTGCAAGGATCGCTATGTACAGGGTGCAAGGATCGCTATGCACAGGGTGCAAGGATCGCTATGTACAGGGAGCAAGGATCGCTATGTACAGGGTGTAAGGATCGCTATGTACAGGGTGTAAGGATCGCTATGTAGGGGGTGTAAGGATCGCTATGTACAGGGTGTAAGGATCGCTATGTAGGGGGTGTAAGGATCGCTATGTACAGGGTGTAAGGATCGCTATGTAGGGGGTGTAAGGATCGATATGTACAGGGTGTAAGGATCGCTATGTAGGGGTGTAAGGATCGCTATGTACAGGGTGTAAGGATCGCTATGTACAGGGTGTAAGGATCGCTATGTAGGGGGTGTAAGGATCGATATGTACAGGGTGTAAGGATCGCTATGTAGGGGGTGTAAGGATCGCTATGTACAGGGTGTTGGGATCGCTATGTAGGGGGTGTAAGGATCGCTATGTAGGGGATGCAATCCTAAAGAGTTCTCTATATACAGGGTACAAAGTTAAGTACTGCATGCTTCACAGCCCAGAAGAGAGGACAGAGGGGCCGCTGCCAAAGAGCAGCTACAACTTACAGAGGGAGTCCCGCCCACCGGGAGAGTGGAGCTGCCACCGCCTGCTGAGATAATGGCGCTGGGCCATCAGAGGGGTGACACCAGAGCTTTTTTGGACGGTGGTCCCCTCCAGCGATAGCCCCTTACACACCGCTCACTCTGCTTTCCACTGGACCCTAAAAGCATTTTGAAAAAATGAAAAAAAAAGTATAAAAAAATTAAATAGTAAAAAAAATAGGTTTGTAAATAAAAAAATGTAATAAAATAAAAAAAAATATGACACTATCCACTACTCTACTGACACTGTGCACTACCCTACTAACTTCAACCACTGACACCAACAACCACTGGCCCTCCAAAATAATTTTAAAAAATAATAAAACATTTAACTGTAAATAGAAATAAAAATATACATTTATAAAAAATTAAAAATGACTGACACCTTCCAGTGCCCTAATACACCCCCCTCACAAGAGACATTTAATAAAAATAATCAAAAATAAAACAAAATTGAATTGTAAAAAAAAAAAAAGACCAAAAATACATTTGTAAACAAAATAATTGATCAAAAATAAAAAGTCTACTGGCACCATTCACTGCTCTACTGAGTGTTCACTGCCCTACTGAGATCATCCACATCTTCCCCCAAATCATTGTGAAAAAATTATTAAAATAAATTATAAAAAATATTTCACATTTAAAAATTAAAAAACTACTTATTCTGCCCCCCCCCCCCTCTAAAGCACTGTGAAAACAATATTTTAAAAATAAAAATAAAAAATTATAGTGGCAAATAATAATATAAAAAAAATATAAAAAACAAAAACTACTGACATTGTCCACCCCCCCCCCCACAAAAAAAAAAACGATTGTGCAAAATATTTATTGAACGATTCATTCAAAAAATGATAAACAATAACATTATGAAAAACAAATAAAATAATAAAAGCAATAAAAAAACTACTGACACCTTCAACTGCCGTACTGACACCATCCAGTGCTCTACTGACACCGCCCCCCTTCCTCCCAAAAAATATTGTAAAAACAATGATGAATACATAAATAGTAAAAAAATATATGTATTATTTTTATACTATTTTTTACAAATGTTATTTTTTTTTTTAAATTACTGTCTACTGCCCTACTGACACCATCCTCTGGTCCCCAAAAACCTTTTTGAAAAAATAAAAAAAAAAATAAATAAAAGATATAATTACATTGTATAAAAAAAAACAATTAAATACAAATAAAAAACTACTGACACTGTACACTGCCCTACTGACTCCATCCATTGCCACCCTCCCAGAGACACTGTGAAAAAAGGATTTAAAAAAGAAAATAAATAACTAATAATGCTGTCCACTTCCCTTCTATTATGTTTCACAATTTTATATTTTAATTATTTTTATTTTCCTTATTTCATTTCCTGACATCATCCACTGCCCATCCCCCATTCATTGTGAAAATAAAGATATAATAAATAATAGAAATTAAAATTTAAATATAAAACAAAAATAAAAAAGCTACTGACACTGCCCAGTGCCTTGCTGACACAATCCATTGTCCTAACCCCTCCTCCCTGAAAAGAATTGGTAAAAAAAAGAAATCAACTACTGACTCCACCCACTGTCGTTCAATTCCCAGGTAAGAGCTGTGGTGGACACAGGGCAGCCATCAGAAATGTTGGGGCCCCTTACACAGCTTTAGGACTGGGCCCCCCGGTGCTTGACCACCAGCCTTCCCCATGGCCCGCCAACTGGGCGCCCCACCAAATCTGCCCACTGGCCATCTTACCAAGTAAAGTAGATTTAAAGTATATTTTAAGAAAAATCAGAAGATGAAGGGGAGGGGGGAGGGTTCGGGGGAGAGAACCACTTTACAGTAAAGGTGCAACAATGGTAACATTTCCAAAATGTAAACCACCGTTCCCAGTCCACCACAGTGCCCCATACATCAATGCCACTTACATCACAGTGCTGCTTACATCACAGGGCCCATATATAACAGTGCAGCTTACATCACAGTGATCTGTATAACAGCGCTGCTTACAACAAGGTGCCAATACATCAATGCCACTTACATTACAGTGCTGCTTACATCACAGTGCTGCTTACATCAATGCCGCATACATCACAGTGCTGCTTACATCAATGCCACTTACATCACAGTGCTGCTTATATCAATGCCACTTACATCACAGTGCTGCTTATATCAATGCCACTTACATCACAGTGCTGCTTACATCAATGCCACTTACATCACAGTGCTGCTTACATCAATGCCACTTACATCACAGTGCTGCTTACATCAATGCCACTTACATCACAGTGCTGCTTACATCAATGCCACTTACATCACAGTGCTGCTTACATCAATGCCACTTACATCACAGTGCTGCTTACATCAATGCCACTTACATCACAGTGCTGCTTACATCAATGCCACTTACATCACAGTGCTGCTTACATCAATGCCACTTACATCACAGTGCCCATAAATCAGTGCCCGTTCATCAATGTGCTCCTTTATGACATAGTGCCCCTTTTATTGCAAGCCTTCCCTGCAGAGTACCACCTTGGTAAGTCATAGGCACTGATCAGCCTGGGGTGTCCTCTACCTTCTGTCTCAAGCCACTACCATGCTCACAGTGGACGAAGACTGGAGGTGCTGCAGATCTGGAAGTAAGGCGGGAGCTGGCCAACTTAACAAGCGGGTACTTATCCACTTGTTAATTTTAAAAGGCTCCCGCACTCTCTGCAGATAGTCCTGCAGCACCTCCCACTCCCTGTGAGCATGGCAGTGGTGGCTGGTGGGAGACCCAGTAAAAAGGACACAGCTGCTAAATGGTGGACCGTGGCCCTGACATGACTTTCATTTGGCATGGACCGTGGCCCCATTTAGTGATCCCTGCGAAGTACCAAGAGCCTCTCATGGGGCCCCCCACTGACATCGGGCCCTTGGGCACCGCCCATGGGCCCAAATGTCAGTCCGCCCCAATTCCTGTCCACAATGTATCCCCATCCCCACCCAGAATTATCTATCCCTCTCCAGGATTCTGGTCAGGGATACATTGTGGACAGGGATTGATATTCCGGGTGGCAATGGGGATACATTGTGGACAGGGATGGATAAATCCGGGTGGGGATGGGGATACATTGTGGACAGGGTAGGTAAATCCGGGTGGGGATGGGGATACATTGTGGACAGGGATTGATATTCCGGGTGGCAATGGGGATACATTGTGGACAGGGATGGATAAATCCGGGTGGGGATGGGGATACATTGTGGACAGGGATGGATAAATCTGGGGGGGGATGGGGATACATTGTGGACAGGGATGGATAAATCCAGGTTGGGATGGGGATACATTGTGGACAGGGATGGATAAATCCGGGTTGGGATGGGGATACATTGTGGACAGGGATGGATAAATCCGGGTGGGGATGGGGATACATTGTGGACAGGGATGGGGATACATTGTGGACAGGGATGGATAAATCCGGGTGGGGTTGGGGATACATTGTGGACAGGGATGGATAAATCCGGGTGGGGATGGGGATACATTGTGGACAGGGATGGATATTTCGGGTGGCAATGGGGATACATTGTGGACAGGGATGGATAAATCCGGGTGGGGATGGGGATACATTGTGGACAGGGTAGGTAAATCCGGGTGGGGATGGGGATACATTGTGGACAGGGATGCATAAATCCGGGTGGGGATGGGGATACATTGTGATAATGGATGAGGATGATAATGGATGAGAATGATGGAGTTGCATTGTGATAATGGATGAGGATGATTATGGGTGGGGATGATGGAGTTGCATTGTGATAATGGATGAGGATGATTCTGGGTGGGGATGATGGAGTTGCATTGTGATAATGGATGAGGATGATTCTGGGTCAGAGTTACTAGGTGAAGAGGCTCTCCACAATGTAATTCCTTTCCCCACTCACAATCACCCCCAGCCATTTTTACATTGCACCTCCATCATGTGTGGAGTCTGTGTCCCATTCAGGAGTGCAAACAAAGCACAGGAGGAGCAGCAGCAGGCTGCAGCACATCACACATAGAAAACTCAGTGACTTTTACCCTCCAAGCTGATCTTCATTCTGCTCCATGCACCTGTGTGGGCTGGGGCTACTTCCTCCATTAGGCAGATAACCACACCCCCATGCTGAGCGCTGGCCAATCAGCTACTGCCCAAATGTTTTTTTAAGAAGCAGGCTCCGCCTCAGGCACAGAGGTTATTGAAGCTTGCCAGGATCTCCCCGCGGACACTGGGAGGTAGGGAAAGCCTGTATGTAGGGATTTCTTCTCCTTCATTCCTTCTCTCCTCAGTCAGAGTACTGCAGTGAGAGGGGGGAGGAGGATTATTACTGACTAGAACACCCCCACCCCCACCAAACACACAGCACAAACCCTAAGCATTATCTAGCCCCACCCCCTGTGGCATACGAGCGAGGGGGGGGGCAAGGGATGTGGCGGTGGTGAAGATTGGAAACTATTGTTTTCAATGTGTGTAAGGGAAGCGATCCCCGGGCCCCTCTAGAGGCTCGGGCCCCTTACACCAGTACTGCCTGTACCCCCCTGATGGCGTCCCTGGGTGGACATTCCTGCACTCAGCCAATCACACGCTCCCTCAAACCTTCCCACATCTGTGCCATTGTGCTGTGTGATAAAACTGCACATTTTAGAGTGGCCTTTTATTGTGGGCAGCCTAAGGCACAGCTGTGCAATAATCATGCTGTCCAATCAGCACCTTCATATGTCACACCTGTGAGGGGGAGAAGTGCCCTCCCCCATTCACTCTGCTGTAACTTCCCTTCTCCATGTAGAAAACAGCTGACATGCCCCTCCCCCTGCCCCACCCCCCCTGCTGTGAGCTGACTCCTCTGTAGGAAGACCCCTCCCCCACTCCCATTGCTTCAAGCTGAGTCCTCAATGTAAAAACTGCTGACACTCCCCCTTCACTTTCACCCCTCCCCCCAATGTTTTCACCTGAATACGTCCTCTGTGTAGAGAAGTGATGACACGCCCCCTCCTACTGCACCGCCCCCTCCCCCTGCACTGCTTTTGAGCTGAATCTTCTGTATGGAGAAATGTTGGCACTCCCCTCCCCCACTCCTCTCCTGTGATTCCTATATGTAGAGGGGAATGTTTTCTTTCATCCCCTCCCCCACTCCCATTGCTTCAAGCTGACTCCACTGTTATGTGGATAAGTGCTGAGCTGACCCCTCCCCCATTATCTCGGGGCTTTACAGAGAGTAAAGAGAAGAGCTGTTGAAGTCATTTGGCCTAAGAAAACAAAATCCCACCAAGGCCACAACAGGGCTGGTTTACAAAAATGAAATAAATATAAAAAATAAAATTGTAAAAATAATAAAGTAAAATAAAAAATATGGACACTGTCCACTTTACCCTCAATAAAAATAATTGAGAAAAAAATAATAAAAAAAATTAAATTGAAAAAAATAATAAAAAAATATAAAATGTAAAGTGTATATATATATATATATACACACACATATATATACCAACACTGTCCATTACTCCAATGAACTGATACAACGCCCTAACCCCTCCCCAAAAATGCATTGTGAAAAAAATAAATAAACAATAAATTCCAAAAAATAAAACAATTAAAAAAATACAGAAAACTGTAAAATATGCTGACACTGTCCATTGCTCTACTGACACTGTCACCTGCCTTACTGACACAGTCCACTACTTCCTTCCAGAAGCACTGAAAAAATAAACTGTCAAAAATCCTAGAAAAAAAATACTGACATTGTTCATACAAAAAAATCTATGTAAAAAAAAATAATAAAAATGTAAAAAATAATAAAATTAAAAAAATAAAACTACTGACACTGTCCAATCTCCCAAAATAGCCTTGTAAAAAAATATTATGGAAAAAAAGGACTGTAAAAAAAATAAAAAATACACATTTTAAAATAATTAAAAATAAAATTGTAAAACAAAAGAAAAATACATTTATAGAGAAAAATACATTGAAAAAAACAAAAAACAAAAAAACACTGACACAATTAACTGGTTTACTATCACTGCTCCACTGACACCATCCACTGTGCCCCTCTCAGAGGCACTGCGGGAAAAACAATCATAAAAACAAACAACATATTTTTTAGAAAATATAAAAAAAAATAACAAATTTCTACTGACACTGTCCATTGCCCAACTGACACCAACCCCTTCCTGACATTTAAAAAAAAATTATAAAATAATAGATTGTAAAAAAAAATAATTAAAAAAATAAGATTGTAAAAATATAAAAAATAAAATAATAAAGATATAAAACTTTTGAGAAAAGCATTGTTCAACTGACCAATTATTTAAAATTAAAAAAAAAATTCTGACACTGTCCATTACTCGGCTGACTCTGATGATTACCTTACTGGCACCATCCAATGCCCCTAAAAGCATTTTAAAAAATGTAACAAATAAAAAATGTAACTATAAAATAAAAATAAAAATAAAAATAAAAAAAATAACCTAAAATGAAAGAACAATTAAAGCGGAGTTCCACCAAATTTAACTTTAAAAAAATATTGAAACAATTAAATTGAAGGAAAAAAAAAATAATAAAATAAAGAACTACTGTTAATGTCCACTGCCCTAATGACATGATCAATAGCTATGACAAAAAAAATAAAATAATTGGGATTTAAAAAAAAATACATGTGTAAAAAAAAATAAATAAATAAAGATAAAAAAAAAACTACTGACACCATTCACTCCTCTACTGACGCTGTTCACTGCCCTACTGACATAATCCACTGCCCCCCAGGAGCACTGTGAAAAAAGTGTTTCAACATACACTACCGGTAAATAAAAAATAAAATTGTAAAAAAACTAAATAAAGAAAACTACTGACACCATTAACTGCTCTACTGACACTGTTCAGTGCCTACTGAGACCATCCACTGCCCCCCTCCCAGAGGCACTTTGAAAAACAAAATGACATTATTTTTAAAAAAAATATATAAAAAAATAAAACTGTAAAACATATTAGAAAAAAAAAAATATATACTGACACTGTCCACTGTCCTACAGTCAATGTTCGCCCCCCCCCCCCCCCCCATAGCATTGTGAATGTAATACTATTAAAAACAAATTGTAATAAAATTATAAAAATTTAAAAGTGTAAATAAATATAAAAATAATATAATAAAAATTAAAAAACTACTGATACCATCCACTGCTCTACTGATGATGTCAAATGCCCCCCCCCCCCAAAATGAAAAAAAAATTGAAAGCATAATATATAGTATAAAATTATAGAATTGTTAAATAATAAAAAAATAAAATAATACAATTCTGACACTGTCCACTGCTCTACTGAAACTGTCCATTGCACCCCCACCCCCCCCCCCACCAAAAAAAAAACAAAAAGATTTTGTTTAAACATCTTCTATTTACCCCCCGCCATACACTCCGCACTGTACATCTTCTATTTACCCCCCGCCATTCACTCCGCACTGTACATCTTCTATTTACCCCCCGCCATTCACTCCGCACTGTACATCTTCTATTTACCCCCCGCCATACACTCCGCACTGTACATCTTCTATTTACCCCCCGCCATTCACTCCGCACTGTACATCTTCTATTTACCCCCCGCCATACACTCCGCACTGTACATCTTCTATTTACCCCCCCCGCCATACACTCCGCACTGTACATCTTCTATTTACCCCCCGCCATACACTCCGCACTGTACATCTTCTATTTACCCCCCGCCATACACTCCGCACTGTACATCTTCTATTTACCCCCCGCCATACACTCCGCACTGTACATCTTCTATTTACCCCCCGCCATACACTCCACACTGTACATCTTCTATTTACCCCCCGCCATACACTCCGCACTGTACATCTTCTATCTACCCCCCGCCATACACTCCGCACTGTACATCTTCTATTTACCCCCCGCCATACACTCCGCACTGTACATCTTCTATTTACCCCCCGCCATACACTCCGCACTGTACATCTTCTATTTACCCCCCGCCATACACTCCGCACTGTACATCTTCTATTTACCCCCCGCCATTTACTCCGCACTGTACATCTTCTATTTACCCCCCGCCATACACTCCGCACTGTACATCTTCTATTTACCCCCCGCCATACACTCCGCACTGTACATCTTCTATTTACCCCCCACCATACACTCCGCACTGTACATCTTCTATTTACCCCCCGCCATACACTCCGCACTGTACATCTTCTATTTACCCCCCGCCATACACTCCGCACTGTACATCTTCTATTTACCCCCCGCCATTCACTCCGCACTGTACATCTTCTATTTACCCCCCGCCATACACTCCGCACTGTACATCTTCTATTTACCCCCCGCCATACACTCTGCACTGTACATCTTCTATTTACCCCCCCGCCATACACTCCGCACTGTACATCTTCTGTTTACCCCCCGCCATTCACTCTGCACTGTACATCTACTATTTACCCCCCGCCATACACTCCGCACTGTACATCTTCTATTTACCCCCCGCCATTCACTCCGCATTGTACATCTTCTATTTACCCCCCGCCATACACTCCTCACTGTACATCTTCTATTTACCCCCCGCCATTCACTCCGCATTGTACATCTTCTATTTACCCCCCACCATACACTCCGCACTGTACATCTTCTATTTACCCCCCGCCATACACTCTGCACTGTACATCTTCTATTTACCCTCCCCGCCATACACTCCGCACTGTACATCTTCTATTTACCCCCGCCATTCACTCCGCACTGTACTTCTTCTATTTACCCCCCTCCATACACTCCGCACTGTACATCTTCTATTTACCCCCCTCCATACACTCCGCACTGTACATCTTCTATTTACCCCCTGCCATTCACTCCGCACTGTACATCTGCTATTTACCCCCCGCCATAAACTCCGCACTGTACATCTTCTATTTACCCCCCGCCATTCACTCTGCACTATACATCTTCTATTTACCCCCCGCCATACACTCCGCACTGTACATCTTCTATTTACCCCCCTCCATTCACTCCGCACTGTACATCTTCTATTTACCCCCCGCCATACACTCCGCACTGTACATCTTCTATTTACCCCCCGCCATTCACTCCGCACTGTACATCTTCTATTTACCCCCCGCCATAAACTCTGCACTGTACATCTTCTATTTACCCCCCGCCATACACTCCGCACTGTACATCTTCTATTTACCCCCCGCCATACACTCCACACTGTACATCTTCTATTTACCCCCCGCCATTCACTCCGCACTGTACATCTTCTATTTACCCCCCACCATACACTCCGCACTGTACATCTTCTATTTACCCCCGCCATACACTCCGCACTGTACATCTTCTATTTACCCCCCCCGCCATACACTCCGCACTGTATATCTTCTATTTACCCCCCGCCATACAATCCTCACTGTACATCTTCTATTTACCCCCCGCCATACACTCCGCACTGTACATCTTCTATTTACCCCCCGCCATTCACTCCGCACTGTACATCTTCTATTTACCCCCCTATTCACTCCGCACTGTACATCTTCTATTTACCCCCCGCCATTCACTCCGCACTGTAAATCTTCTATTTACCCCCCGCCATACACTCCACACTGTACATCTTCTATTTACCCCCCGCCATACACTCCTCACTGTACATCTTCTATTTACCCCCCGCCATTCACTCCGCACTGTACATCTTCTATTTACCCCCCGCCATACACTCCGCACTGTACATCTTCTATTTACCCCCCGCCATTCACTCCGCACTGTACATCTTCTATTTACCCCCCGCCATTCACTCCGCACTGTACATCTTCTATTTACCCCCCTCCATACACTCCGCACTGTACATCTTCTATTTACCCCCCGCCATACACTCCTCACTGTACATCTTCTATTTACCCCCCGCCATTCACTCCGCACTGTACATCTTCTATTTACCCCCCGCCATACACTCCGCACTGTACATCTTCTATTTACCCCCCGCCATACACTCTGCACTGTACATCTTCTATTTACCCCCCGCCATACACTCCGCACTGTACATCTTCTTTTTACCCCCCGCCATTCACTCCGCACTGTACATCTTCTATTTACCCCCCGCCATACACTCCGCACTGTACATCTTCTATTTACCCCCCCCGCCATACACTCCGCACTGTACATCTTCTATTTACCCCCCGCCATACACTCCGCACTGTACATCTTCTATTTACCCCCCGCCATACACTCCGCACTGTACTTCTTCTATTTACCCCCCGCCATACACTCCGCACTGTACATCTTCTATTTACCCCCCGCCATACACTACGCACTGTACATCTTCTATTTACCCCCCGCCATACACTCCGCACTGTACATCTTCTATTTACCCCCCCCCCGCCATACACTCCGCACTGTACATCTTCTATTTACCCCCCGCCATACACTCCGCACTGTACATCTTCTATTTACCCCCCGCCATTCACTCCGCACTGTACATCTTCTATTTACCCCCCGCCATTCACTCCGCACTGTACATCTTCTATTTACCCCCCTCCATACACTCCGCACTGTACATCTTCTATTTACCCCCCGCCATACACTCCTCACTGTACATCTTCTATTTACCCCCCGCCATTCACTCCGCACTGTACATCTTCTATTTACCCCCCGCCATACACTCCGCACTGTACATCTTCTATTTACCCCCCGCCATACACTACGCACTGTACATCTTCTATTTACCCCCCGCCATACACTCCGCACTGTACATCTTCTATTTACCCCCCCCCCCGCCATACACTCCGCACTGTACATCTTCTATTTACCCCCCGCCATACACTCCGCACTGTACATCTTCTATTTACCCCCCGCCATTCACTCCGCACTGTACATCTTCTATTTACCCCCCGCCATTCACTCCGCACTGTACATCTTCTATTTACCCCCCTCCATACACTCCGCACTGTACATCTTCTATTTACCCCCCGCCATACACTCCTCACTGTACATCTTCTATTTACCCCCCGCCATTCACTCCGCACTGTACATCTTCTATTTACCCCCCGCCATACACTCCGCACTGTACATCTTCTATTTACCCCCCGCCATACACTCTGCACTGTACATCTTCTATTTACCCCCCGCCATACACTCCGCACTGTACATCTTCTTTTTACCCCCCGCCATTCACTCCGCACTGTACATCTTCTATTTACCCCCCGCCATACACTCCGCACTGTACATCTTCTATTTACCCCCCACCATACACTCCGCACTGTACATCTTCTATTTACCCCCCGCCATACACTCCGCACTGTACTTCTTCTATTTACCCCCCCCGCCATACACTCCGCACTGTACATCTTCTATTTACCCCCCGCCATACACTCCGCACTGTACATCTTCTATTTACCCCCCGCCATACACTCCGCACTGTACTTCTTCTATTTACCCCCCGCCATACACTCCGCACTGTACATCTTCTATTTACCCCCCGCCATACACTACGCACTGTACATCTTCTATTTACCCCCCGCCATACACTCCGCACTGTACATCTTCTATTTACCCCCCCCCGCCATACACTCCGCACTGTACATCTTCTATTTACCCCCCGCCATACACTCCTCACTGTACATCTTCTATTTACCCCCCGCCATACACTCCGCACTGTACATCTTCTATTTACCCCCCGCCATTCACTCCGCACTGTACATCTTCTATTTACCCCCCCCCCCATTCACTCCGCACTTTACATCTTCTATTTACCCCCCGCCATACACTCCGCACTGTACATCTTCTATTTACCCCCCGCCATACACTCCGCACTGTACATCTTCTATTTACCCCCCGCCATACACTCCGAACTGTACATCTTCTATTTACCCCCCGCCATACACTCCGCACTGTACATCTTCTATTTACCCCCCGCCATACACTCCGCACTGTACATCTTCTATTTACCCCCCGCCATTCACTCCGCACTGTACATCTTCCATTTACCCCCCGCCATTCACTCCGCACTGTACATCTTCTATTTACCCCCCGCCATACACTCCTCACTGTACATCTTCTATTTACCCCCCGCCATTCACTCCGCACTGTACATCTTCTATTTACCCCCCACCATACACTCCGCACTGTACATCTTCTATTTACCCCCCGCCATACACTCTGCACTGTACATCTTCTATTTACCCCCCCCGCCATACACTCCGCACTGTACATCTTCTATTTACCCCCGCCATTCACTCCGCACTGTACTTCTTCTATTTACCCCCCTCCATACACTCCGCACTGTACATCTTCTATTTACCCCCCTCCATACACTCCGCACTGTACATCTTCTATTTACCCCCCGCCATTCACTCCGCACTGTACATCTTCTATTTACCCCCCGCCATAAACTCCGCACTGTACATCTTCTATTTACCCCCCGCCATTCACTCTGCACTGTACATCTTCTATTTACCCCCCGCCATACACTCCGCACTGTACATCTTCTATTTACCCCCCGCCATACACTCCGCACTGTACATCTTCTATTTACCCCCCGCCATACACTCCGCACTGTACATCTTCTATTTACCCCCCGCCATACACTCCGCACTGTACATCTTCTATTTACCCCCCGCCATTCACTCCGCACTGTACATCTTCTATTTACCCCCCGCCATTCACTCCGCACTGTACATCTTCTATTTACCCCCCGCCATAAACTCTGCACTGTACATCTTCTATTTACCCCCCGCCATACACTCCACACTGTACATCTTCTATTTACCCCCCGCCATTCACTCCGCACTGTACATCTTCTATTTACCCCCCACCATACACTCCGCACTGTACATCTTCTATTTACCCCCCGCCATACACTCCGCACTGTACATCTTCTATTTACCCCCCCGCCATACACTCCGCACTGTATATCTTCTATTTACCCCCCGCCATACACTCCTCACTGTACATCTTCTATTTACCCCCCGCCATACACTCCGCACTGTACATCTTCTATTTACCCCCCGCCATTCACTCCGCACTGTACATCTTCTATTTACCCCCCGCCATACACTCCGCACTGTACATCTTCTATTTACCCCCCGCCATACACTCCGCACTGTACATCTTCTATTTACCCCCCGCCATACACTCCGCACTGTACATCTTCTATGTACCCCCCGCCATACACTCCACACTGTACATCTTCTATTTACCCCCCGCCATTCACTCTGCACTGCACATCTTCTATTTACCCCCCGCCATACACTCCGCACTGTACATCTTCTATTTACCCCCCGCCATTCACTCCGCACTGTACATCTTCTATTTACCCCCCGCCATTCACTCCGCACTGTACATCTTCTATTTACCCCCCACCATACACTCCGCACTGTACATCTTCTATTTACCCCCCGCCATACACTCCGCACTGTACATCTTCTATTTACCCCCCTATTCACTCCGCACTGTACATCTTCTATTTACCCCCCGCCATTCACTCCGCACTGTAAATCTTCTATTTACCCCCCGCCATACACTCCACACTGTACATCTTCTATTTACCCCCCGCCATACACTCCTCACTGTACATCTTCTATTTACCCCCCGCCATTCACTCTGCACTGTACATCTTCTATTTACCCCCCGCCATACACTCCGCACTGTACATCTTCTATTTACCCCCCGCCATTCACTCCGCACTGTACATCTTCTATTTACCCCCCGCCATTCACTCCGCACTGTACATCTTCTATTTACCCCCCTCCATACACTCCGCACTGTACATCTTCTATTTACCCCCCGCCATACACTCCTCACTGTACATCTTCTATTTACCCCCCGCCATTCACTCCGCACTGTACATCTTCTATTTACCCCCCGCCATACACTCCGCACTGTACATCTTCTATTTACCCCCCGCCATTCACTCCGCACTGTACATCTTCTATTTACCCCCCGCCATTCACTCCGCACTGTACATCTTCTATTTACCCCCCCACCCCCATACACTCCGCACTGTACATCTTCTATTTACCCCCCGCCATTCACTCCGCACTGTACATCTTCTATTTACCCACCGCCATACACTCCGCACTGTACATCTTCTATTTACCCCCACGCCATACACTCCGCACTGTACATCTACTATTTACCCCCCCGCCATTCACTCCGCACTGTACATCTTCTATTTACCCCCCCCCCATACACTCCGCACTGTACATCTTCTATTTACCCCCCGCCATTCACTCCGCACTGTACATCTTCTATTTACCCCCCGCCATACACTCCGCACTGTACATCTTCTATTTACCCCCCGCCATACACTCCGCACTGTACATCTTCTATTTACCCCCCCCCGCCATACACTCCGCACTGTACATCTTCTATTTACCCCCCGCCATTCACTCCGCACTGTACATCTTCTATTTACCCCCCGCCATACACTCCGCACTGTACATCTTCTATTTACCCCCCCCGCCATACACTCCGCACTGTACATCTTCTATTTACCCCCCGCCATTCACTCCGCACTGTACATCTTCTATTTACCCCCCGCCATCCACTCTGCACTGTACACCTTCTATTTACCCCCCACCATACACTCCTCACTGTACATCTTCTATTTACCCCCCGCCATTCACTCCGCACTGTACATCTTCTATTTACCCCCCCCCCCCGCCATTCACTCCGCACTGTACATCTTCTATTTACCCCCCGCCATACACTCCGCACTGTACATCTTCTGTTTACCCCCCCGCCATACACTCCGCACTGTACATCTTCTATTTACCCACCGCCATACACTCCGCACTGTACATCTTCTATTTACCCCCACGCCATACACTCTGCACTGTACATCTACTATTTACCCCCCGCCATTCACTCCGCACTGTACATCTTCTATTTACCCCCCCCCATACACTCCGCATTGTACATCTTCTATTTACCCCCCGCCATTCACTCCGCACTGTACATCTTCTATTTACCCCCCTCCATACACTCCGCACTGTACATCTTCTATCTACCCCCCGCCATACACTCCGCACTGTACATCTTCTATTTACCCCCCGCCATACACTCCGCACTGTACATCTTCTATTTACCCCCCGCCATACACTCCGCACTGTACATCTTCTATTTACCCCCCTTACCCCCCGCCATACACTCCGCACTGTACATCTTCTATTTACCCCCCGCCATACACTCCGCACTGTACATCTTCTATTTACCCCCCGCCATACACTCCGCACTGTACATCTTCTATTTACCCCCCGCCATTCACTCCGCACTTTACATCTTCTATTTACCTCCCGCCATTCACTCCGCACTGTACATCTTCTATTTACCCTCCCCCCCTCCATACACTCCGCACTGTACATCTTCTATTTACCCCCCGCCATACACTCCGCACTGTACATCTTCTATTTACCCCCCGCCATACACTACGCACTGTACATCTTCTATTTACCCCCCGCCATACACTCCGCACTGTACATCTTCTATTTACCCCCCGCCATACACTCCGCACTGTACATCTTCTATTTACCATTACCACATTCTGCACTATGCAAGTCATCTCCAACTCTATTTAACCACACCCCCTTTAACCACACCCCCTTTAACCACACCAAATATTTAGCACACTTTACACCAAGGCCACTTTTTGCATTTTTAGTTCAATCAACGTCTAGGGCCGAGTTTTAATCTTGCACACAGCCCTCTGATTTCATGATTCGCCCTGAGTCAGGGAATAGAACCATGTGCAGAAAACACATCCAGTAAATGCATAGACATAATCACCTATAATTGGGAATATCCAATCACACTTCTCCTATCTAATTCACTAATTATCTAACTATACTAAATAATGACCTGACTGACTGTATTATTCATTACAAATCATTCTCTTTATAAAAGATATTTTCTATCTCTTGTTGAGTCTTTGCTGTACATAGCGATGTCAGAACCTCCTGAGCCAATCAGCTTCCCCAATAAACACTGGAGGCGGGGAGACCCCGCCCAGAGCTGACATCACACTATTTCTAATCCTCACTTTGCTGAGCACTTCAATGTCACAGCCTGAAGAATAATATGGAGAAATGGGAAATGCAGTATAGAGGACAGACGTCTGTTCTTTATAGAATCAAATAATTCTTCACACCCCTCCCCCACTCCCTCTTCTTCACACCCCTCCCCCGCTCCCTCTTCTTCACACCCCTCCCCCGCTCCCTCTTCTTCACACCCCTCCCCCGCTCCCTCTTCTTCACACCCCTCCCCCACTCCTTTCCTGTCACCTGATTCCTATATGTAGAGGGGAAATGCTTTCTTTTGTCCCCTCCCCCACTCCAATTGCTTCATTTTCACTCCAATGTTTGGGGAAGAAGGATTCACCTGACCCCTCCCCCATTATCTCTGCTGTGAGCTCCTCTGTGTACAAAAGTGTTTACACCCCCTCTCTATGTCAGTTAGGGGTCCGATCTGTCCGTCGCAATGTCGCAGTCATGCAAAAAAAAAAAAAAAAATATCGCAGATCGTCGCCATTACTAGTTAAAAAAAAAAAACAATAAAAATGACAAATTTCCTGTAGTTAGTAGCTGCGATAACTTTTGCGCAAACCAATCAAAATACGCTTATTGCGATTTTTTTTACCAAACATATGTAGTAGAAAACAAATTGGCCTAAAATGTTAAAAAATTTTGATTTTTACATTTTTTTTGGGGGGGGGGGGAATTTCATATAAAAAAAATGTGAAAAATATTGTTATTTTTTCAAAATTGTCGCTCTTTTTTTGTTTATAGCGCAAAAAGTAAAAATCGCACAGGTGATCAAATACCAGCAAAAGAAAGCTCTGTGAGGAAAACAAGGACATAAATTTAATTTGGGTACAGCGTCGCACGACCGCGCAATTGTCTGTTAAACTAACACAGTGGCGAATCGCAAAATATGGCCTGGTCAGGAAGGGGGTAAAATCTTCCGGTCTTGAAGCATTTAAAAATACGCTCATTGAGAATTTTTTTGTCAAAGACATGTAGCTAAATACATTTTGGCCTAAATATATGACAAAAATTTAATATATTGGATATTTTTTAACTGTCTAAGTAGAAAAATATTGTTATTTTTTTCAAAATTGTCGCTTTTTTTATTAATATCGCAAAAAGATAAAAATTGCACAGGTGATCAAATACCACCAAAAGAAAGCTCTGTTTGTGGGAAAAAAAAGGACGTAAATTTCGTTTGGGTACAGCGTTGCATGACCGCGCAATTGTCCGTTAAATTCGCACAGTGCCGAAACGCAAAAAGTGGCCTGGACGTAAGACAGCAAAATCCTCCGGTGGTAAAGTGGTTAAGGCTCTCTACTTTGTTTGGTCTCAGTTTCCATGTGTAGCTATGTGTCTGGTCTCCCTAGCTCCTGACATGTATACCCACCCCTCCCCCACTCCCTCTTCCTATATGTAGAGGGGAAATACTTTATTTTATCCCCTCCCCCACTCCAATTGCTTCAAGCTGAGTACGCTCTTTAGAGGATAAGTGCTGAGCTGACCCCTCCCCCATTATCTCTTCTGTGAGCTGGGTTCTCTGAGTGGAGAAATTCTGACATGCCCCTCCCCCTTTGCATTGAGCTAACTCCTCTGTGTAAAGAAACATTTGCACACCCCTCCCCCACTCTCTTTGCTGTCAGAGGAATCCTATATGTAAAGGGGAAATGCTTTCTTTTACCCCCTCCCCCACTCCCATTGTTTAGAGGAGAAGTGTTAACCCTCCCCCATTTGCTTCGCTTTATGCGGAGTTCTCGATGTAGAAACTGCTGACACGCCCTCTCCAGCTGCCCCGCCCCTCTGCTGTCAGCTGATTCCTATATGTAGAGGGGAAATGTTTTCTTCCATACCCCTCCCCCACTCCCATTGCTTCAAGCTGAGTCCACTGTCTAGAGCAGAAGTGCTGACATGACTCCTCCCCCATTATCTGAGTCTTCTGTATAAAGAGATTCTAACATTCCCCCTCCCTCTCCCCCACTTCTTCTGCTGTTAGCTGATTCCTATATGTAGATTGGAAATGCTTTCTTCCCCTCCCCCACTCCCATTGCTTCAAGCTGAGTCCACTGTCTAGAGCAGAAGTGCTGACATGACTCCTCCCCCATTATCTCTGCTGTGAGCTGAAACCTTGATGTAGAAATCGGCAGATGCCCCTCCCCCTTCCCCACCCCCTTTGTCTGAGCTGAATGCTCTGTGTAGAGGGGAAATATTTTCTTACTTACCCCCCTCCCACTCTTCACTGCTTAGAGGAGAAGTTACTGACCTGACCCTGCCCCCATATTTTCTGTTACAATCTGAGTGTTCTGTATAGAGAACTTCTGATATGCCCCTCCCTCTGCACCCCCCCCCCCCTCTCTGCTGTCAGCTGATTTTTATATGTAGAGAAGTAAAGAGTAGTTTTGATAAGTGCTATATAGGTTCCTGCTGATAAGTAATAACAGGGGTGAGTCAGAAGGTAAAATGAGCGGCACAAGATGACAACTAGGGATGATGCTGTTTGCATGTTTCATTTTGACAGCCAGGCCCAAGTGCTCCACACCTCCTGTGGTGCACAGTCTTCCGTCGGGCACCAGCCGCACCCCTGTATCCCACAGGGTGGATGTTTTCGGCTCTCGGTGCTCCGCAGGTTCTCCGCCAACACATGGGACAGCCTCTACTGCCCTCCGCCTCTCTCCATCTTGCTCCTCCACACATGTTTCCCTCTCAGCACCACCCAGAGGCGGAAGTCATTTATGGACTTTCCCTCCTTCTCAGGATTGGCTGTGCGTCTGCGGTGTCTCCGCCAACTACTCTAAATTGGCGGTGGCTCCTCCTGCTAGGCAGAACTTTCCTGCGCAGTACAGTAACCCTTCCAATGCCGCTCCATCTCAGCTCAGCCTGCATGGTAGTTACTTCTCTGCTTGCACGCATCCGCCATCCTTACTTGTACTAGGGCTCCAGCTGCGCCTCCATCACTCTGAGCCAAATGACCCTCCTTGCAAGTCAGTAGAATTGTCCCCGCTGTCAGATGCAGGGCCAACATTTCTCTTCTTAGCACTTGTACAAGCAAGATTCGCCATACTGTATTTGAAAAATGTCCCACTGTCATTAAATGCATGGTCAACAATTTTCTCTACAGCATCCACACTGCCACTATTTTGGAAGAATGTCCCGCTGTCATTGGATGCACGGAAAACATTTTCCTGTATAACTCCGGCACACACATGGCTCCCGGTACACCGATCCATGTGCCCTGGGCTGCCATTTTCTCCGTCCAAACTTGCACCATTTACTGTTAAGCAGACACAGTCCTTTTGTACAGCAAGATGCATTTATCCCGCTCTCCAGCACATCACTTGATCAGACAATTTGTAATCCAGGCAAAGATTCTTCCGTTGCCATAGGAAACCATCACTGTGCATTTTATTCTTCACCTCACCCTCCCTATCACATGTTGAGCAGGCCTCACACATCTCTCGAGCATTAGAACACAGTCTTTGAGAGAAAAATGGCAATTTTCAAAACTTTCTTCGGCCGTTACCGTTAGCAACCATTCCGGTAACCCAGGGAAGTTAAATATGTATATCAGTTCTAGGGACAACTGCCCACATCCACATCTATAAATGTAATATTGGACAGTAGGAGCAAGGAAAAGATAGGGAGGAAGTAACCTTCCCATATCCCTCCTAACAAAACTGGACTTTAAGGGATGTGGGGTAGTGATGAGCCAAACACCCCCCGGTTCAGTTCACACCAGAACACTGCGAACAGAGTAAAAGTTTGTTCGAACAAATGGACCCAAATGAAGTCTATGGGACTCGTACCTCGAAAACCAAAACGGTCTCATTTTGAAGGCTTAATTGCAAGTTATTGCCTCAAAAAAGTGTATGGGGGTCCAGGTCCTGACCTGGGGAACATGTAGCAATGAAAAAAAAGTTTTAAATAACAATCATTTTTAAAGGAGCACTGACTTACTTACTGATTTTAATGAGGCTTAAAGTGAAAGTGAAGGAATTTTTCATTTTTTTAAATATCGTGCCTGGGGGGGTCCCCTGAATGTGCCTGTAAAGTAGGGTATCTACATGCATACGATGTATAAACCTGCTGCAGCTATACTAACATTTCTAAAGCAAAAAATGTCATATACAAATATACATACAAGTTTCAAATCACATGTACTTGTCATACAGGTGCAGAAAAATTGGGCCTTGCTTGTTGATAGTGCCTGAACACCGTAACCCCTCGCATTTACTCTTGGTGGGTGCAGGAACGGGACCTGCTGGTAAGAATTCCATGCAAATTTGAAATCGCATGTGCTATACAAGTGCCAAAAATTGGGCCTTTGGTGTTAGTGGTGCCTGAACACCGTAGCCCCTCACAGTTAGCAGGGCACAGGGACAGGTCCTGCTGTTAAAAATGACAGAGGTCATTTAAATTGTATGCACCTGTCATACAAGTGCAGAAAAATTAGGCCTTGGGGGTTGGTAGTGACCTAAACCCAGTGGTGTATTTAGGTTTTGTGCTGCCCTAGGCCTAACTATGCTTGGGCACCCCCTAATTTACATATGACCCACCCCTTTCTGTAAAGGCCACACCCCTTCCTGTTACCCGCCCTGTCATCTGTAAACCACAGACCATAACGACAATCTATCAGTGCCCTTCAATACAGCCTCATCAGTTCCCATAAGTTCAGCCTCATCAGTGCCCATCAGTGCAGCCTCATTAGTTTCCATCAGTGGCCATCAATGCAAAATATCAGTGCCCATCAGGACAGCATATCAGTGCGGCCTCGTGCCCATCAGTGCAGAATATCTTATAACTGTTTAAAGGCATCGGTCAGCCGGCAGCCTTCTTCACCGCTCCTCCTTTGGCTGAACGATGCGACAGAAACACGTCAGGGAGAATGTTGACCCTCCCAGTGTCTGCAAAGGCGGCAAACAAATTTCAAGATGTTTCATCCTCTGCTCCCTCTGCAAAGGCAGGATGAGCTCTGCAACTTTACCCTTGTAATGTGGATCAAGAAGGGTGTCCAACCAGTAATTATCCCTCTCCTTGATAGCACGAATCCTCGGGTCCTTTCGCAGGCTTTGCAAAATCAGAGAGCCCATGCAACGTAAGTTGGAGGAGGCATGAGCTTCTGAGTCCTCTGGGTCACTAAGGATGACATTGTGAGCAGGAGCAACCTCTCCCCAATCACGTACAACTCCTGTGGTTTCTGGGGAATCCAAACCATCCCTTGTAGACTGCTGTATGCTATCCTCTTCCACTACATCGATGCTGCTGAAATCCTCCTCCTCCTCCTCTTCCTCATGTGTGTTTTGTGGCCCTGCAGGAATGATATCTGCATAAAGGGGGCCTTGTGAGGAAAGGAAGTCCTCTTCCTGCCGCTGTTCTGCCTCAAGTGCCCTGTCCATGATTCCACACAGAGTGTGCTCCAGCAGGTACACTAGTGTAAGGGAAATCACATTTAGACCACAAGCTGATACAAGGAAAAACAGGTTTAATACTCGTATACGAGGAGACAGGTTACACCGATATACTACTATTAGCTACTATGACCCGTCTGGTTTGCATATGTGTCTCCTATCCTTATATACATTTTGAACATTGTTAAGATTGAACCCCCCCCTTCCTTTGGACAATGATTGATGGCCTGTACAGCCTTTAATATATCCTAAGGGGAGGGGGTTGAACAGTAGTCTATTGTATTCTACTTCGTCTACAAAACATCTGGACAGGATATACGAACAACATGTAATATAGTGTAAGTCTTTGTTAATGTGAAAACTTCATATGAGGTCTTTAACAAAAAACATATGGCAGCATATGCAGTAGCCACTGTTTAAATTATTAGCAGAATCTGCTGAAACAATGCAGTTCTAGGAAAGCATAAATGATTATAACACATATAATAATTATGAAACATTCATAATTTCTTTAACATTCCCCCCCCCCCCCCCCAATTATACTCATTTATGACTGGTTCATCAGCATCCTGGCTTCCCAGATTTTGCCTAGATTCATCATATAGTTCATACATGAGAGATTGGGGCAGAGTCTTTGAATTCGTCGTCATCTGACTTTGAACCAAATCCTGAGTATAGTTCGTTTGAGTCCCCTTGTAAGTACATAGTCTTTGTCAAAGAGGTGTCAATGAAACGTTGGAGGAGTCCTCGAACACAGGGAATGCAACAGCAACCACACACAGTTAGCACTGTGGCGGCCATTATTATTGAAATCAACGCATTTTTCACCAGTTCACCCCACCTACCAAACCAAGTCTCAAAGAGTCCAGTTAAGGGGTTTTCCACCCCAGAATTTTCTGCTAGTTCCTCAGATAGCATCTGCAATCCTTGCAGAGCCCTCATTATGCTACAATCAGGAGCTGTATTGTTAGGAATGAAGGTGCAACAAAAAGTTCCAAACATCTTACACACACCTCCTTTTTCCGCCAGCATCATATCGAGAGCAATACGATTCTGCCAGGCTACCAACGAAGTTGCATCCAGTATGCTGGCTAGTTCTTTAAGAGCGTCTCGGGTATAGTTCACAAACCTTTGCTGGTTATAGTAGATGTAATTTATCCAGTTAACGTTCTTGTTGGGCTGTACCCATAGGAAGATGGAGGTGAGTGCGGCTAATACTTGGTTCTGTGCTCTGAACTCATCAGGGACTCCTCGTGGCACTCCGATGGAATCAACATAGACTCGATTGTCAAACGAGGTGTTTCTCTTTTCATGCGAAAGTGGTGCTTCTCCAACCGAGGCATTTTTACTTCAGCACCTACAGGTATCATATAAAAGGGAAGAAGCAAGTGTGTTAAAGCACAGCTCCCTTTCCACCTGGGAGGGAGTTTAGGCCTAAGCTTCATATCCCCGCATAACCACCATACATCAGCTAATTGCTTCTCCTGATCCTCAAACCATGTCTGTTGGTAAGGTGAACTTGTGATAAGTACGTTCTGGGGGCAGTAAGACAAGGGTAGCTCCCCTCGTTGTTGTCCTGTCTCATCAGTACTGATGAAACAAGTAAAATTTCCGGGAACTACTCTAATTAATGGGGGCACACTCCACATTTTATTTGCCGGGTATAACTCCTGCTCATTTTTGCACTGGTCATCTGTTACATTCTCTTTAAACATCATTATTATGCACGTCAAATCTGTTTCGTCAGCCAGGAAGGGGACTGTTGCTAAGTAGGGTCGTGAGTTGGCACACGAAATGCAATTTCCCTGCTCCTTACTTTTAGTAGTCCATCTAACCCATTTTATCCATTCATTCTTATCTCCATATCCTGTTTCAATACTTAGTTGTTCTTTGTTGGCAAAACTGTTTTAAATAGGTATTCAGATTTAGTATCAGGAAGATTTAAGTCGGGGTTTACTGGGAGTGATGTTGGAGGAGTATAAGGTGTGACTTGGATTCTTATTCTCATCAAAAGGTCTGATCCATAGTTCCATAGGACAGCTATTCCTAAACCATAATCTCCAGAGTCAGTGCTTTTAGGATTTTTTAAGGTTACAGTCAAAAAGTTATGGTTATAGCCCACGTAAGTAAATTGACTTATTGACAGTCTGGATACCAAATCCTTTTTACTCTCAGGGACTACAGCACCTTTGTTGTAATATCCTAACTTATCTGTTGTCCACCATACATTACTCCAGGATGAACTGGTGGGGTATCCGCACAGATATCTCTCATATTTTTTACTACTATACCTTAAATTCCAATTACTGGTGCAGTAGTTAATGCTACAGATATCAATTTGCATCATTGTGGTAACCCCCTCATTGACCGTCATAGTATATACTCCATCTTTGTCCCCTCTTTTTATCTCTCTTTTTGTCATTCCTGACTTTACCCTGTTGACCCACTGAGGGGAGTTGATGTCCAAGAGTATCAATATCAGTGCTATAATCCCTCCGACTACCATTCCACCTAATAAGATCCTACCTGTCCATGTCTTAGTAAAATACCCAGGTTCCAATAGCTGTCTTTCCCTAGGCTGTTTTATCGCCCCTATGAGCCTATCTTGTTCCATTTTCTTCACCGGGTTTGAGAAGAGTGGTCCCTATTGGAGTCACCCCCCTTTGTAGCCGGACGTACAATCATGGCTCTGTGGGCGCTCCCTCTTCTGGCCCTAGATACTTTGCTTTCTTGCAATGTGATAGATGTATCCAAGGTACTCTTTCTTCTACTTTTACAGCTGTGGGTGTAGACAATAGTACCTGATAAGGCCCTTCCCACCTTGGATCTGACCACTGTTTTCTCTTGATTATTTTGATCCACACCCAATTCCCTGGTTGCACAAGGGTTCCCTGCTCTGCCGGAGTTTCTTGACCTGTAAGAGAGTTTGGAGACAATATTTCCTTAGATGTTAACAGTTTTCTCATATAGTTTGCTAGTTCACAATCCGTTTCCCCATCTACCCTAACAAATGGCCTAAGTTGTGGGATATAGTATGGTCTCCCGTACAGTATCTCATAAGGTGTCAACCCCCTCGCTGTGGGAGTTACTCTCATGCTTAGCATGGCTATTGGCAGACACTGTATCCAGTTTTTACCAGTCTCTTCCATTTATTTTCTCAATTTACCCTTCAAAATACCATTGTCTTTCTACGGTACTTGCAGACTGTGGGTGATAGACACAATGTTTTTTTAAGTCAATACTGTACTGTGACAGTACTCACCGTCACTGGAAGTTAAAGACAGAGGATTCATGGTTTGAATTGCTTCAGATGGGACGGTCATATTTGCCAGCCATATCTCCATATAGGAATATAAAGATTTATTTCCATTCGCCATTAAATCTGTTCTTCCTAAATGCTGTGTATATTACATATCTTTCAATGTCAGACAGGTTTTCCTTTTGTTGTGTATTGGGAGGGAATGTGGATTGCCCTTTCGCATTGTTAAGTGTTAATGACCTCCCATTGTTCTGTCTGTCTGCCTTAAGAGAAACTTACAGGTATGTGGATTGGATGCTAAGGGGGAGGGGGGATTGTCCCACATTGTATATTTTTGTGTATACTGTATGAGAGTGTAAAACTCTGTTCCTATTGGATTGTGAATATCACGTCCAGTCTTCAACAAGGTCCACCTGGGTGGTAACCTTGTGGGTGAAAACTGTATACAAGTCTGTTCAATAAAGAAGAAGCAAATTCATTTTTCACCCTCAATCTAGAGTCTTGTCTCTTATTGGGGGAATGTGCTGCAAGGGATTGCTATGGTCCTCCATACTCCCTTAGAGAATCACTAAGCTCTTGTAAGAGCTTGTGTAAGAGCTTGTTCGTGCTGCACTCTCTGGGGAAAGGAGGTTCACCCACAGGAACCTGGAGCCTTGTCGTAGGTCCAGGGTGGGTAGGAGATTGCGAAACCCTAACCAAGCTGCGGCAGTTTGTGGGGTCTGAAGTGGTTACGGTGTCTGGTGGAGTGCTTGGAGCCCCTCGGGAAGCACTAGGAGCATCTGTCAACGGAGGTACCCGGTCAGGGGTGCCCTGTTCCGTTACATTGGTGGCAAGTGATGGGATGGCGTCCTAGTGTGAGGAGAAGCAGCTCGAAGATACCGGTAACGTTATGGAGCAAGATAACACCCGTGCAGCGTCCCCATATGAGGAGAAGTTTCTCTGGAGGTTGCAGCAACACTTGGTCCAACAGGATGGGCCTTTATCAGAGGAAGCCATACTGGACTGGAGAGATTTCACTCGAAAGGAAATGTGGTATGAGGCCTTAGAGGATGTGCAGTGGAGGTGGAGAGAGAACCTTCCCAGCGAAGAACAGCGGTTCCAGGTATACGTTGCCCTGCGGTTACCTTTCCTAGGAGAGCAACCCCTGGATGAGTGGGTGACGGAGCTGTGGAACCTGATTTTGAAGGAGTTGTTGCTGGATGAAGCTTACCGGGCACTAAAGTGGTACGCTACCCGGCACGACCACTGGATGGCTGACAACAATATGCCGGAAGGTGAGGACTATAGTGGCCCGGGCTTGCTGTGGGAGGCCTTTGAGGAGAGGGACTTTGGAGGTCCAGCAGAGTTTTGGCGCTGGTAAATCCAGGCACCAGGGAAGCCCTACTGGGTCTCCCCAAAGCGGATGACCTGGGGTCAGACCTGATTCATCTGGTCAGAATGGAGTGGGAACTGGAGCAGGACTACAAACGCCTGCTCTGCTCCGTTCCACCCCAATCTACCCTGCAAGCACAACCCTTCAGTTGGAGAGACAGTACAGACTGGTGGTACTTGGAAGACCCACCGATGGCAGGTGGAGATGGGACGAGGTCTCTCTACCGGCCCTGCAGGGAGGCTGGGCAGCCGACCCATGTCCCCAGCTACAGCAGGAGTTACAGGGAGCCGAAGGTGTCGTCCTTCCTTCCACGCAGCAGTGTACCTTCCAGGGAGGGGAGACAGCTATTCCTTCTCCCCAACCACAGCGAGACAACAGACCTGACCCCAATGGTGCAGATGGGACCGCGGTCTCTGCACCAGACCTACAGGGATGCTGGATGGCCGGTCCAGATCCCCAACCTACCCCGCAGGAATACCAGGAGGAGGAGGTAGGCGATCCCTCCTCTCTACAGCAGACACCCAACCAGGTCCTGGGGGTAGTATTCGCCAACCCCAACCCAGCAGAAGAGCTGCCAACAGGGCAGAGTGTTACCGACCTCTGCCCAGCACCCGCAAAAGCTACAGTCTTCATTTGTACACCCCAGGGATGCTGGACAGTCGGCCCAGATCCCCAACAGCCTGACAAAGTGAGCCCCACCACCCTGTCTTCTCTTCAGTGGCTGAAATGACTCCCAGGAGAAGGGCCAGTCCACACTTATCCCCAGCAGCGGGAATGTTCTGCGAGAGAGGCAGAGGTTGGCTGGGTGAGTAACACTGTTTTCCAGACAATTTGTTTGGGGTACTGGGTGGGTGCAGACATTGGGAGGGCCTGTGGAACACAGCCTACCTTAGAGAGGTTGTGTAATGTTCTGGTACCTATGGTACCCTTATTTCCATTTCTCTCCTAACATTGCGTCCCATCTTGCTATCCAAATGGAACGCATACACCTTTAAGGGCAATGACATCATCGCCGAGCGCCGCTATGAGCGGCTATTTCAATCGCCGGTTTGCTCTCACTCATTGCTCGATCAAACCACATTTTCACCTTACCTTGTCTTGTGCTGCCGGAGCTTCTAGCTATACCCTTGCCTGAACTGAACTGGAACCTCGCTGCCGATCCCGTATCTTGCTACCGGATCACTCCTTACTACTGGATCTTGCTACTACTAACTATCTAGTGATAAGTACCCCGCAGGGGATTCCTTCCTAACCTATACTTTCACTATCATCTACTGCATATTACAAAGACTATTACTATCTAATCTATTCCTATCATCTGCATAAGATTGTTAGCTCTTGGGACTACCATCATCTATCATTGCACTAGGTTACTCTATCTTGTATACATTCTGCTGTCCCCTACCATCTGTACTATACATGATTGCTAGAACCTATCTGCATACTACCATCACCTACCACTCTCCTGAATACTATTACTGAGTGCTCACCATACTATCGCCTGTCTCTCACCTCTATACTATCATATATTCTATCACTCCAGGAACATCATATTGAGTGTATGTATATTGCATAACAGGCTGTGCACGGTGATGAAGTCCTGAGAGTTGGATATGTTGTTCAACAGAATCTCTACACGACTACTGAGTGTAACAATTCTGCAGCTGCAAATCCATTCATTAACAAAAAACGCATGAGCGTTACAGGTTGGAAAGTTCTTCTCTCAGCCTGCTAGGCTGCTCTTATGTCTAAATCACCCTGTGTCTTACAGGGACACAGGGTGCCCAAGAAGCCCAGTCTGGCCTGCCCAAACCAGACTATCACAGGCTGATCGGCTATGAGAGCTCCATGCGCCTTGCCAAGACAAACTTACAAACTATGTGGCATTTTGTCAAGGAAGCTGCCATGAAGGATTGACTCTTTGGGACTTGTTACCCGACTAACTCAGGCACTGACCGATTGTAGGTCTGGTACCTGGTTCGTCTACTTTGGGGGGAAGATATGTGACAGTACTCACCGTCACTGGAAGTTGAAGACAGAGGATTAATGGTTTGAATTGCTTCAGATGGGACGGTCATATTTGCCAGCCATATCTCCATATAGGAGTATAAAGATTTATTCCCATTTGCCATGAAATCTGTTCTTCCTAAATGCTGTGTATATTACATATCTTTCAATGTCAGACAGGTTTTCCTTTTGTTGTGTATTGGGAGGGAATGTGGATTGCCCTTTCGCATTAAGTGTTAATGACCTCCCATTGTTCTGTCTGTCTGCCTTAAGAGAAACTTATAGGTATGTGGATTGGATGCTAAGGGGGAGGGGGGATTGTCCCACATTGTATATTTTTGTGTATACTGTATGAGAGTGTAAAACTCTGTTCCTATTGGATTGTGAATATCACGTCCAGTCTTCAACAAGGTCCACCTGGGTGGTAACCTTGTGGGTGAAAACTGTATAGAAGTCTGTTCAATAAAGAAGAAGGAAATTAGTTATTCACCCTCAATCTAGAGTCTTGTCTCTTATTGGGGGAATCTGCAGTAAGGGATTGCTATGGTCCTCCATACTCCCTTAGAGAATCACTAAGTTCTTGTAAGAGCTTGTGTAAGAGCTTGTTCGTGCTGCACTCTCTGGGGAAAGGAGGTTCACCCACAGGAACCTGGAGCCTTGTCGTAGGTCCAGGGTGGGTAGGAGATTGTGAGACCCTAACCAAGCTGGGGCTGTTAGTGGGGTCTGAAGTAGTTACGGTGTCTGGTGGAGTGCTTGGAGCCCCTCGGGAAGCACTAGGAGCATCTGTCAATGGAGGTACCCAGTCAGGGGTGCCCTGTTCCGTTACATGTACCATTTGCTGATTTGCTGTATTGTCTGATTCACAAAATGAGAACCATTATCACTGTAAATGATGGAAGGGATCCCAAACCTGGGAACTATTCCCTTTATGATTACCTTGGCCACTAACTGCCCATCAGGGAGTGTCAGGGGAAATCTTTCCACCCATTTCGTGTATAAATCAACTATTATTAGGCAAAATTTCTTATTTTTGCATTTGTTCAGTTCAATAAAATCCATACAAATTGTGTGAAAGGGGTAAGGAGGCTTAGGGAACCGACCTCGTAGAGGTCTAAATGCTCCCTGCACATGATACCTATTACAGGTTGAACATGTCAAACAAAAATGTTTTGAGTAATTAGTGAAACCATACGTTGTGAACACTTTGTTAACCATCTGTACCATCCCCCCTTTGGGACATGGCTTTGCCCATGGCTCAATAAGGCTGCATATCTAAACAAGGAGGAAGGCAAAATAGGTTTGCCTTCAGTACTTGTGTAGATACCTTTCGCCTGTATCGCTCCTTTTGATAACCATTTTTGTTTTTCGCTTTCGGGTGCTGTTCTCTGCATTTCTGTCAGCCAGGTCTCATCTATTGTTTTCTGTATTTCTACTGGTTTAGCAAGATAGGAGTTTGTTTCCTGTTTACCTCCAGCTGCCTCTTTCGCTGCCTTGTCTGCTAAGGCATTCCCTTGTGTGATAGGATCTGTCCCTTTCTTATGGGCTGCACACTTACATATAGCTACTTGAGCTGGCTTCTGTACACTGTCTAGTAAGGCTAAGATGAGGTCCCTATGTTGGATAGGTTTGCCTGTTGATGTGACCATGCCCCTATTTTTCCATTGTTGTGCGAATACATGTATAGTGGAGAAAGCATACTGACTATCTGTATATATGTTCACCTTTTTCCCTTTACCCAGGTCACATGCCCTGGTTAACGCTATATCTGCTTGTTGAGCTGAATAGAAACTGGGTAATTTACCTGTTTCAACAATCTGGTTATGTGTTACCACGACATAGCCCGTTTGGTTTGTTCCTATATCATTCTTTTTGCTGGATCCATCAACAAAATATGTAACATCAGCATTATCAAGTGGTACATCTGTGAGATCTTTTCTTGGAAGTATTCTTTCATCAATTTGAGCTATACAATCGTGTGGCTCTCCTTCAACAGGTGTAGGCATAAGTGTGGAAGGGTTCAGTGTAGTACATCTTTCAATGGTAATATGGGGTTGCCCTAAAAGAGTGGTCATGCATGACAGATGCCTTGCTGGAGACAAGTAGGAAATTTTGTCCTGCAGCAAAACTACTGAAATGGCATGTGGAACCCTCAAGACGAGGGGGTGAAAGAGAACTATCGTGGCTGAAGACTTAATGGCCATCAGGGCTGCTACAACAGCTTGGACACAGTGGGGTAAACTATGTGCCACTGGATCCAACCTGGTAGAGTAAAATGCAATTGGTTTGTGCTTGTCACCATATTCCTGAGTGAAGACAGAGGTCATATACCCATCCTTACAATCTACTGTTTGATAGAAAGTCTTTTTGTAGTTGGGAAATCCAAGAACCGCTGACCCCACAATCAATTATTTAATCTTAGTAAAGGCTTTCTCTGCCCCTGAAGTCCATTGTATTTTGTCTCTAGCTGACATTGTAGTGCTATGAATCAGTTCAGCTAAGGGAGCTATTTCTGTTGCATAGTTTGCTATCCAAGACCTGCAAAAATGAGCCATCCCAAGAAAAGACATAATTTCCTTCTTAGCGCGTGGTCTAGGAACCTGAAGTATAGCCGTCTTACGGCCGTCATCCAGATGCCTACCTTCCTGTGATATAGTATATCCTAAGTACTTCACCTGTGTCTTCCAAAGCTGCAACTTATATTTACTGACCTTGTGTCCCTGCTCAGCAAGAAAGGACAACAGGGCCAGCGTATCTCTTTGGCAGCTTAATTCTGTAGGAGATGCCACCAATATGTCATCCACGTACAGAAGTATTTGGCTGTCACAGGGAGGTGTAAACCTGGACAAGTTGTTGGACATTTCTTGTGAGAAAATTGTGGGACTTTCACAATACCCTTGCGGTAATCGCGTATGTGTATACTTTTTTTGCTTATAAGTAAATGCAAACCAGAACTATCTTTATGCAAAGATATTGAAAAGAATGCGTTACCTATATCAATAACAGAGAATACTCTGTTCTCAGGCTGAAGATCGTTCAGGAGGACATGGGGGTCAGGCACAACTGGGGCCCGTGGCACCACAGCCTTATTTACTGCCCGTCGGTCCTGAACAAGCCTCCACCCTCCCTGCGGTTTTCTAAACAGGGAACAATGGTGTATTACAGGGCGAATCTGGACATTCTATGATTATACCTCTATCCAACAATTCTTTAATTACAGGATCCACCCCAGCTTCTGCATCTTTTCTTAAGGGGTATTGTTTTTGATAGGGTCTCATAGTACTTTTAGGGGTGATTTGTACTTCAGTTGCCGTTTTGATCAGTCCAACATCAGTCTTTCCTTTTGACCAAAGATAGTCGGGGATGTCTTTCAATGCATCCTCTTCCTCCTGGGTCAAGAGGAATAGTCATTCCTTGTCGTATTACCCTCCTGAAAGGTGCACTCCTGGAGTACATTGTGTGACCCAATTAAGGTTGAAAGACTGGATTCCCTTTATTTTCTGTTGTTCAGGTGTCATATGTACCCAGTCGGTCAAAAGTTCCCCTAACTCATACCAATCTTATGAGACATTCCAAGTAATTGATACATGGGGTACAATTCTTCCCCTATGTAACTTGAATATCTCATCAGCAAGGAGACAGGTGGCCACGCTGTTTCCCTCCTGACCCCAGTATAACGTTTTCAACGTAATTCTGACCCCTGAAAATTTACCCAATTTTCTTTCATAATCAACATCAGTTCCTATGGAATGTTTAAAATACATAGTGCAGTGTAAATTATGTTGAACCTCATAGCTTTTCCCTTTAACCTTTTCTTCTGCTATTTTGAGAAGGGGTTGCTGCATGCATCCTGGACCTGTGGAACTTAAGTCCAAGCTGTACCAGTAATAAGGTTCACTGTCAGTCTTCATCACATACTGTATGTTCCACAGGCTCGGTGGGCTCTCAAACCCCCCTCTGCTGGTATAACTGAAATGTCTAGTGCATGCAGCAAGTCCCTGCCCAATAGGTTAATCGGACACTTTTCAGATATCACAGTTTTACATTCTGTTTTTCTTTTTGTTTGTGGGTCCTCTACAAGAAGTTTTTCAGACACATCTTCTTCACATATTACACCACTCCCTGATTTTACAAAAAATGTTCCTTTTCTTTTGATCCCTTCAGGTAAATACTGAGGGTGAATCAAAGTTTTACATGCCCCCGTGTCACACAAAAAGGTAATTTATTTCCCTTGTACAGTGTTATTACTGGTTTTATCTCATTTTGTAAATACATTTCCACATTGCATATGTCCAACATGTCAAGTTCTCCTGAATCTATTACATTCTTGATACATTCTATTTCATTCTTCCTTTTCCACTAGTCATGCTTTCTCCTCTCTCTCTTCATCTCTCCTTGACTTTCACTCTCTTGCCATGTGGCCCTTTTTACCACACAAAAAACATTCCCCTATTTCCTTCCTACCCTCGTAATCCTTGATACGAGGTCTCCGTTGGGGCCTTTTTACCTTCCCGGTACCTTTTTCAATGACATATGCATCAGTATCTTCCTCTACAATTAAAACTTTTCCTTTCTTGTTTTATTTTTTAATTGAAAATGACGCTCAGCGTGGCGTGCATATTCAATGAACTCATGGAGCCTGCAAGTTCTGTGGGTTATCATGTGCTTGGTCACGAAACCAGAAACAATTTATTTTTTATAATTGCAGTTGCCTGCCAGTGAGTGTCAGGTCCAGACTGTACTGTGCCCACTGCAGTGCCCACCACTCATATATATACGGTGGCACAGCACCTTGCAAATTAAAAGATAATTTATTTTTTATAATTGCAGTTGCCTGCCAGTGAGTGTCAGGTCCACAGACTGTACTGTGCCCACTGCAGTGCCCACCACTCATATACGGTGGCACAGCACCTTGCAAATTAAAAAATAATTTATTTTTTATAATTGCAGTTGCCTGCCAGTGAGTGTCAGGTCCAGACTGTACTATACCCACTGCCCAACACTCATATAGGGTGGCACAGCACCTTCCATGCATAGTACCACTAATCTAAAAAAAAATGATAGGCAGAGGCAGGCCACCCCGCAGGGGCCGTCGTGGTCATGGTGTTGTGATTTCCTTTGGCCCTAGAATAATGCCCAGTGTTCAGAAGCCACGTACCCTGAACTCAAAAAATTCTGAGGGCATAGTTGACTGGCTTACACAGGACACCCAATCTTCTACAGCTTCCGCTCGGAACCTTGATGCACCATCCTCCTCCAGCTCAGCTTCGGGCAACTCTCAATTTACCACTCGCCCACCCGCCGGTACCACCGACACTAGCACCACAGCCGCTTCACTTGATCTGTCAGAGGAGTTATTTACACATCAGTTGGAAGAAATGAGTGATGCGCAACCATTAGTGCCAGAGGATGTAGATAACGGGGATATGTCTCAGTCAGGCAGCATTATACACATGGACGTACATTGTGATGATGATGATGTTGTACCTGCTGCTGCTGCCTTTGCTGAGTTGTCAAGTGAAGCGGCTGATGACGACGATGTGTCTGTGGATGTCACCTGGGTGCCTGCTCGAAGAGAAGAAGAGGGGGAAAGTTCAGATGGGGAGACAGAGAGGAGGAGGAGACAAGTTGGAAGCAGGGGGAGGTCATCGCAAGGAGCTAGTGGCACAGTCAGACAGCATGTATCGGCACCCGGGGTCAGCCAGGCAGCACGCCAATCAATGCAAGCTGTTGCCACCACCAGAATGCCGTCATTGCAAAGCTCAGCAGTGTGGCATTTTTTTTTGTGTGTCTGCCTCTGATAACAGCGATGCCATTTGCAACCTGTGCCAAAAGAAACTGAGTCGTGGGAAGTCCAACACCCACCTAGGTACAACTGCTTTGCGAAGGCACATGATCTCACATCACAGACGCTTATGGGATCAACACATGAGTACAAGCAGCACACAAACTCAAAGCCACCATCCTCCTCCTGGTCCAGCATCTTCAGCCACATCAACCACTGCTGTCCTCCTTGCCCCCTATCAACAACCCGCCACTCCGCCTCTCACCTTCAGCAGTTCCTGCTCATCTGCCCACAGTAAGGTGTCTGTCAAGGAAATGTTTGAGCGTAAGAAGCCAATGTCACAGAGTCACCCCCTTGCACCCCAGGGCACCCCCTTGCCCTGCGTCTGACAGCTGGCTTGTCGGAACTTTTAGCCCGTCAGCTTTTACCATACAAGCTGGTGGAGTCTGAGGCCTTCAAAAAATTTGTAGCTATTGGGACACCGCAGTGGAAGGTACCCGGCCAAAATTTTTTTTCACAAAAGGCAAACCCCGACCTGTATTGTGGAAAAGGAAGTCATGTCATGTCTGGCACACAGTGCTGGGGAAAGGGTCCATCTGACCACTGATACCTGGTCTGCAAAGCACGGTCAGGGCAGGTATATCACTTACACTGCGCATTGGGTAAACCTGCTGGCAGCTGCCAAGCATGGAATGCGTGGCTCTGCAGAGGAGTTGGTGACACCTCCACGACTTGCAGGCAGGCCTGCTGCCACCTCCTCTACTCCTCCTACTCCATCCTCTTTGCTAACCTCCTCAGCTGAGTCCTCTTCTGCTGTTGCGTCTTGCTCCACACCAACTGCACCCCCCCAGCTCCCCAGGGGCTACTCCACATGCCAGATACGACAGTGTCACGCCGTCTTGGGGTTGACTTGCCTGAAAGCAAAGAGTCACACCGGACCAGCACTACTATCCGCCCTGAACGCACAGGTGGATCAGTGGCTGACCCAGCACCAACTGGAGATCGGCAAAGTGGTGTGTGACAACGGAAGCAATTTGTTGGCAGCATTGAATTTGGGCAAGTTGACACATGTGCCGTGCATGGCACATGTGTTGAATCTGATTGTACAACACTTTGTGCATAAGTACCCAGGCTTACAGGAAGGTGTGTGGCCATTTCAGGCATTCCTACACGGCCATGGCGCACTTTTCAGATATTCAGCGGCGAAACAACATGCCAGTGAGGTGCTTTATTTGCGACAGCCCGACAAGTTGGAATTCAACACTTCAAATGTTCGACCGCCTGCTCCAACAAGAAAAAGCCATCAACGAGTATTTGTATGACTAGGGTGCTAGGACAGCCTCGGCGGAGCTGGGTATTTTTTTGCCACGTTACTGGACGCTCCTGCGCAATGCCTGAGGCTCATGCGTCCTTTTGAAGAGGTGAAAAACCTAGTCAGTCGCACCGAAGGCACCATCAGCGACATCATCCCATGTTTTCTTCCTGGAGCGTGCCCTACGAAGAGTGCTGGATCAGGCCGTAGATGAGCGTGAAGAGGAAGATTTGTGGTCCCCATTAGAGTTGAGCGGACACCTGGATGTCCGTGTTCGGCGGGTTCGGCCGAACTTGAAAAAAAAGTCCGGGACTCTTTCCGAACTTTACCCGGACACCGAACCCCATTGAAGTCAATGGGGACCCGAACTTTCAGGCACTAAAATGGCTCTAAAACACCAATGGAAAGGGCTAGAGTGCTGCAAATGGCGGCAAAACGTAGTTAAGAGCATGGCAAATGCTCTGCTAACAAATGTGGATAGGGAAATAACTTAAAATAACAAAAAAAAACAGAAAAATAAAACAATTTTCTTCATCTGTGAAGGACGAGGCCCATATGGAGTAGGAGGGAGGTTGAGGTGGCGGTGGATGTGGCGGTGTAGGTGGAAGCGGCGGTGGAGGAGGACGAGGTAGTTAACACTGCTTTTTTTCAGTCATTTTAAATGAGGGTACACCCCAAAAGAGTGAGAAAGATCAAAAATATAACAATGGCTGGGTAAGGTTGGTATCCATCTCTATTCTGCACAAGGTACGGAAAAGTCCTGTGGGATCCATGCCTGGTTCATTTTAATGAACGTGAGCTTGTCCACATTGTCTCTGGACAGGCGGCTGCACTTGTCTGTGGTAACACCCCCAGCCGTGCTAAATACACGTTCAGATAATACACTGGCTGCAGGGCACGCCAGCACCTCCAAGGCGTAAAGGGCAAGCTCAGGCCATGTGCCCAATTTGGAGACCCAGAAGTTGAAGGGGACAGACCCGTCACACATACTGCTCCACCATGTTGGTGAAATGCTGCCTCCTGCTAAGACGTTCCATATGAGCTGCTGGTGCTGCTGTTTGTTGTGGCGTGCTGACAAAGCTTTTCCACATTTCGGCCATGCTAACCCTGCCTTCTGAGGTGCTGGCGGTGCCCTGGTTGCGTTCGCGACCTCTTCCTCCTCCTCCTCCGCCTTGGCCTTGTGCTTCCACTGTGGCTCCGCTGTCAGGTGGGAATGCCAGCAGCATCGCATCTACCAGCTTGAGCTTGTACTCGCGCATCTTGCGATCGCGCTCCAGTGAGTGAATTAAGGACAGTACGTTGTCCTTGTAACGGGGATCCAGCAGCGTGGCCACCCAGTAATCAGCACAAGTTAGAATATGGGCAACTCGGCGGTCATTGTGGAGACACTGCAGCATGTAATCGCTCATGTGTGCCAGGCTGCCCAGAGGCAACGAAAGGCTGTCCTCTGTGGGAGGTGTATCGTCTGTGTCCTCTGTATCCCCCCAGCCACGCACCAGTGATGACCATGAGCTGGCCTGGGTGCCACCCTGCTGTGAACATGGTTCCATCTCCTCCTCCATCTCCTCCTCCTCATCCTCCAGAACTGTGCCCCTGCTGGACAATTGTGTCCCTGGCGTTTGTGGGTGCAGGAACCCACCCTCGGAGCCACTTGCGAATGACTGCCCTGAAAGCCTTGAAAATGTTACCTCTTCATCCTCCTCCTCCTCATCCTGTGCCACATCCTCTTCCATCGTCGCCCGAATCGTTTTTTGAAGGAGGCATAGAAGTGGGATAGTTAAGCTGACAACGGCGTCATCGGCACTGGCCATGTTGGTGGAGTACTCAAAACAGCACAACAAGGCACACAGGTCTCGTATGGAGGCCCAGTTATTGGTGGTGAAGTGGTGCTGTTCCGCAGAGCGACTCACACGTGCGTGCTGCAGCTGAAACTCCACTATGGCCTGCTGCTGCTCGCACAGTCTTTCCAGCATGTGCAAGGTGGAGTTCCACCTTGTGGGCACGTCACATATGAGGCGGTGAGCGGGAAGGCCGAAGTTACGATGCAGCGCTGACAGGCGAGCAGCAGCAGGGTGAGAACGCCGAAAGTGCGCACAGATGGCCCGCACTTTCTGAAGCAGCTCTGACATATCGGGGTAGTTTTTAAGGAACCTCTGCACCACCAAATTCAGCACATGCGCCAGGCAAGGGATTTGCGTCAAACCGGCTAGGCCCAGAGCTGCTATGAGATTTTGCCCGTTATCGCACACCACCAGGCCGGGCTTGAGGCTCGCTGGCAGCAACCACTCATTTGTCTGCTGTTCCATGCTCCTCCACAACTCCTGCGCGGTGTGTGGTTTTTCCCCCAAACAGGCAAGTTTTAAAACTGCCTGCTGTCGTTTACCCCTGGCTGTGCTGAAGTTGGTGGTGAAGGTGTTACACTGACCGGATGAGGAGGCGGTAGAGGATGAGGAAGCGGAGTAGGAGGAGTTAGGAACAGGAGGCAAACTGAAGCGCCCTGCAATCCTCGGTGGTGGAAGGACATGCGCCAAATTGCTATCCGCCTCAGGCCCATCCGCCACTGCATTTACCCAGTGTGCCGTTAGGGAGATATAACGCCCCTGACCGTGCTTACTGGTCCACGTATCGGTAGTTAGGTGGACCTTGGCACAGATAGCGTTGCGCAGTGCACACCTGATTTTTCCCCCACTTGGTTGTGCAGGGAAGGGATGGCTTGCCTGGAAAAGTAGTGGCGGCTTGGCACGACGTACTGTGGGACAGCCACCGACATAAGGCTTTTAAAACTGGGCGTCTCCACCAGACTGACAGCATTTCAAAGGCCAAGAATTTTGAAATGCTGGCATTCAGGGCCAGGGATCGCGGGTGGGTAGGGGGGTACTTCCTCTTCCTCTGAAGTGTTTGGGAGATGGAAAGCTGAACGCTTCCACGGGACATTGTGGAGATGGTTGGTGACCCAGGTGGTGGTGTTGCTGACAGATCATCTGTTTGCGGGGTGGCAGGTGCCGGTATCACTACAGAGGTTGATGAAGAGGCCGAGACAGCAGCAGAAGAGGAAGCAGGAGGAGCCAGAGACCTTTCTTTGTTTTGAAGGTGTCTACTCCACTGCAGCTCGTGCTTTGCACTTAGATGCCTGATCATGCAGGTTGTGCTCAGGTTGAGAAGGTTTATGCCTTGCTTCAGGCTCTGATTGCACAGGGTGCAAACCACTCGTGTCCTGTCATCAGCACATTTTCTGAAGAACTTCCACGCTAGAGAACTCCTTTGAGCTGGCTTTGGTGCGCTCATTCCCTTGCTGCGTTGGGCAGTAGCAGGCGTAGTGTCTAGGGAACGGCCGCTCCGCTTCTGCACCCTGCTCCTTCTGCTGTGCTGGTGGCTCTTTGCGACCACCGCCTCTTCCTCCAAACTACTCAGGTCACCTGCATGACCTTCATTCCATGTGGGGTCAAGGACCTCATCGTCCTCCACATCATCTTCCACTCAGTCTTCACCCCTGCCCTCCTTGTCGGTCTCCACAATTCTGAGTACCGCAGCAGTTGGCACCTGCGTTTCGTCATCATCGGAGACGAGCTGCGATGGTCCTTCCATGTACTCATCTTGAGAAATAAGTGGTTGGGCATCGCTGCACTCAATCTCTTCCATTTCTGGGGCAGGGCTAGGTGGATGGCCCTGGGAAACCCTGCTGACAGAGTCATCAAAAAGAAGAAGAGACTGCTGCATGACTTGGGGCTCAGACTGCTTGCCAGGTGAATGACGGTTGGACATCGGCTGCAGGTGCCAACTCTGACCTTTCTGCAGGAGACTGGGTGGGAGACAATGTGAAGGAACTGGAGGCACTGTCAGCAGCAAACCAATCTACTATCGCCTCTACTTGTTCTGACCTCATCACTTCTAGAGGCGCATGATGCCCTACCAAATACTGCTGCAGGTTCTGTCGCCTACTCACACTTGAGGAAGGTGTTTTACTTGTGCGTGTAGCTGGCACAGATCGACCACATCCTCTCCATGCAACAGGAGCTCTACCAGCAGCACCACGACCCAGGCCACGGCCCCTATTTGACGGTCTCCTCATATTTCTGTAATTTATGATCTTGCCCTAGAAAGGTGTTTATTGAATAGCGGAACAAAACAACAACAGTATCGCACGGGTGTATCTCACAGTCAAATATGCAAACCATGCCGCAATTTAATTTATTTTACCCCAAAAGGGTGTTTATTAAATAGCGGAATAGAAAAACAGTATACAAATACAACAGGTGTATCTCACAGTCAAATATGCAAAGTATGCCGCAATTTAATGTTTTTCATCCCAAAAGGGTGTATATTGAATAGCGGAATAGAAAAAAAGTGTATCTCACACGTACAAACACAGACTAGGCCCCGATTACAATTTTTTGTACCCTAAAGGGAGGATGAGGAAGAGAAGTAGGAGGAGTTCGGAACAGGAGGCAAACTGAAGCGCCCTGCAATCCTCTGCGGTGGAAGGAGATGCGCCAAACAAATTTAAAAGGAGTATCTCACACGTACCAATACAGACTATGCCGTAATTTAATTTTTTACACTCCAAAAGGGTGTATATTGAATAGCGGAATAGAAAATTTTTTATAAAACGGTGTTTCTCTTACGTCCTCCGACAGTCGCCGCCTCTTCATATTCGTCACATATGGGGTATTAGACTTTGCTCCGAAGGAGTAGCTAGGCAACAGAATATGTTAACATTAAAGCTTTTAACATATCCCACCCTCAAGGGGTGGTCCCCTCAGTCAATACCCTCCTACTTCCTGCAACCATATCTCAGTTTCAATGTCTAGCTTGTCAGGAGTGGCTGGCTCTCTCTGTGCTGGGGCTTTGTGCCCCAGACTCTTTCTTCTTTTTTGATTTTTTGTTTGAGTTTTCTCTCTACCTTTACTTAGCTGTTCTTTTTGTCAGCATTAGTTAGTTCTTCGGATGAAGAGGATCATGCGGGCTGGGTCTCGGGCTGATCCCCCTGGTCGCAGGTCGTGGGTCAGTGGCTTCCCAGCCTGCCATCGAGCGTTCAGCCAGGTAACGCTCCTGGCACAGTGAACGACCCATCCCTGTTCGGTGCAGGGATGATTGGTGAGGTGGCTACCTCACTGGACGCTGTGCGGTTTCTTAACCCCCATTCTGTGCGTCTTGTATGCGACTCTCCCTGCCTCATGTGCAGCGGCTTGTTCACCTGTGCGGGTCCCCCACGCCATTGTGAGGTAAGTGTATCTATGTGGGGACCTGTCTGTCTGGGGGGGTGTCAGTCTGGGACTGTGTAACCTGCCTCTGTTCACACTGTTTGTCTCCCTATCACTCGGCTGCATGCTGTGGGCTGCAAGGGGGGGGAGCTGTGTGACACTGTGTGTGTCAGCCTTGTCAGTGTGAGAAGCTGTGTGCTGTGGGGCATGTTTTGTGGCATGTTTGGGCACTATACAGCGATCGCTGCGGCGATCTAACATGTTTTTTTATACATGGATGACATGTGTGCATTACTGTACTGTGGAGCGGCGGTTTCGGCGCCAAACGGTGCCATTTTGCTTACACTCGCTCCGGCCGCATGTTCTACATGCATGGCGGCCATTTTCTTGTAGCCTCCCATAGGCTTTAATAGAGCGCCCTGGCCGCATCACTTCCTCTTCTCCAGGATACACCGATCGAGGCAGCAGCGGCGAGGGTCTCCTCAGGTTATATCCTTCTTATCCATTGCCTGTGTCAGTTTTATTGTTCCTGTGGGGGTCTCATTGTGCTTGTGTGTGGTGCGGTGGGCTGCGCTCGCCGCGCTTGTTAAAGGGGCAGTTAACCCTTTATTATCCGGCATTTGTAATTGGGGCAATGGATTCTCAGGAGGGCAAATTTCCTACCGCCTTGGTGGAAAGCCAGGGGACCGCTGTTTCCCCCCCAGGGGGGGATTTAGCCACTATTGTGGCTGGCCTTGCTGCTCAGGTGCAGATGCTGGTGGCTGCTCAATCTACTAAAAGACCCAGAGTTTCTCTTTCCTCTGATTCTGAGGGTGAAGGTGATGGGGCTGTTATGGCGGGGGCCTCCTTATCGGGGTCCCGCTCCTCCCTGGATCTAGTGGGGTCCGAGGTGGAGGCTGAAGTTGAAGGGGTTGATAATTCTCCCCCTGGCTCGCCTGAAGAGCTTGCAATCATGGATGAATTGATTGCTTCCATAAAACAAACGCTGCGTTTGCAGGATGAAGTGTGTCCCCCCGCTGCCTTGGCGGCTTATGGGACGCAGAGGAAACGCAGGACGCCGCAGGTTTTTCCCTGCAATGATGATTTTCAGCGCGCTGTTAAGGAACAATGGCGCAATCTACGCAAACCTTTTGCTGTACCAAGTAGGTTCAAGCTGCGTTATCCTTTCTCGCTCTTACTGATGAAAGGTGGTGTGTGCCGCCCCCAGTGGATCACGCAATTGCGGTTTTAAACAAATCCACTGCGATTCCTGCAGAGGATTCCCCTGTGTTCCGTGATGCCACGGATAGGAGATTGGAGTCTCTTGCCCGTCATACTTATTCTGTTACGGGTTCTATGCTTAAGGCTCTGTTTGCCTCTCTCATGGCGGCCCAGGCTGTCGCAAGTTGGACGCAGATGCTTAGGCGCGTCCTAGTGGCCGATTCGGCCTCGCCGGCGACCCTGGATATGGTGGATCAAATCCACCAGGGTGTCATGTATCTGTGTGATGCGGACTTGGACCTAGTCCCGTTGGCTGCACGTGTGCACAGCGTGGCGGTGTTGTCTCGCCGCCTGGTTTGGTTGAAATGTTGGTCGGTGGACCAATCTTCACGTAAGACCTTAGCCAATCTGCCTTATGATGGGTCTCGCCTTTTTGGGGAGTCCTTGGATGTGTTGATTAAGGGGATCACCGGAGGTAAGAGCACTCTCTTGCCCCATTTCCCCAAGGCTAAGGGGGCTTCTGGGAAGAAGCATGCTATTTTCGGCCCCCTCAGGGGTCCTTTCGTGCCTTTCGGTCGCACTACAAGGGCAAACCGTTCAAAGGTCAAGGCTCTCAGAAGAAGCCCTGGTCTGGAAAACAGAAGTCCGGTCAATCCGGATCCGCAGCCCATAACAGTGCGGCCTGAAGGGGCGCCCTCACCCAGTTTTGGGGTGGGGGGACGCTTGCTCGGTTTTCTTCAGCCCTGGTTGGCCCGCGTGCGGGACAGATGGGTTCAGGAGATCGTTCGATCTGGTTACAAGATCGAGTTTCTCTCTCGGCCAGAGAGCAGATTTTTTCCCTCAAATCTTCAACTGTCTCCAGGGCTCAGGGAGTGGTGGTTCCGGTGCCTCATCGGGACAGATTTCGGGGGTTTTATTCCAATCTGTTCACCATGCCCAGAAAGGAGGGCAAGGTTCGTCCAATTCTGGACTTGAAGGCTCTGAACCACTCTGTGCGGGTTCGCAAGTTCCGCATGGAATCCCTGCGGTCAGTGGTGGCTGCCCTGGTTCCGGGGGAATTCATGGCCTCCATCGATTTGAAGGCTGCGTATCTTCACATCCCCATTTTCGAGGGTCACCAGAGGTACCTTCGATTCGCCTTTGCGGAGGATCACTACCAGTTCGTGGCGTTGCCTTTTGGTCTCGCCTCGGCTCCGCGGGTCTTCACCAAGGTGCTTGCACGGTTCTGGCATTATTGAGGGCCCAGGGCATTTCTGTCCTGGGGTATCTGGATGACATTCTGGTTCGGTCTGCGACCAGCCAGGGTCTGGAGAAGGACCTGTCTGTCACGATGCAAACTCTGCAGGAGTTTGGTTGGACGATAAATTTTCCCAAGTCGACACTGAGTCCGTCGGTTCGTCTTCCCTACCTGGGAATGATTCTGGACTCGGTGCAGGCGAAGGTCTTCCTGCCGGAAGACAAACTCAGAACTCTTCAGGAGGAAGTCAGGTCCCTCAGGGACGTTCCGCACTCGTCTCTGCGGACGTGCATGAGATGTCTGGGATTGATGGTCTCGGCCTTCGAGGCGATTCCCTTCGCCCAGTTTCACACGCGGGGTCTCCAAGCGGAGATCCTGTCCATGTGGGACGGGCGACCTCAATCTCTGGATCTTCAAATCTCGTTGAGTCATCGCACCAGAAGAGACCTTCTGTGGTGGCTCCAGTCCCCGATGGTGTCCGGGGGCAAGTCGTTTCGTCCTATCTCGTGGACGGTAATCACTACGGATGCCAGTCTGTCGGGCTGGGGTGGTGTTCTGGGCGTTCTGTCCGCCCAGGGGACTTGGTCGGAGGGGGAGTCCTCCCTTCCGATCAACATTCTGGAATTGCGTGCGATAAATCTCTGTCTTCATCGCTGGACGGACCTGCTGCAGGGCTGCCCGGTTCGGGTGCAGACGGACAATGCCACGGCGGTGGCCTACATCAACCACCAAGGGGGCACCAGGAGTGCCCGAGCGGCTTGAGAAGTGGCCGACATTCTGTCTTGGGCCGAGACTCATGTCCCGGCGATAACGGCGGTTCACATTCCAGGGGTGGAGAACTGGCAGGCGGACTATCTGAGTCGCCAGACCCTGGATCAGGGGGAATGGTCTCTCCACCCGGCTGTCTTCCAGATGTTGTGCGCGAAGTGGGGTCTTCCAGATGTGGACCTGTTCGCGTCTCGTCTCAACAAGGTGAGAAGGTTCGTGGCAAGGACGCGCGACCCTCGGGCAGACGCGTCGGACGCGTTAGTGGTCCCGTGGCATCAGTACAAGCTGATGTACGCGTTTCCACCGATTCAGTTGCTGTCCAGGTTCCTTCGCAGGTTAAACTCGGAACGCAGCACGGTGATTCTTGTGGCTCCGGACTGGCCTCGCCGGTCCTGGTACGCAGACCTTGTGAATCTGGCGGTCGACGCCCCGTGGCGTCTGCCTCTTCGAGACGATCTCCTGTCTCAAGGGCCGATATACCATCCTATTTTACAGTCGCTGGCTTTGACGGCCTGGCTGTTGAGACCGAGGTCCTGAAGGAGAAGGGTCTCTCCCCAGAGGTCGTTCATACCTTGATCAACGCGAGGAAGTCTTCCTCGGGGAAGGTTTATTACCGTACTTGGAAGGCCTATTTTGCCTGGTGTGAGTCCAGGGGGTTTTCACCCCGCACGTACTCGGTTTCCCGAGTGCTGTCCTTCCTTCAAACAGGTGTCGATCAGCGTTTGGCGCTGGCTACGATAAAGGGTCAGGTGTCTGCGCTGGCCGTTCTGTTTCAACGTCCCGTGGCTTCCAACTCCTTGGTTGGCACTTTTGTTCAGGGAGTGCGGCATCTGGTTCCTCCTAGGAGGGATCCTCTGCCCCCTTGGGACTTGAATCTCGTTCTATCTGTGTTACAACGTGCTCCTTTTGAACAGATCAGGGAGATCTCGTTGTCTATGTTGTCCAAAAAGGTCGCCTTTTTGGTTGCGATCACTTCGGCTCGCAGAGTGTCGGAGCTGGCGGCTTTGTCCTGCAAGTCTCCGTATCTGGTTGTTCATTTGGATAAGGTGGTCTTGCGACCTAATCCTTCTTTTCTTCCGAAGCGAGTTTCGGAATTCCATCTTAATGAGGATATTGTCTTGCCTTCGCTGTGCGCGAAGCCTAAACATCCAAAGGAGGTGAGATTACATTCTTTGGATGTTGTTCGGGCGATAAGGGTTTACCTTAAATCGACTGAGTCTTTTCGAAAGACGGATTCCTTGTTTGTTCTTCCAGAGGGTCCTCGGAAGGGCATGGCGGCGTCGGCCTCTACCATCGCCAAATGGATCAGGCAGACCATTGAACAGGCCTATGCTTTGCAGGGGAAGGTTCCCCCTGTGCCTGTGAAGGCGCACTCTACTAGATCTCTGAGTACGTCTTGGGCCTGTCGTCATGGGGCTTCTGTAGCCCAGGTGTGTAAGGCGGCGAACTGGTCGACCGTGCACACTTTCACAAAATTCTACAAAGTAGATGTTCAGGCATCGGCGGATGCTTCCTTTGGCCGCAAGGTTCTTAGTGCGGCAATTCCCTAGGGTCCCTTGTTGGGGACCTCTGGCTGTTGGGATAAGTTTTTTATCCCTTGGTTATTTGTCTTTTCCTGGGTTGTTGCTCCTGTTGAGCACTTGTTTTTCATGTAGCCCAGCTGGTTTCCTTCCTTTGGTAAGGTTCCTTTCTTTGATGCGGAGACTGCGTTGCCTTTCGGCGCGGATGCGTTTCCCACCCCTCATGTTTGCACTGCTTTGGGACGTCCCCATATGTGACGAATATGAAGAGGCGGCGACTGTCGGAGGACGTAAGAGAAAACGGAATTTTTGTAAAATCTTACCTGTAAAATTCCTTTCTCTGAGTCCTCCGACAGTCGCCGCCCCCGCCCCTCTTTTGGGGTTTGGTTGTATACTCTACTGCTATTCCACTGAAACTGAGATATGGTTGCAGGAAGTAGGAGGGTATTGACTGAGGGGACCACCCCTTGAGGGTGGGATATGTTAAAAGCTTTAATGTTAACATATTCTGTTGCCTAGCTACTCCTTCGGAGCAAAGTCTAATACCCCATATGTGACGAATATGAAGAGGCGGCGACTGTCGGAGGACTCAGAAAGGAATTTTACAGGTAAGATTTTACAAAAATTCCGTTATCTCAACCGTACAAACCCAAACTAGGTCCCGATTACAATTTTTTGTACCCTAAAGGCAGGATGAGGATGAGGAGTAGGAGGAGTTCGGAACAGGAGGCAAACTGAAGCACCCTGCAACCCTCGGCGGTGGAAGATGCGCCCAAAAATTGGAAAGATGTATCTCACACGTACCGATACAGACTATGCCGCAATTTAATTATTTTTACCCCAAAGGGTGTAGATTAAATAGCAGAATAGAAAATATGATACAAAAAGGTGTATCTCACATGTACAAACCCAGACTAGGCCCCGATTACAATTTTTTGTACCCTAAAGGCAGGATGAGGAGTTCGGAACATGCAGGAGGCAAACTGAAGCACCCTGCTATCCTCGGCGGTGGAAGATGCGCCCAAAAAATTGGAAAGGTGTATCTCACACGTACCGATACAGACTATGCCGCAATTTAATTCTTTTTACCCCAAAGGGTGTAGATTGAATAGCGGAATAGAAAATATGATATAAAATGGTGTATCTCACATGTACAAACCCAGACTAGGCCCCGATTACAATTTTTTGTACCCTAAAGGCAGGATGAGGATGAGGAGTAGGAGGAGTTCGGAACAGGCAGGAGGCAAACTGAAGCACCCTGCAATCCTCAGCGGTGTAAGATGCGCCCAAAAAATTGGAAAGGTGTATCTCACACGTACCGATACAGACTATGCCGCAATTTAATTCTTTTTACCCCAAAGGGTGTAGATTGAATAGCGGAATAGAAAATATGATATAAAAAGGTGTATCTCACACGTACAAACCCAGACTAGGCCCCAATTACAATTTTTTGTACCCTAAAGGCAGGATGAGGAGTAGGAGGAGTTCGGAACAGGAGGCAAACTGAAGCACCCTGCAATCCTCGGCGGTGGAAGATGCGCCCCAAAAATTTGGAAGGTGTATCTCACACGTACCGATACAGACTATGCCGTAATTTAATTCTTTTTACCCCAAAGGGTGTAGATTGAATAGCGGAATAGAAAATATGATACAAAAAGGTGTATCTCACACGTACAAACCCAGACCATGCCCCGATTACAATTTTTTGTACCCTAAAGGCAGGATGAGGAGTAGGAGGAGTTCGGAACAGGAGGCAAACTGAAGAACCCTGCAATCCTCGGCGGTGTAAGATGCGCCCAAAAAATTGGAAACGTGTATCTCACATGTACCGATACAGACTATGCCGCAATTTAATTCTTTTTACCCCAAAGGGTGTAGATTGAATAGCGAAATAGAAAATATGATATAAAAAGGTTTATCTCACACGTACAAACCCAGACTAGGCCCCGATTACAATTTTTTGTACCCTAAAGGCAGGATGAGGAGTAGGAGGAGTTCGGAACAGGAGGCAAACTGAAGCACCCTGCAATCCTCGGCGGTGGAAGATGCGCCCCAAAAATTTGGAAGGTGTATCTCACACGTACCGATACAGACTATGCCGCAATTAAATTATTTTTACCCCAAAGGGTGTAGATTGAATAGCGGGATAGAAAATATGATATAAAAAGGTGTATCTCACACGTACAAACCCAGACTAGGCCCCGATTCCAATTTTTTGTACCCTAAAGGCAGGATGAGGAGAAGGAGGAGTTTGGAACAGGAGGCAAACTGAAGCACCCTGCAATCCTCGGCGGTGGAAGATGCGCCCCAAAAATTTGGAAGGTGTATCTCACACGTACCGATACAGACTATGCCACAATTTAATTAATTTTACCCCAAAGGGTGTAGATTGAATAGCGGAATAGAAAATATGATATAAAAAGGTGTATCTCACACGTACAAACCCAGACTAGGCCCCGATTACAATTTTTTGTACCTTAAAGGCAGGATGAGGAGTAGGAGGAGTTCGGAACAGGAGGCAAACTGAAGCACCCTGCAATCCTCGGCGGTGTAAGATGCGCCCAAAAAAATTGGAAAGGTGTATCTCACACGTACCGATACAGACTATGCCGCAATTTTATTCTTTTTACCCCAAAAGGGTGTAGATTGAATAGCGGAATAGAAAATATGATATAAAAAGGTGCATCTCACACGTACAAACCCAGACTAGGCCCCGATTACAATTTTTTGTACCCTAAAGGCAGGATGAGGAGTAGGAGGAGTTCGGAAGAGGAGGCAAACTAAAGCACCCTGCAATCCTCGGCGGTGGAAGATGCGCCCCAAAAATTTGAAAGGTGTATCTCACACGTACCGATACGGACTATGCCGCAATTTAATTTTTTTTTACCCCTAAAGGGTGTAGATTGAATAGCGGAATAGAAAAAAGTATATAAAATTGGTGATTTTTCAATAGCACATGTGAACACAGCAGTGTCTTATGTTTTATGTCACGGTCAGCTCAGCAGCAGGCTATGAAGGGAAAAAAAAAAAATTCCCCTTTAACTTTGTAATTTTTAAATAGCAGATTAGAACAGCAATCTGTAGTAAAATATAGCTGAACGCTGCACACAACAGACTGATAAAAATATATTTTTTTCTCCCTCCTCCTCCTCCTCAGTGGGCTCAAGTGAGGGCAAAAAGATTGTTCACTGCACCGCCCCCCACACAGCAAAATCGATGTAGATCGCTAACGGACAATTGTTCTGTCCCTGCCTAATCTCTCCAGCCTGTCCCTAAAATGCACAAATATCTTTCCCTGCCTACACTCCGACCTGTCCCTGCATTCTTTTCGGGCACAATTTTTCACTGTCTGTCCCTAATCAGCAGCAGCCAGCACGTATGATGTGTGCTCTCTCCCTACACTACAGCAGAATGACGCACCGCGCTGTGTCTCTCGAACTTATAAAGACATGGGTCACATGCTTCAGATGGCCAATCACAGCTACTAATACATTTGTAGGCATGGCTGGGATGGCTTAAAGAAGTTGTAAACCCACTTGTATAACTTTTACCTATAAGTAAGCCTATATTAAGGCTTACCTATAGGTGCTATAAATATCTCCCAAACTTGCACCGTTTAGGAGATATTTACAGTGCAAACTGCCGATGACGTCATCGGTGCAGGCGCTCTGAGGGAACAGCCACCCGTGCCGTTCCTTCAGAGCTCAGCGCCGTGAACCCAATCAGATGACCGGAGGACGCGAACCCGGAAGCAGGACGGCAGGACATGTCGCCGTCCTGTCGCTGAGGTGGCGGCACGGTGGGGGCTTCGTTTTAAGGTAAGTACTACATAATGAGCTAGTATGCGATGCATACTAGCTCATTATGCCTTTCTCTTTACAGGGCTTTTTTTTTTCTCGTTTTTTTTTTTTCGACTTTACTTCCTCTTTAAGGCACACCAGTTAAGCGCTTATTGATTGGCTGTTGAAAGCCCGCCATTAAAAGCACGCCATTACATACAAAACAGGAAATAAAATTACCGAACACGGATTTTAAACCCGAACATACAGTAAAGTTTTCGGGTCCGTGTCCGGGTAGCAAAAATCCAATTATCCGGTACGGACCCGAATAATACAGTCCGTGTTCGCTCAACACTACTCTTAACAGCCGCCGGGAATTCTGGGGTCCCAAAGAATGGTGACATTGGTCCCCGAACCTTAGAGATTGAACTAGATTCCACCACATTATCCCAAATCCGTAAGGTCTGACGTGTCATTCCAGCAAATAGAGATAAATCTCCTTGGTGAATTGCTGGCACCCAGGGCATGGCTCCTAAGTCATAGGGGTTGATATATTGCTCCAATTGAACCCATAGCTTAGATGATAAGCCATGGAACCAAGCTACTATTCGTGTCAACACTGCCGCTTTGTAATAAGGAGAAGGATCAGGTGCTCCAGCACCAACCCTTATCTTTTGGAAGGGACAAGGTCTCATATCGTAATCTAGGTCGGCTTGAGTTCCATATAAACCAAGAAAACAATAGACGAAGTTTAATGAAATATACAGATGGAATAGAAATGGGGATCGTCCGAAACTGGTATAAAAAGCATGGAAGAACATCCATTTTCAAAACGTTTATCCTTCCAAACCAGGAAAGTCTTTTATTAGAAAAGGACAACAGATCTGTTTGAGTTTTACAGAATAAGGGCTCAAAATTTGCTGCAAAAAGCTCAGATGCCTTAGTGGGGAGGATAATCCCTAGATCAGTGTTTCTCAACTCCGGTCCTCAGGGCAGACTAACAGGCCAGATTTTAAGTATTACCTTGGGGAGATGCAGACTAGAATACAGCAATCACTGAGCAGCAAATGATATCACCTGTGATGTATTTCAGTTTTCTTGCAAACCTGGCCTGTTAGTGTGCCCTGAGGACCGGAATTGAGAAACACTGCCCTAGATAACGAACCGAAGTAGAATTTGTCTTAAATGGGAAGGAAGACGAAAGCTGCTGTAGGGTACTTATAGATGGAGACACATTTAGAATGTCAGATTTGGTAAAATTAACTTTAAAGTTACTCATTCTCCCAAACTCCTCAAACTCCTGTATAATTGCAGGTAGTGAATTATGGGGGTGAGTAACAAACAACAATAGGTCATCCGCATAGAGAGCCAATTTTGAATGAATAGGACCAGTTGTAACCCCACATATAGAGGGGTTATTCCGTAGAGCTACGGCTAGGTGCTCCATTGTCAGTACATACAAAAGAGGTGAGAGGGGGCACCCCTGCCATGTCCCATTACGAATCCTAAATGAGGTAGATAACGAACCATTAATTCGAATCCTTGCAGAAGGAGAGGAGTACAAAGCCATGATCCTTGATATCATATGAGATCCCAACCCAATCTGTTGCAAAGTCAATCAGAGAAATTGCCAATCTACCCGATCAAACGCCTTTTCGGCATCCACCGTAAGAAGGCACAATGGAATATTGTGGGAACACGCATAATCCATCAGAAGTAGAGTCTTTAAAGTGATATCTCTTACCTCTCGACCCCCAACAAACCCCACCTGAACCAAATGGATCAACTCAGGCATTACCAACTGCAGCCTATTTGCTAAAACTCTGGCATAGATTTTAAGATCCACCCCAATTAAAGATATGGGGCGATAATTTGTACAGAAAGATGGGTCTTTGTCGGGTATTGGGATTAGAGATATGTGAGCCTCCAACGTTTGAGGCGCAAACAAAACGTCTTCTGACAGAGAATTAAACATTTTAGTCATGAAGGGAGCAAGAAGAGAAGAAAAAGCTTTAAAAGATTTAGGGGTAAAACCATCTGGGCCTGGACTTTTCCCTGAAGGAGTGGTCGAGATCGCTCTCGCCACCTCTTCTACTGTAATAGGCGATTCAAGTTCTTCCACTACATCTCCTTCTAAGCTCGGAAGAGCGGTCTTCATAATATAAGAAAGTTTGTCTGCTTCCAAAAGGGCATACTGATCTGAAGACAGTGTTGACGAAATATTATATAAAGAGTGGTAAAATTCTTTAAACGTTTGCCCGATATTATTAGGGGAGAATACTAATTCTCCAGTAGCATCATGGATATGAGTTATAAAAGTAGATGGAGACCTAGGATGCAGAGTCCTAGCTAAGTACTTTCCACATTTATCTTGAGATTTGTATTGATGCAAAGCTATTTTATCAGAATATCTGCGGGCAGATGTCTCATACAGCTCTCTAAGATGTAGACGAGCCGTCGATACATCAGCCAACGATTGCATTGTGGGCGCTTTTTTATGTTCCGTTTCCAGAATACGGAGGCGTGTAACTGCGGCCTCTCTGGCCGCTGAACGTTCCTTCTTCAATCTAGACCCTATCTGAATAAAAAAGCCACGGAGAACAGCCTTAAGTGCCTCCCATTGAATGGGGAGAGAAGTCTCATCAGAAAAATGGTCACTATAAAAATTAGTAATAGTCTCCTCAATCAGATTTATACATTCTGAATTCATCAATAAAGTGACATTTAAGCGCCAGGTCCAATCTCGTGTCGGTGAAGCCGGTAGGAGAAATGTTAAATATATTGGAGAGTGATCAGACCATACCAAAGAGTTTATATCACATATAGGGGACCAGTCTAAACAGCTATGAGCCACAAAAAAATAATCTATGCGACTAGAAGTTTGGTGAACTGATGAAAAATATGTATAATCCCGAGTTTTTGGATGCAGGATCCGCCAAACATCTATCAAGTGCAAATGAAATAGAGCCCGCTTAAAAGCCCTTAGTTTAGTGAAGGAAATTGCGGATCTCGAAGCCGATGAATCTAACAGGGGATCCTGCAGGATGTTAAATTCCCCCCCCCCCCCAATAGAATTTTCCCTTCTGCAAAATTGGACTGAAGCTCTAAAAACTTCAGAGCTGTTGTTACCTGATCCACATTAAGCAGGTAAAAATTTGCTACTGTAAATTTAGTCTCCCAAAGTAAGAATTTTATAAACACATACCTTCCTTGTGGGTCAGATACCTGGTCTATCACCTCAATAGGTAGCGATTTATGAATTGCAATAGATACTCCTTTTGACTTCTGGAATGGATTGGTACTATGAAACCACCTGTTAAAATATTTATTGGAGCATGAGGGTACAGAGTCAGCCCGAAAATGTGTTTCCTGTAATAGTAGTAAGTTTACTTGATTTTTATGCATTTGATACAAAATTTGCCCCCTTTTAGAGGAACCATTTTTATTCAATTGACGTTATAAGACCCCAGCTACAGCCGGGTCCGAGAGAGGTTTGTAGGTATCATAGCAAAGCGCAGTAAAAAACAGGGAAAGGCACTCCAAGATAGGAGTCCAACAAAACTATAGTGTGGGCTTAACAGACTAAGCACAACACTACGTGAATATCACGTCGAAGGCACTAACTGTGCCTAGCCTAATTTTGAAAAAAAAATGAAGGAAGGGGGCAGTTCTAAGCCAGATCGGGGAAGACGGAGGAGAACACCCTGTCGCGTACCTGAGTAGAAAATTGTTACCCAGAGACGTGGCAGTGGAAAAGGAGTGTTTAGCCCTGGTCTGGGCTCTAAAGAAACTTACACCATATCTGTATGGCCAAAAATTTACCCTTATTACAGATCATAATCCCTTGGTATGGTTGAACTGAGTGGCTGGAGATAATGGACGCTTGTTGAGATGGAGCCTAGCACTACAACCATACAATTTCTCCATCCAATACCGCCCTGGCAAGTTGAATGGGAACGCGGACGGACTGTCCAGGCAAACAGAACTTTTACCCTGACAGTCGGTCGGACAGCCCCAAGTTGACCCGAAAAGGATCAATCCGGGTCTGCCGGAGTGTTCCACAAAAGGGGAGCAGTGTAACAGACCCTTACCTTTAACAGAGAATATTTGTGCTTACCTGGTTCATGTGTGTGAAGGATTTCCGTTATTTACACTCCCTGCTATCATATCTCTCTTTGCACTGTGAGCCCCAGGAAGTGACTCCTTATATGGACATTCCATGAAGTCAAGGTATGGCCAGCCTAGAGACGAATGTGTGCTGATTAACGAGGCGCTTTTTTCTACATTATGTTGATTTGGGCTGAGGCAGCTTTTGTTAAGTGTGGTAATGACCTTACCTATTTGTCTGGGTGGATGTCAGGCCATTGTTTAAGTAGTGTCTGATATACTCCCCAGGTGTATAAAAGCCTGTATTCTGGTTTCAATAAAGTGTTGTTTTCCTTGACCCTTCAAAACGTAGCTTCGTCTCGTTCCTGGAGGGGGATTTTCCAGCATTACCCGGTCATTCAACAGCTGAACCTGACTCTCCTCTTGGATCCTATGGTTGGGATTCTACTACTCCATTACTACACAGGGACTTGCCAGGAAAAAAGGACGTCCCCAATGGCTGATACCCTCTCACCACCTGGATAGCCGTTACATCCGCGAACCGCGAGTTTGCGGTGGGCCCCATTGACTTTAATGGGAGGCGAACTTTAAAAACCTTTAGGTCATATTTGCAGCCACAAAAGACATACTAGCTGTGCACAAATAGTCCCAGCACATGGACAATGTCATAACAGAAGTATTGCAATTGAAAAAGTTGCCCTAATTTTTTTTTTTTTTACAGCAAAAAATATATATATTTTTTTCATAAATCAGCCAGAACTGACAGCAGCTTTAAATACATTGTCTAATACATATAGGTCCATTCACATTGACAGAGCGATTTGTGTTTGACTGCAGCCAATCTCTAACTGCCCCTAAAGCAACCACTGGATACCTCTCCCTAAGCTCAAAAGATACTAGTAGACCTATACTGAAAAATACCAGCCCTGAAAAGGACTTTTGTGGATCTTCATAACACTATATGTGTCTAGCAAACCCTCCCTGATGAGCACAGCAGACCTCTCCCTACACTGGCAGAAAGCGGAATGTGAAATGGCCGCCAGATCGGGTCTATTTATAGGGTAGGGGGACTGTCCATGTGCTGGAATGTTTCACTTGGCTGTCCCGTTCCACCTGACGGCTGTGTCACGGGTCAAAGTTCTCCCCAATGTAAACAAATATGGCCGCCGCAAACTACGCCATGTGTCCAAAAATTTGGCGGATAGCGAACAAGCAAAATTTGCCGCGAACCTACCGCCGGGCGAACCGCAAGGCCATCTCCATTAGAGATAGGATTAGGGATAGGGTTGGGTTTAGGGTTATGGTTGGAGTTAGGGATAGGGTTGAGGTTAGGGATAGGTTAGGGATAGGGTTGGGGTTAAGGTTAGGATTAGGGATAGGGTTTGGGTTAGGGTTAGGATTAGGGATTAGGGATGATCGAACGGTTTGGGTCGACCATCGGTTCGACCTGAACATTGGGTGTTCGAAATTCGGCCGAATTCCGAACTTTTTTCGGTAAAAGTTCGGAATTCGGTCACCAGAACTGCCCAAAATGCAATGGGACAGGAAGTGGGCTTTAAAAGCCCGTGATTGGCCCAGAAACGTCAGTAAAAGCGAATGAGGGGGCAGGAGTCTGCTAGGAACGTGATTGGAGTGACTACGGGGACCAGAGGCCAATCAGGAGTGAATACGCCTCCCAGTATATAACATAGCCCCGCCTAACCTCTAGCACTGTAATATAGAGGCTGTGGAAGAGAATGGAAGCATTTGTGTTACTCCTGCTTTGTTACACAACGTTTGCTGCATAGCCGATTGCTTGTAAAGCTCCATATCAGCAGAAGAGCAGTTAGCTTACAGACAGATTGTCAGTGTAGTTAGAAATACAGCGATTGTTCTGTTTGAGTCAGAAAAAAAAAAAAAAAATTAAAGGGACAGTGTCAGTTAGAAATTATCTTCTGCTGTATGGAGCTGTTCTTTTAGTGTGAAGAAAGGGATATGCAGTGTAGTTAGGGTACTATATACCACTATAGTTAGATTCAATAATCTAGTTTTTGTAGGGATACTTTTAAGTGTCAAGGTTCCGTCTAGTGAGCACGTTGCACTGCTGATATATCTACAGCAGGTATACGTGCTTGCTAGTCAGCTATTGTGCAAAATACATTGCAGCGATACACACATCTGCTGTATTTAGCGACAACTTTGGGTCGCATAGCAGTGTGCGTTTTGCAGGTGAATTTCAATGCGCAGAGTTGTCAAAGCCTCAGTGACAAGTTAACGCCTATGCAAAAGGCTTTGCTACTCTGCGTCACACACATCTGCTGTATTTAGCGACAACTTTGGGTCGCATAGCAGTGTGCGTTTTGCAGGTGAATTTCACCGCGCAGAGTTGCCAAAGCCTCAGTGATAACTATGTCAGGTAGACCAAGGAAAGGCATACGTGGCCCTGCTGCAGAAAGGGGCACAGCTTCTACGGTGTCTAGAGGCAAGGGTGGACGTGGTGGTCAGTCCTCAGCTAGGCCACCATTGCGATTGTTCTCCCGCAGTGGCCAAGCTATACGTCCACAGTACGTACAGGAGGTGGTGGACTATATTACCAAACCCTCATCATCGTCATCATCAGCAACTACAGTGACCTAGGCAGAGAAAAGTGGTCAGTCTTCTGCAGTTGGCAGAGCAAATAAAGATGAGTCCATGTCCACCTCAAGTCCTTCCTTAGACCCAACTTCAGACATGGCAGAGGAGTCAGCTGAGCTGTTTGACCACAGTGTCGGCCATCTACTCCAGCCTGATGCTCAGTCCTTTATGGAGTTTGATGTTGGGTCTGAGGTTCAGGAGGAGGCAGAGCAAGCAAGAGGGGAGAGCAGATGGCCCACTCCATCTAAGGCCGCACCTGTTGTCTCCCGGGCCACGCCTGATGCTCAGTCCTTTATGGAGTCTGATGTTGGGTCTGAGGTTGAGGAGGAGGCAGAGCAAGCAAGAGGGGAGAGCAGACGGCCCACTCCATTTAAAGCCGCACCTGTTGTCTCCCGGGCCACTATAAATCCTCTTCTTGCTGGACCTTTTTTGAGACATCTCATGCAGATCGAACAGTTGCGATCTGCAAGATTTGTCATAAGGGAATAAAACGTGGCAAAAATGTCAACCACTTGGGTACAAGCTGCCTAACCAGGCATTTGACAACCCACCACTTGGCCCATTGGCAGGAGCATTTGAAGAACCCGCAAAAGGGCCAAAGATCGGACAGTCGGCCTCCTAGTCCTCCTCGCACTCCTCCTCGTGCTTCACCTGCACATAAGTCTGTCCCTGCTATAGTCACTCGTCACCTGTTGGCAGCCTCCACTGACAGGGATGATGATATAGCATGCAGTGTCGCATCTATCTCCAGCACACCACCAGCTGTAACATCTAGATGGCAAATTTCTATTCCACACACGCTGGAACGAAAAAAAAGTATACTCCCCGCCACCCACATGCCCAGCGTCTAAACAGTAGTTTGGCAAAACTACTGGCTCTGCAACTCTTACCATTTAACCTGGTAGAGTCTGCTCCCTTCCGCGACTTTGCAAAATGTGCAGTTCCACATTTTGGCAGGTGCCAAGTCGGCATTACTTTACCCGTAAGGCCCTGCCATCCCTATACCAACATGTGGAAGGCAATGTAGTGTCGTCCCTGGCCAAGTCAGTCAGCCGTAAGATACACCTGACGGCTGACACTTGGTCAAGCAAACATGGGCAGGGACGGTACATTTCTGTCACTGCTCATTGGGTGACACTGCTTGCCAGTGGAAGGGATTGTAGCCAGAGCTCGGTGCTGCAGCCAGTATTGCCCCCACGTCTCCAAACAGCTGGTGGTGTCACTGATCCGGGTAGATCGATCACTTCTACCCCCTCCTGCTCCTCCTCCTCCTCCTCCATGCCCTCCTCTGCAGCATGGTTCTTTGAATAGGATGAGGTACCACGTAAGCGTTCAAAGGTCTATTCTATGTCTCAGGCCAAAAGGTGTCACGCAGTGCTGCAGCTTGTGTGTCTAGGGGACAGGCAGCACACTGCCCCTGATATTCTTGGGGCTCTGCAGGCACAGGCCCAGAGTTGGTTTACACCACGTCAGCTGCAGTCAGGAATGGTGGTTACCGATAATGGGTCAAACCTCCTGGCCGCCCTTCGGCAGGGAAAGTTGACCCATGTGCCATGCCTGGCGCATGTCCTGAATCTCGTGGTACAGCAGTTTTTGAATTCGTACCCGGGAATGCAGGATGTGCTAAGGATGGCAAGAAGGGTGTGCAGTCACTTCAAGCGGTCGTACAGTGCCACTGTACGTTTGGCCGAAGTGCAGCGTGAGTTTCACCTGCCGGTACAACGCCTCGTCTGTGACATGCCCACCCGCTGGAACTCCACCTTGGCTATGCTGCAGCGCCTGTACACGCAGCAGAGGGCCCTCAATGAATATCTATGCGAGTACGGCACCAGCACTGGCTCTGCGCGCCTGGGCTTCTTTTCACCATGGCAGTGGCTTTTGATTAAGGATGCATGCGCTGTCCTCTCGCCATTTGAGGAGGCCACAAGGATGGTCAGCCGGGACAGCGCATGCATCAGTGACACCCTAACGGTACTGTTTTTGTTGGAGCACACACTGCGTGGCATTATGGACAGGGCACTGTAGGCAGAGCATCAGGAGGAAGAGGATGACTTCCTTGTCTCTCAAGGCCCCCTTTATCCTGAGAATGCTGACCCCATTATGCCTAGCTCCCAGAGGCCCGAGCAGGATCCAGGGGTTGCAGAGGAGGAGGAGGACAATTCTTCGGGAACTTTTGCAGGCTTTGAGGAGGAGGAAGACATGCGGCAATCTGCAAGGCCTATTTTGACTCCCTCGGGACACTTTGGAGTAGTGCGTGGCTGGGAGGAGGAGGAGCACGTTCAAGATCGTGTCATTTTGAGTGACCCCGAGGAGTCAGCTTCTCAGGCCTTTGCAAATGTGTGACGCATGGCAAACATCATGCTTCAGAGCCTGCGAAAGGACCCCAGAATCAAGGCCATTAAAGAGACTGACCACTATTGGTTGGCCACCCTACTTGACCACCGGTACAAGTCAAAAGTCTCTGAGCTTTTCCCATCCACCCAGAGAGTCCACAGGATCAAATCCCTTGAGGAAAGACAAAAAAAGAAAAAAGAGGGGCGCACCGACCTAGTGCATTACCATAAAAACTTTTATTAAAATATTAAAAGGTGTACAATATACTCACAAGACTGGTGTGGTACAACACACATCAAGAATAGCATATACAGTCTCCAAGGTAGCCAGGTCCCAATAGTGACAAATGGGCATACAGATAGTCGCATGGGGCTGCTGTGGCTAGGCTGACGCGTTTCAGGGGCGAGCCCTCTTCCTCAGAGCCAGAAAAGATGCTGCTAGATCACAAGCCGAACGGTCAAAGACTAAATGGGAGTAGGCCCCACCTCTTCCTGCTCCGCCCCAACCCTAAGGGCGGGACAGAGGGGAGGGGGAAGGTGAGAAAAGGGAAGAAGAGGGGAGAAGAGAAAGGAGAAGAATAAAACGGACACAACAGCAAGAAGGAGAAGGGGGGGAAAGAAAAATGGGGATGCTGGGACAGGGAAAGAACATGGAAGGGGGGAGGGGGAGGGGAAGAGGGGAGGACAGAGAGGACACTTGTCCAGTCCGAGCCAAAACACACCCACCTTCCAAGGCCAGCTCGGACTATGTGATCAGCGGCAAAAGAAATATAATAGATAAAATAAATATACAGCAAATGAAACACTTGTTCGAACAAGAAAGGAGATAACAAACCAAATGTGACGGGTAATGCATTGTGGTCAGAAGTGGTATACATATATACGTATATACATATACACATATAATAACTACATACGTATATATATACATGCACACATACATACATATACATGCACATATACACTCACATCAACAGTCAGTACTTTAGGTCTCTATTGGATCAGATGAGAACTCCACTGCTTATCCTGTGCATATCCACTAGCAAGCAGAGCAGTGTCAGCCACCCCTGACCTACAGCCATGCAGGGGGGACACTACCCGTGGGAGCAGAGCATATACAGCTAGCCTGGCATGGTGCAAGAGGATCTCACTGGCCTCCACACACAAATAGTACCTGTGATCATGATGTGAGGAGGGCGCCGCTGGCCGGGACTAAAAGGGGTCTGCTGTATGTTGAAACATCCCTATTTGGATGGCTGCGTCCCTTCTCTGGGACGCACGCCAACCCGTACCCGGAAGTGAGAAACCGGAAGTGCGGGTGGATGCGTTCCACCCGCATCACTTCCGCCATCACTACGGGGCGCCGCTCGGACCATTTCTCTACAAGTCATTAGCTGTGCTAGCCAGCAGTGGACATGGACAGAGCGGCGCTTACCCGACTCCGCCCTCCTCCTTGCGTCTCTAAGCAAGTGGCTACAAGTGCATATATATATATATAAAATGTCCGTGGTAAACAGGCAGGCTGCTCAAAAATAAGGGCAATGATGGCACCATTTGCATAAGCTTGCAAGGTACATATAGCATGATCAGGACATAATGACAAAAGAATATATATAATAATAATAGTGATAATAATAAATAGAGGTAAATGATTGATTGATTGATAACATGATGCAATAATACAACAATACCACTGAAAAATAATACTACATAAAGGAGATTTTTTGGGGGGGGGGGGGGGTGAGAGTGAACCACATCTGAAAAATATATATAGTATAATACATTATAATATAATATAACATAATAATGGTGCCAACAAGCACAAACGCATATAGATTTATGCATACGTTTATGTTTAGGCATATACCTTCTATCTATATCTCTATCTATATTTGTTTTTTGTTTTTTGTGTGTGTCCCGCTCAAAATACATATACGGTGCAAGAAAAAAGTGCCAATGTGCCATCACTGTCTATAAGCAGGCCGCAGAAGGAAAACAGTTCCCCATGCGGACATGCATAATGTGGGAAGCATGCACTCAAACCAATACCAGCTGGTCTTTGTGTACATATGTCAATGCTAATACTAATGGCCAAAAATGGGCTGTTACAGCCATCTAACCCAAGAGGCTGTACCACAGAGGAACAAGGGAGCAAAGGAGGGGGGGGGGGTTTAGGGGGGTAGATAAAAGGAGGGAAGAGATTTTATCACACCACTGTGTGCAGCTCAATCTCCTCATTTAACCCTTTCGGGGCTAGAGACCCCAGGGTGAATATCCAATAGGCCTCTCTGGTGCAGAGCCTTTGGTACTTGAGGCCACCATCCAAATCTTTGTTGATGGCCTCTATCCCAAAAACCCTCAAGCCCTCAACGCTACTATTGTGTGCATCCAGAAAGTGCCGAGGAACAGAATATTTGTCTTTCTGCAGAGTAATGCCACTTTTATGCTCACTAATTCTTACTCTCAAAGGTCTAGTGGTGCGGCCGACATAGAGGAGGCCACAGGGACAGAGCATCCCATAGACCACATGGGTGGTGCTGCAATTGATGAACTGATTGATTTTGTAGGTCTTTCCATCAATAGCTGCAATATCTTTTTTCCTGTGGCACATGTGTACGCACGTGCCACAGTTGTTGACACCACATCTGTAGCACCCCTTTTGGTCAAAAATTCTGCCCCAGGCCCCATTTAGCCCATTGGTCTTCCTTTGTAATCTCCTTTATGTAGTATTATTTTTCAGTGGTATTGTTGTATTATTGCATCATGTTATCAATCAATCAATCATTTACCTCTATTTATTATTATCACTATTATTATTATATATATTCTTTTGTCATTATGTCCTGATCATGCTATATGTACCTTGCAAGCTTATGCAAATGGTGCCATCATTGCCCTTATTTTTGAGCAGCCTGCCTGTTTACCACGGACATTTTATATATATATATATATGCACTTGTAGCCACTTGCTTAGAGACGCAAGGAGGAGGGCGGAGTCGGGTAAGCGCCGCTCTGTCCATGTCCACTGCTGGCTAGCACAGCTAATGACTTGTAGAGAAATGGTCCGAGCGGCGCCCCGTAGTGATGGCGGAAGTGATGCGGGTGGAACGCATCCACCCGCACTTCCGGTTTCTCACTTCCGGGTACGGGTTGGCGTGCGTCCCAGAGAAGGGACGCAGCCATCCAAATAGGGATGTTTCAACATACAGCAGACCCCTTTTAGTCCCGGCCAGCGGCGCCCTCCTCACATCATGATCACAGGTACTATTTGTGTGTGGAGGCCAGTGAGATCCTCTTGCACCATGCCAGGCTAGCTGTATATGCTCTGCTCCCACGGGTAGTGTCCCCCCTGCATGGCTGTAGGTCAGGGGTGGCTGACACTGCTCTGCTTGCTAGTGGATATGCACAGGATAAGCAGTGGAGTTCTCATCTGATCCAATAGAGACCTAAAGTACTGACTGTTGATGTGAGTGTATATGTGCATGTATATGTATGTATGTGTGCATGTATATATATACGTATGTAGTTATTATATGTGTATATGTATATACGTATATATGTATACCACTTCTGACCACAATGCATTACCCGTCACATTTGGTTTGTTATCTCCTTTCTTGTTCGAACAAGTGTTTCATTTGCTGTATATTTATTTTATCTATTATATTTCTTTTGCCGCTGATCACATAGTCCGAGCTGGCCTTGGAAGGTGGGTGTGTTTTGGCTCGGACTGGACAAGTGTCCTCTCTGTCCTCCCCTCTTCCCCTCCCCCTCCCCCCTTCCATGTTCTTTCCCTGTCCCAGCATCCCCATTTTTCTTTCCCCCCCTTCTCCTTCTTGCTGTTGTGTCCGTTTTATTCTTCTCCTTTCTCTTCTCCCCTCTTCTTCCCTTTTCTCACCTTCCCCCTCCCCTCTGTCCCGCCCTTAGGGTTGGGGCGGAGCAGGAAGAGGTGGGGCCTACTCCCATTTAGTCTTTGACCGTTCGGCTTGTGATCTAGCAGCATCTTTTCTGGCTCTGAGGAAGGGGGCTCGCCCCTGAAACGCGTCAGCCTAGCCACAGCAGCCCCATGCGACTATCTGTATGCCCATTTGTCACTATTGGGACCTGGCTACCTTGGAGACTGTATATGCTATTCTTGATGTGTGTTGTACCACACCAGTCTTGTGAGTATATTGTACACCTTTTAATATTTTAATAAAAGTTTTTATGGTAATGCACTAGGTCGGTGCGCCCCTCTTTTTTCTTTTTTTGTCTTTTCTACCAGTGGTTCTGGATACCCTTGATCCTGAAGGGGGCAGCAAGACCAAACAGCTCTCTTTACATCTGAGTTTGTAGTGCACCTCTTTCTACTCCATCAGACAGCACTTAAGCGCAGGAGGTTTTGTTTTTACTTGAATACATACTTTTTTCTCTTGGGGACTCCAGCAGCTGAGTACGCATCTTTGGAAAGAAGATTGAGGTACTGTGTTTTTCCAAGGAAAATGGTTTTATCTATTGAAGAAAGACTGTTGAGACGTTCGTCTTTAGCCAAAGGTTTTTTAAGCAGTATTGACTCATATGAGACATGTGACACTAATGAGAATGAGCAGAATTTGGATCCAGTCGTGTTGGATAGGGAAGATAGAATGGTCTCGGCCTTCTATCGTCTGAAACACTTGTTAGAAAAAGAGATGACCCAATGGTGGGACATTACTATCCTACAAAAATATATGGAAGTGAACAGAATACCGAGAGGTTTGAGAATAACTAAAGTCTGTGACTTCCTTGATAAAGATCTTCGAGATAGATGGATAGAGGAAATGCGCCAGTTCAATAAAACATGGCTACAATTAATTATTCTACAGAGGGAGAGATTTCTTGTGGACATTAGAGCAGATATTGTCAGTTTGCAAGAAGAACTTGCATCCTTTACTGATCTGACCTCATTTGACACATGGGATACCATGGTCAATGAGCAGATGATAGAGTACGAGACTGACCTTATCAGCAAGAAATCCACAAAATTTGAAAGGGATAAATGTGACTATGCACAAGGGCGGGAACTTAATTGGAGACGGGGGGCGTTGGACTTTGTATCCGGTGAACACTACTCCCAAGGTCAGAATAGAAAAGGCCATTACCATAAAGGGGATACACAGGGAACTAGACCCAAGAAACTCTCCAAAAAGGAACATATACGAGGGAAATATGACTTTGTAACCCCCAACCATGATGGTTGGGCCAATGACGAGGTCAGCATGAGACAAAACAGTGTGCCTGATGACAATCAGCCCCGTAAAGGGCAAAGAAACAACAATAATAACAGGGATCAGGGAAGTCGAGGACAACCCAGTAGGGCTAAAGTTACCCAAGTCCCTCAGAAGGCTCCCCACCCCCAGTCTACTACTCCATCAGGAGACAATCTGCCAGAGAGCCCTGATATGCCTAGCAGTAGTTTGGGAGGGGGCCCCGGGTTAGTGGCTCCAGATACCCCAAAAGGCGATGAGGCATCCACCAAAACTGTCTCAGGTCCTTTTTTAGGGAGAGGAGCTGCGGGGAACCGAGTACCCGCAGCGAGGAGAACAATACCAACAAGGAGCACAACAAGAAAAGGTCAGAGCACACGAGGCGGGGGAGAAGAAGTGGGAAGAAACACAAAAGGAAGGAGAAGACACTAGATGCATATTCCACAATTAAAATTTTCAATCTTTCACAATCAGTGTTTTCTGATGCAGAGTTGGATCTACTTAGGAAAGGTCTAAATTTTGCTCCAGAAAACCCTCCAAACCTGTTCGAACTATTCATTGATTTGAACAGATTTATGAGAAATTTAACCATCAAACGCTTTTTTGCGCTTAAGGATAAAGATGGGAATGGAAGGGAAGTTATTTCATCAACCCCTCCCCCTCTTCCCCCCTCCATCACGCCTCCCCCCTCCCCCCTCTATTGTGTCCCTGATGATGTTTCAGCTCTCGCTGCTTTAGAAGCACTGTATGACGAGGGCGCCATAGAGGGTTTGGAGAACTTAGAGTCATTATATACTATGGACAATGCAGGAATTGTCCAGACCACCTTTAGACCACAGTCTAAGTTCTATCCACATTGGACAAAAGGGAATTTCATCTCCACCTTCTATGAGCTCGTCCTTAGTGAATTTAGGTCTTTGTGTGGAAATCTCCCCAAGAAAAAATCTATGGGTAAGACACAATCGAACCTTGATCTTAAAGGCCCTCTATCAGCACTTAAAGATAGAACGGAGGTTGTCATCAGACAGGCGGATAAAGGAGGAAGTCTGGTTATTCAAGACAGGGAAGTCTACATAAAGGAAGCTGAGAGGCTCTTGAATGACACCACCACTTATGAAAGACTCCCCTGTGATCCCACTACGAGGTATAAACAAGAACTCCAGGTGCTCCTGGAAGTAGCTCTAAAGAGTGAAGTTATCACTAAAGATGAGAATTTATTCCTGTTTCGCAAATATCCAGTCACCCCTCACTTCTATCATATCCCTAAAATCCACAAAGACCCTCTTAATCCCCCAGGCAGGCCCATCATCGCCGGCATTGATAGCCTATCTAGCAACCTGGGTTGTTATGTGGATCATTTCCTACAAGATCTAGTCACCACACTACCTTCGTATGTCAAAGACTCTGGTCATATGCTGGACATCCTGTCATCATACAAATGGCAGGATGGTTACAGATGGCTGTCTCTGGATGTCACGTCCTTGTATACGAGTATAGGACATGTCTTTGGCCTGCAGGCGGTGCAGCACTTTCTAACTAAGGACCAAGCATTCCATCATGCCCAAATTCAGTTTCTGTATAGTGGCATTGAATATATGCTTACGCATAATTATTTCACGTTCCTTGGGAGCCACTACAGACAAATCAAGGGCACAGCCATGGGGGCCAGGTTTGCCCCAAGCTATGCCAACTTATTTATGGGATATTGGGAAAGCCAATTCATTTGGGCCAACAATCCCTTTGGGGCAAACCTGGTCCTGTTCGCACGCTACATAGATGACATCCTAGTCATCTGGGATGGATCCGATGAACAGCTGCAGCAATTTTTGCTTTACTGTTCGGATAATCCCTATGGCATTGCTTTCACTCATGTGCTGGATGATGAGTGTTTGATATTTCTGGATCTTGAGCTTCGGGTGGATAACGAAGGCTTGATCTATTCAAAAACACACTTCAAGCCTAGTGCTGGGAACTCGTTTCTCCATGCCCGTAGTCATCATCACCCCAAGTGGATCAGAAATGTCCCTTTCGGCCAGTTCTGCAGGCTTAAGCGGACATGCACACGTAAGGTTGATTATGAGGAACAGGGAGCCATTTTAAGTAAGAAATTTGAGGAAAAGGGATACAAAGCCGAACACATAAAGGAGGCCTATAGAAAGTACTTGTCCTTGTATGACGCTTTCCCGGTGGATACAGCGAAAGTGGGAAATCATGGAACAGAAGGGGTGTTACAAGTTAGATTCTGCACTAGGTTTAATAACCAAGCCCCTGTTATACAGAAAGTCCTGAAGAGGAACTGGAAAATCCTCCAACAGGACCCTGTGCTAAAAGACCATTTACCCCCACACCCAAACCTTATATTTAGGAAACCCAGGGACCTTAGAAGCATGGTGGCCCCTAGTAGGGTTAGAAGAGATAGGAAGACCAATGGGCTAAATGGGGCCTGGGGCAGAATTTTTGACCAAAAGGGGTGCTACAGATGTGGTGTCAACAACTGTGGCACGTGCGTACACATGTGCCACAGGAAAAAAGATATTGCAGCTATTGATGGAAAGACCTACAAAATCAATCAGTTCATCAATTGCAGCACCACCCATGTGGTCTATGGGATGCTCTGTCCCTGTGGCCTCCTCTATGTCGGCCGCACCACTAGACCTTTGAGAGTAAGAATTAGTGAGCATAAAAGTGGCATTACTCTGCAGAAAGACAAATATTCTGTTCCTCGGCACTTTCTGGATGCACACAATAGTAGCGTTGAGGGCTTGAGGGTTTTTGGGATAGAGGCCATCAACAAAGATTTGGATGGTGGCCTCAAGTACCAAAGGCTCTGCACCAGAGAGGCCTATTGGATATTCACCCTGGGGTCTCTAGCCCCGAAAGGGTTAAATGAGGAGATTGAGCTGCACACAGTGGTGTGATAAAATCTCTTCCCTCCTTTTATCTACCCCCCTAAACCCCCCCCCCCCTCCTTTGCTCCCTTGTTCCTCTGTGGTACAGCCTCTTGGGTTAGATGGCTGTAACAGCCCATTTTTGGCCATTAGTATTAGCATTGACATATGTACACAAAGACCAGCTGGTATTGGTTTGAGTGCATGCTTCCCACATTATGCATGTCCGCATGGGGAACTGTTTTCCTTCTGCGGCCTGCTTATAGACAGTGATGGCACATTGGCACTTTTTTCTTGCACCGTATATGTATTTTGAGCGGGACACACACAAAAAACAAAAAACAAATATAGATAGAGATATAGATAGAAGGTATATGCCTAAACATAAACGTATGCATAAATCTATATGCGTTTGTGCTTGTTGGCACCATTATTATGTTATATTATATTATAATGTATTATACTATATATATTTTTCAGATGTGGTTCACTCTCACCCCCCCCCCCCCCCCCAAAAAATCTCCTTTATGTAGTATTATTTTTCAGTGGTATTGTTGTATTATTGCATCATGTTATCAATCAATCAATCATTTACCTCTATTTATTATTATCACTATTATTATTATATATATTCTTTTGTCATTATGTCCTGATCATGCTATATGTACCTTGCAAGCTTATGCAAATGGTGCCATCATTGCCCTTATTTTTGAGCAGCCTGCCTGTTTACCACGGACATTTTATATATATATATATATATGCACTTGTAGCCACTTGCTTAGAGACGCAAGGAGGAGGGCGGAGTCGGGTAAGCGCCGCTCTGTCCATGTCCACTGCTGGCTAGCACAGCTAATGACTTGTAGAGAAATGGTCCGAGCGGCGCCCCGTAGTGATGGCGGAAGTGATGCGGGTGGAACGCATCCACCCGCACTTCCGGTTTCTCACTTCCGGGTACGGGTTGGCGTGCGTCCCAGAGAAGGGACGCAGCCATCCAAATAGGGATGTTTCAACATACAGCAGACCCCTTTTAGTCCCGGCCAGCGGCGCCCTCCTCACATCATGATCACAGGTACTATTTGTGTGTGGAGGCCAGTGAGATCCTCTTGCACCATGCCAGGCTAGCTGTATATGCTCTGCTCCCACGGGTAGTGTCCCCCCTGCATGGCTGTAGGTCAGGGGTGGCTGACACTGCTCTGCTTGCTAGTGGATATGCACAGGATAAGCAGTGGAGTTCTCATCTGATCCAATAGAGACCTAAAGTACTGACTGTTGATGTGAGTGTATATGTGCATGTATATGTATGTATGTGTGCATGTATATATATACGTATGTAGTTATTATATGTGTATATGTATATACGTATATATGTATACCACTTCTGACCACAATGCATTACCCGTCACATTTGGTTTGTTATCTCCTTTCTTGTTCGAACAAGTGTTTCATTTGCTGTATATTTATTTTATCTATTATATTTCTTTTGCCGCTGATCACATAGTCCGAGCTGGCCTTGGAAGGTGGGTGTGTTTTGGCTCGGACTGGACAAGTGTCCTCTCTGTCCTCCCCTCTTCCCCTCCCCCTCCCCCCTTCCATGTTCTTTCCCTGTCCCAGCATCCCCATTTTTCTTTCCCCCCCTTCTCCTTCTTGCTGTTGTGTCCGTTTTATTCTTCTCCTTTCTCTTCTCCCCTCTTCTTCCCTTTTCTCACCTTCCCCCTCCCCTCTGTCCCGCCCTTAGGGTTGGGGCGGAGCAGGAAGAGGTGGGGCCTACTCCCATTTAGTCTTTGACCGTTCGGCTTGTGATCTAGCAGCATCTTTTCTGGCTCTGAGGAAGGGGGCTCGCCCCTGAAACGCGTCAGCCTAGCCACAGCAGCCCCATGCGACTATCTGTATGCCCATTTGTCACTATTGGGACCTGGCTACCTTGGAGACTGTATATGCTATTCTTGATGTGTGTTGTACCACACCAGTCTTGTGAGTATATTGTACACCTTTTAATATTTTAATAAAAGTTTTTATGGTAATGCACTAGGTCGGTGCGCCCCTCTTTTTTCTTTTTTTGTCTTTTCTACCAGTGGTTCTGGATACCCTTGATCCTGAAGGGGGCAGCAAGACCAAACAGCTCTCTTTACATCTGAGTTTGTAGTGCACCTCTTTCTACTCCATCAGACAGCACTTAAGCGCAGGAGGTTTTGTTTTTACTCAAATCCCTTGAGGACAGTCTCAAGAGGATTCTGGTGAACACGTTCCCCGACTCCCGTAGGGTGCAGGGACGGGGACAACCTACCATGGACTCTACTGCGGGTCACGAGAGGAGCGTTGGAGAAGGCGTGCGGTTGACGGAAGCCTTTCAGTCTTTTTTTAGTCCTCACCGCCCAGGCCTCTCAGCTGCCACATCGCATCGACCGCGTCTGCATCACATGGTGGACGATTACGTCAGGGCAGAAAGTGACACAGAGGGCTTTTCATGTGACGAATCCGATCCACTGGCATACTGGGTCTTAAGATTAGACCACTGGCCTAAACTGGCCCAGTATGCCATGGAGTTGTTGGCCTGCCTTGCTTCCAGTGTCCTATCAGAACAGGCATTCAGCGCAGCTGGAGGATTCATCACAGACCATCGAACGAGACTCTCCACCGACTCAGTCGACCGTTTGACATTCATTAAAATGAATCAGTCGTGGATATCAAGCTTTGATGCACCTGATGCAGACCTTGTAGACTAGTCTATCGTTGTGATGTGGCAGCTAAAGCCTCAGTTTAAGCCTGGACCAGGGTGCCACCCTCAAACCCTCCTCTCATTCTGTTTAGGTTCACAGAACCTCATTCTAGTTTCCACTAGAAAAGATTAATTTTTTTTTGGCCTTCTGCAACACCAGCTCTTTGGGCTTATGGTGGGGAGGCTCCGCCAACACCAAAAATACCATGTTTGCGCACCTGTTCCACAGGTGCACACCTTCATAATTTTTTGGCCTTCTGCAACACCAGCTCTTTGGGCTTACGGTGGGGAGGCTCCGCCAACACCAAAGATACCATGTTTGCGCACCTGTTCCACAGGTACGCATCTTCATAATTTTTACGCCTTCTTCAAAACCAGCTCTTTGGGTTTACGGTGGGGAGGCTCCGCCAACACCCAAAACACAATGTTTGCTCACCTGATCCACAGGTACACATCTTAATTTTTTCACCTACTTCAACACCAGCTCTTTTGGCATACAGTGGTATGGCTCCGCCAACACCCAAACAACAATTTTTTTCACAGATGCATATCATTGCAATTTTTTTTTCCTCACAAAGGCAATTATTGCCTACAGGACCAGCACTTTCATAGGGTTATGGTGTCAAGGCATCGTCGGCACCACCAAAGGCCCAATTTTTAAGCATCCTTTACTTCTATTCAAAGTCAAGAGACAACAGTATTCATCCAAAACATCTCTAATCTTGTTCACTCTGCACTACATTGTGGCCCCTACCCCTAACCCTCAATGTACCCGTACATATATGTCTGTTTCTTGTGAGAATTCAAGTTAAAGTGCACCAAACACCATTTTACATGAAATAAATTGCATCTACATACATCTTTTGACTTCTTGAAAACATTTGGTAATAATAGCCCCATTGTGAAAATACACCCGTTAATTATATCCACATTTAAAGAGACAGCACCTTTTTCCAAAAAAAAAAAAAAAAAACTCTTGTTCCCAGTGCACTGCATTATGTCCCCATCATACACATTGGCAGTGCAGTTGATTAGGAGCAAAAGAAAGACACCGCTAAGCAAAAAAGTCATTTTTGAAGGTTTGGCATGCTATAATTCTGGTTCTGTACATGCTACAGAGCTGAAACTTCACATGTACACTTTTTTAGAGCCCCCAGAAACTAAATCCAAAGAAATCTCATTTTTTTTTTCAATAATCTTTTCAATAATTGGCTCTCAATCAAAAACGACAATTTTTAAGAACTTTTTTTTGCCTGATTCATAGTCCCTGGGACATGACCCAGAACCCTAAGCACTTTTTAGGGGCATCTATTAGGTTTTAGGGCTTCAAAATGGTGTTTTTTGATTCCCGAAGTTCGGGTCCTATTGATTTCAATGGGGTCCGGGAATCCGAACCAAACTTTCGGGAAATTCAGGTGTTCTGGTCGAACCGAACTTTTCAAAAGTTCGATCATCCCTATTAGGGATAGGGGTAGGGATAGGGTTAGGGTTGGGTTTATGGTTGAGGTTAGGGATAGGGATAGGGTTAGGGATGGGGTTAGGGTTAGGATTAGGGTGAAGGACAGGGTTAGGGATGGGGTTGGGGTTGGGGTTAGGGTTAGGATTAGGGTTAGGGTTAGGGTTAAGGTTAGGGATAGGGTTGGGTTTAGGGTGGATAGGGTTAGGATTAGGGTTAGGGTCAGGGTTAGGGATAGGGTTGGGGTTAGGGTTAGGATTAAAGATAGAGTAAGGGTTAGGCATAGGGTTAAGGTTAGGATTAGGGTTGGGGTTAGGGATAGGGTTAGTGATAGGGATAGTGTTAGGGTTGGGGTTAGGGTTGGGGTTAGGGTTAGGGTTAGGGATAGGGTTGGGTTTAGGGTTATGGTTGGGGTAAAGAATAGGGTTAGCGATAGGGATAGGGTTGGGGTTAGGGATAGGGTTAGGATTAGGGTTAGGGTTAAAGATAGAATTAGGGATAGGGTTGGGGTTAGGGTTAGAATTAGGGTTAGTGATATGGTTAAGGTTAGGGATAGGGATAGCGTTAGGGATGGGGTTAGGGTTAGGGATAGGGTAAGGGGTGGGGTTAGGGTTAGAATTAGGGATAGGGATTAGGGTTAAAGTTAGGGATAAGATTAGGGTTAGGGATAGGGTTAGGGAAAAGGTTGGGGGTTAGGGATAGGGTTAGAGTTATGGATAGGGTTGGGGTTAGGGAAAGGGTTGGGGTAAGGGTTAGGGATTGGGTTAGGGTTAGGATTAGGGATAAGGTTTGGGTTAGGGTTAGGGATAGGGTTGGGTTTAGGGTTATGGTTGGGGATAGGGTTAGGATTAGGGATAGGGTTAGGGTCAGGGTTAGGGTTAGGGATAGGGTTAGGATTAATGATAGAGTAAGGGTTAGGCATAGGGTTAGGGTTAAGGTTAGGGATAGGGTTAGAGTTAGGGTAATGGTTAGGATTAGGGATAGGGTTAGGGTTAGAGTTCTTGTTAGAGTTAGGGATAGGGTTGGGGTTAGGATTAGGGATAGGGTTGTGGTTAGGATTAGGGTTTAGGGTTTAGGGTTGGGGTTAGGGATAGGGTTAGGGTAAGGATTAGGGATAGGGTTGGGGTTAGGGTTATTTTTAGGGTTAGGGATAGGGTTAGGTTTAGGGTTAGGTTAGGTTTAGGGTTAGGGATAGGATTAGGGTGAAGGACAGGGTTAGGGATAGGGTTGGGGTTGGGGTTAGGGTTAGGGTTAAGGTTAGGGATAGGTTTGGGTTTAGGGTGGATAGGGTTAGGATTAGGGATAGGGTTAGGGTCAGGGTTAGGGATAGGGTTGGGGTTAGGGTTAGGATTAAAGATAGAGTAAGGGTTAGGCATAGGGTTAAGGTTAGGGATAGGGTTAGAGTTAGGGTAATGGTTAGGATTAGGGATAGGGTTAGGGTTAGAGTTCTTGTTAGGATTAGGGATAGGGTTAGAATTAGGGATAGGGTTGGGGTTAGGATTAGGGATAGGGTTGGGGTTAGGGTTATGGTTAGGATTAGGGATAGGGTTGGGGTTTAGGGTTAGGGATAGGGTAAGGATTAGGGATAGGGTTGGGGTTAGGGTTATTTTTAGGGATAGGGTTAAGGTTAGGGATAGGGTTAGGTTTAGGGTTAGGTTAGGTTTAGGGTTAGGAATAGGATTAGGGTGAAGGACAGGGTTAGGGATAGGGTTAGGGTAAGGGTTAGGGATAGGGATGGGGTTAGGGATAGGGTTAGGGTTAGGGGTGGGGTTAGGGATAGGGTTAGGGTTAGAGGGTTAGAATTAGGGATAGGGATTAGGGTTAGAGTTAGGGATAAGGTTAGGGTTAGGGTTGGGTATTAGGGAAAGGGTTGGGGTTAGGGATTGGGTTAGGAGTAGGGTTAGGATTAGGGATAAGGTTAGGGTTATGATTAGGGATAGGGTTAGGGATAGGGATAGTGTTAGGGATAGGGTTGGGGTAAGGGATAGGGTTAGGGATAGGAATAGGGTTAGGGATAGGGTTGGGGTTAGGATTAGGGATAGGGTTAGGGATAGGGTTAGGGATAGGGTTGGGGTTAGGGTTAGGATTAGGGTTAGTGATATGGTTAAGGTTTGGGATAGGGATGGGGTAAGGGATAGAGTTAGGGATAAGGTTAGGGTTAGGGTAAGGGAAAGGGTTGGGGGTTAGGGTTAGAGTTAGGGTTAGGGATAGGGTTGGGGTTAGGGAAAGGGTTTGGGTTAGGGTTAGGGATAGGGTTAGGATTAGGGATAAGTTTAGGGTTAGGGTTTGGGATAAGGTTGGGTTTAGGGTTATGGTTAGGGTTAGGATTAAGGATAGGGTTAGGGTCAGGGTTAGGGATAGGGTTAGGGTTAGGATTAATGATAGGGTTAGGGTAAGGATTAGGGATAGGGTTGGGGTTAGGGTTAGGGATAGGGTAAGGGTTAGCGTTAGGGATAGGGTAAGGGTTAGCGTTAGTGTTAGGGATAGGGTTGGGGTTAGGCTTAGGGATATGGTTAGGGTTAGGTTAGGTTTAGGGATAATGTTAGGGTTGGGGTTAGGGTTAAGGTAACGATTAGGGATAGGGTTAGGATTAGGGATAGGGTTAGGGTCAGGGTTAGGGATAGGGTTTGGGTTAGGCTTAGGGATATGGTTAGGGTTAGGTTAGGTTTAGGGATAATGTTAGGGTTGGGGTTAGGGTTAAGGTAACGATTAGGGATAGGGTTAGGATTAGGGATAGGGTTGGGGTTAGGGTTAGGGATAGGGTTAGGGTTAAGGTTAAAGATAGGGTTAGGATTAGGGATAGGTTTAGGGATAAGGTTAGCATTAGAAATAGGGTTGGGGTTAGGGTTAGGGAAAGGGTTAGTTTTAGGGATAGGGTTAGGTATAGGGTTAGGGTGAAGGACAGGGTTAGGGATAGGGTTAGGGATAGGGTTGGGGTTAGGGATAGGGTAAGGGTTAGGGAAAGGGTTAGGGATAGAGTTAGGATTAGGGATAGGGTTAGGGATAGGATTAGGGATAGGGTTAGGGTTTGGGATAGGGATAGGGTTTGGGGTTGGGTTAGGGTTGGGGTTAGGGATGGTTATAGGGACAGGGATAGGGAAATTGTTAGGATTAGGGATAGGGTTGGGGTTAGGTTTAGGGATAGGGTTAGAGATAGTGATGGGGTTGAGATTGGGGTTAGGGACAGGTTAGGCTAAGGATTAGGGATAGGGTTAGGATTAGGGTTATTGATAGGGTTGCGGTTAGGGTTAGGGTTTGGGATAGGGTTTTGGTTAAGGTTAGGGATAGGGGTTAGGGTTAGGGATAGTGTTAGGGTTTTGGTCGGGGTTAGGGTCAGGGTGGGGGTTAGTGTTAGGGTTAAGGATAGGGTTAGGGATTAAGGATGATCGAACGGTTCAGGTCGACCATTGGTTCGACCCGAACATTGGATGTTCGATATTCGGCCGAATACCAAACTTTTTGCGGTAAAAGTTCGGTATTCGGCCACCAGAACCGCCCAAAATGCACTGGGACAGGAACTGGGCTTTAAAAGCCCGTGATTGGCCCAGAAACGTCTGCAAAAGCCAATGAGGGGGCAGGAGTCTCCTAGGAACGTGATTGGAGTGACTACGGGGACCAGAGGCCAATCAGGAGTGAATACGCCCCACACTATATAAGATGGCCCCGCCTAACCCCTAGCACAGTGATCAGAGCCTGTTGAAGAGAGTTGAAGCAGTTCTCTGACTCCTGCTTTGCTACACTACATTTTCTACATATCTAGTGGTTCTAAAGCTCCATATAGCAGAATTGTATTTAGCTTACAGCCAGGGTAGTTAGATACAGCGATTGTGCTGGTTCTTAGAGTTACAAAAAAAAAAAACTTAAGGGACAGTGTCAGTCTTCTGCTGTATGGAGCTTTCTATTTAGTGGAAAGGGATATCTAGTGTAGTTAGGGAACTTTGTACTACATTAGTTATATTTAATAATTGAGTTTCTGTAGGGAAAGTGTGAGGGTTCTGTTTAGTGAGCACGTTGCACAGTGCTGCTGTATCACAGCAGGTATACGTGCTTGCTAGGCAGCAAAATACAGTGACAACTTAACGCCTGTTGTTCAAAGCGTTAGGTGCACTGTACAAAAGCCTTTGCAACTGTGCGTGACACGCATCTGCTGTGCTGTATCCAGCGACAACTGTGGGTCGCATAGCAGTGTGCGTTTTTCACCGCACACAGTTGCCAACGCATCAGTGACAACCTAACGCCTGTTGTTCAAAGCGTTAGGTCCACTGTGCAAAAGGCTTTGCAACTGTGCGTGACACGCATCTGCTGTGCTGTATCCAGCGACAACTGTGGGTCGCATAGCAGTGTGCGTTTTTCACCGCACACAGTTGCCAACGCATCAGTGACAACCTAACGCCTGTTGTTCAAAGCGTTAGGTCCACTGTGCAAAAGCCTTTACAACTATGCGTGACACGCATCTGCTGTGCTGTATCCAGCGACAACTGTGGGTCGCATAGCAGTGTGCGTTTTTCACCGCACACAGTTGCCAACGCATCAGTGACAACCTAACGCCTGTTGTTCAAAGCGTTAGGTCCACTGTGCAAAAGGCTTTGCTACTGTGCGTGACACGCATCTGCTGTGCTGTATCCAGCGACAACTGTGGGTCGCATAGCAGTGTGCGTTTTTCACCGCACACAGTTGCCAACGCATCAGTGACAACTTAACACCTGTTGTTCAAAGCGTTAGGTCCACTGTGCAAAAGCCTTTGCAACTGTGCGTGACACGCATCTGCTGTGCTGTATCCAGCGACAACTGTGGGTCACATAGCAGTGTGCGTTTTTCAACGCACACAGTTGCCAACGCATCAGTGACAAATATGCCTGGTAGACCAAGAAAAGGCATATGTGGCCCTGCTGCGGAAAGGGGCACAGCTTCTAGGGTGTCTAGAGGCAGGGGTGGACGTGGTGGTCAGTCCTCAGCCAGGCCACCATTTGGATTGTTCTCCGGCAGTGGCCAAGCTATACCTCCACAGTATGTACAGGAGGTGGTGGACTATATGACCAAACCCTCATCATCGGCATCATCTGCAACTACAGTGACCCAGGCAGAGAAAAGTGGTCAGTCTTCTGCAGTTGTCAGAACAAATACAGATGAGTCCATGTCCACCTCACGTCCTCCCTTAGACCCAACTTCAGACATGACAGAGGAGTCAGCTGAGCTGTTTGACCACAGTGTCGGCCATCTACTCCAGCCTGATGCTCAGTCCTTTATGGAGTCTGATGTTGGGCCTGAGTCTGAGGAGGAGGCAGAGCAAACAAGAGGGGAGAGCAGACGGCCCGCTCCATCTAAGGCCGCACCTGTTGTCTCCCGGGCCAGGCCTGATGCTCAGTCTTTGATGGAATCAGATGTTGGGTCTGAGGTTGAGGAGGAGGCAGAGCAAGCAAGAGGGGAGAGCAGACGGCCCGCTCCATCTAAGGCCACACCTGTTGTCTCCCGGGCCAGGCCTGATGCTCAGTCTTTGATGGAGTCAGATGTTGGGTCTGAGGTTGAGGAGGAGGCAGAGCAAACAAGAGGGGAGAGCAGACGGCCCGCTCCATCTAAGGCCGCGCCTGTTGTCTCCCAGGCCAGGCCTGATGCTCAGTCTTTGATGGAGTCAGATGTTGGGTCTGAGGTTGAGGAGGAGGCAGAGCAAGCAAGAGGGGAGAGCAGATGGCCCGCTCCATCTAAGGCCGCACCTGTTGTCTCCCGGGCCACTATACACACCTCATCTTGCTGGGACTTTTTGAGACATCCCATGCAGACAAAACAGTTGCGATCTGCAAGATTTGTAAGAAGGGTATAAAACGTGGCAGAAATGTCAACCACCTGGGTACAAGCTGCCTAAACAGGCATTTGACAACCCACCACTCGGCCCGTTGGCAGGAGCATTTAAAGAACCCACAAAAGGGCCAAAGATCGGTCAGTCGGCCTCCTAGTCCTCCTCGCGCTCCTCCTCATGCTCCACCTGCTCCACCTGCACATTAGTCTGTTCCTGGCCCTGCTATAGTCACTCGTCACCTGTTGGCAGCCTCCACTGACAGGGATGATGATATAGCACGCAGTGTCGCATCTACCTCCAGCACACCACCAGCTGTAACATCTAGACGCCAAATTTCGATTCCACACATGCTGGAACGAAAAAAAATGTATACTCCCCGCCACCCACATGCCCAGCGTCTAAACAGTAGTTTGGCTAAACTACTGGCTCTGCAACTATTACCTTTTAACCTGGTAGAGTCTGCTCCCTTCCGTGACTTTGCAAAATGTGCAGTTCCACAGTGGCAGGTGCCAAGTCGGCATTACTTTGCCCGTAAGGCCCTGCCATCCCTATACCAACATGTGGAAGGCAATGTAGTGTCGTCCCTGGCCAAGTCAGTCAGCCGTAAGATACACTTGACGGCTGACACTTGGTCAAGCAAACATGGGCAGGGACAGTACATTTCTGTCACTGCTCACTGGGTGACACTGCTTGCCAGCGGAAGGGATTGTAGCCAGGGCTCGGTGCTGCAGCCAGTGTTGCCCCCACGTCTGCAAACAGCTGGTGGTGTCGCTGATCCGGGTAGATCGATCACTTCTACCCCCTCCTGCTCCTCCTCCTCTACCTCCTCCATGCCCTCCTCTGCAGAATTGTCCTTTGAATATGATGAGGTACCACGTAAACGTTCAAAGGGCTATTCTATGTCTCAGGCCAAAAGGTGTCATGCAGTGCTGCAGCTTGTGTGTCTAGGGGACAGGCAGCACACTGCCCCTCAGATTCTTGGGGCTCTGCAGGCACAGGCCCAGAGGTGGTTGACACCACGCCAGCTGCAGCCAGGGATGGTGGTTACTGATAATGGGTCAAACCTCCTGGCCGCCCTTCGTCAGGGAAAGTTAATCCATGTGCCATGCCTGGCGCATGTCCTGAATTTCGTGGTACAGCGTTTTTTGAACTCGTACCCGGGAATGCAGGATGTGCTAAGGATGGCAAGAAGGGTGTGCAGTCACTTCAGGCGGTCGTACAGTGCCACTGCACGTTTGGCCGAAGTGCAGCGCGAGTTTCACCTGCCGGTACACCGCCTCATCTGTGACATGCCCACCCGCTGGAACTCCACCTTGCCTATGCTGCAGCGCCTGTACACGCAGCAGAGGGCCCTCAATGAATACCTATGCGAGTACGGCACCAGCACTGGCTCTGCGCGCCTGGGCTTCTTTTCACCACGGCAGTGGCTTTTGATTAAGGATGCATGCGCTGTCCTCTCGCCATTTGAGGAGGCCACAAGGATGGTCAGCCGGGACAGCGCATGCATCAGTGACACCCTACCGGTACTGTTTTTGTTGGAGCACACTCTGCGTGGCATTATGGACAGGGCACTGGAGGCAGAGCAGCAGGAGGAAGAGGAGGACTTCCTTGCCTCTCAAGGCCCCCTTTATCCTGAGAATCCTGACCCCATTATGCCTAGCTCCCAGAGGCCCGAGCAGGATCCAGGGGTGGAAGAGGAGGAGGAGGAGGACGATTCTGCGGGAACTTTTGCAGGGTTTGAGGAGGAGGAGGAGGAAGACATGCGGCAATCTGCAAGGCCTAGTTTGACTCCCTCGGGACACTTTGGAGTAGTGCGTGGCTGGGAGGAGGAGGAGCCCGTTCAAGATAATGTGGTTTTGAGTGACCCCAAGGAGTCAGCTTCTCAGGCCTTCGCTAATTTGCGACGCATGGGAAACATCATGCTTCAGAGCCTGCGAAAGGACCCCAGAATCAAGGCCATTAAAGAGACTAACCACTATTGGTTGGCCACCCTACTTGACCCCCGGTACAAGTCTAAAGTCTCGGAGCTTTTCCCATCCACCCAGAGAGTCCACAGGATCAAATCCCTTGAGGACAGTCTCAAGAGGATTCTGGTGAACACGTTCCCCGACTCCTGTAGGGTGCAGGGGCGGGGACAACCTACCATGGATTCTACTGGTGGTCACGAGAGGAGCGTTGGAGAAGGCGTGCGGTTGACGGATGCCTTTCGGTCTTTTTTTAGTCCTCACCGCCCAGGCCTCTCAGCTGCCACATCGCATCGACAGCGTCTGCATCACGTGGTGGACGATTACGTGAGGGCACAAAGTGACACAGAGGGCTTTTCATGTGACGATGCCGATCCACTGGCATACTGGGTCTTAAGATTAGACCACTGGCCAGAACTGGCCCAGTATGCCATGGAGTTGTTGGCCTGCCCTGCTTCCAGTGTCCTATCGGAACGGGCATTCAGCGCAGCAGGAGGATTCATCACAGACCATCGAAAGACTCTCCACCGACTCAGTCGACCGTTTGACATTCATTAAAATGAATCAGTCGTGGATATCAAGCTTTGATGCACCTGATGCAGACCTTGTAGACTAGGCTATCGTTGTGATGTGGCAGCTGAGCCTCAGTTTAAGCCTGGACCATGGTGCCACCCTCAAACCCTCCTCTCATTCTCTTTACGTTCACAGAACCTCATTTTGGTTATAACAAAAACTTCCATGTTTGCGCACCTGTTCCACAGGTGCACACCTTTACAATTTTTGGGCCTCCTTCAACACCAGCTCTTTGGGGTTAAGGTGGGGAGGCTATGCTAAACACAAACTACCATGTTTGCGAACCTGTTCCACAGGTGCACACCTTTACAATTTTTGGGCCTCCTTCAACACCAGCTCTTTGGGGTTAAGGTGGGGAGGCTATGCTAAACAAAAACTACCATGTTTGCGAACCTGTTCCACAGGTGCACACCTTTACAATTTTTGGGCCTCCTTCAACACCAGCTCTTTGGGGTTAAGGTGGGGAGGCTATGCTAAACAAAAACTACCATGTTTGCGAACCTGTTCCACAGGTGCACACCTTTACAATTTTTGGGCCTCCTTCAACACCAGCTCTTTGGGGTTAAGGTGGGGAGGCTATGCTAAACAAAAACTACCATGTTTGCGAACCTGTTCCACAGGTGCACACCTTCATAATTTTTACGCCTTCTTCAACACCAGCTCTTTGGGCTTACAGTGGTATGGCTCTGCCAACACCCAAACAACAATTTTTGCGCACCTGTCACACAGATGCATATCATTGTAATTTTTTTCCTTACAAAGGCAATTATTGCCTTCATTACCAGCACTTTCATAGGGATATGGTGTCAAGGCATCGTCGGCACCACCAAATGCCCAATTTTTAAGCATCCTTTACTTCTATTCAAAGTCAAGAGACAACAGTATTCATCCAAAACATCTCTAATCTTGTTCACTCTGCACTACATTGTGGCCCCTACCCCTAACCCTAACCCTCAATGTATCCGTGCATATATGTCTGTTTCTTGTGAGAATTCAAGTTAAAGTGCACCAAACACCATTTTACATGAAATAAAGTGCAATTACATACATCTTTGGACTTCTTGAAAACATTTGGTAATAATAGCCCCATTGTGGAAATACACCCGTTAATTATATGCACATTTAAAGAGACAGCACCTTTTTCCAAAAAAAACTCTAATCTTGTTCCCAGTGCTCTGCATTATGTCCCCATCATACACATTGGCTGTGACGTTGATTAGGAGCAAAAGAAAGGTGCGGTTAAGCAAAAAAGTCATTTTTGAAGGTTTGGTATGCTATAATTCTGGTTCTGGACATGCTACAGAGCTGAAACTTCACAGGTACACCCTTTAGACCCCTTAGACACTAAATGCAAAGAAATCTCTTTTTTTTTTTTTTTTAATTTTTTCAATAATTGGCTCTCTATCAAAAACGACAATTTTTAAGAACTTTTTTTTGTGGGATTAATAGTCCCTGGGGCATGACCCAGAACCCTAGGCACTTTTTAGGGGCATTTATTGGGTTTTAGGGCTTCAAAATGGGTTTTTTTGATTACAGAATTTCAGGTCCCATTGATTTTAATGGGGTTCTGGAATCCGAACCGAACTTTCCTGAAATTCGGGTGTTCTGGTCGAACCGAACTTTTCAAAAGTTCGATCATCCCTATTAGGGATAGGGTTGGGTTTAGGGTTAGGGATAGGGTTAGGGTAAGGATTAAGGATAGGGTTAGGATTAGGGATAGGGTTATGGATAGGGTTGCAGTTAGGGTTAGGGTTTGGGATAGGTTTAGGGTTAAGGTTAGGTTTAAGGTTGGGGTCGGGGTTAGGGTCAGGATTGGGGTATGGGTTAGGGATAGGGTTAGGGTTAAGGAGGATAGGGTAAGGGTTAGGGATAGGGTTAGGGTTAGGGATAGAGATAGGGTTGGGGTTAGGGATAGGTTTAGGATTAGGATTAGGGTTAGGGTTAGGGTTAAGGATAGGGTTAGGGATAGGGTTGGGGTTAGGATTAGGGTTAGTGATATGGTTAAGGTTAGGGATAGGGAAAGCGTTAGGGATGGGGTTAGGGTTAGGGATGGGGTAAGGGATAGGGTTGGGGTTAGGGTTAGAATTAGGGATAGGGATTAGGGTTAGGGTTAGAGTTAGGGATAAGGTTAGGGTTAGGGATAGGGTTAGGGTTAGGGAAAGGGTTGGGGGTTAGGGATAGGGTTAGAGTTAGGGATAGGGTTGGGGTTAGGGATTGGGTTAGGGTTAGGGATGGGGTTAGGATTAGGGATAAGGTTTGGGTTAGGATTAGGGATAGGGTTAGGTTTAGGGTTAGGGATAGGGTTGGGTTTAGGGTTATGGTTGGGGTTAGATATAGGGTTAGGATTAGGGATAGGGTTAGGGTCAGGGTTAGGGATAGGGTTAGGGATAGGGATAGGGTTGGGGTTAGGGTTAGGATTAATGATAGAGTAAGGGTTAGGCATAGGGTTAAGGATAGGGATAGCGTTAGAGTTAGGGTAATGGTTAGGATTAGGGATAGGGTTAGGGTTAGGGTTAGAGTTCTTGTTAGGATTAGGGATAGGGTTAGAGTTAGGGATAGGGTTGGGGTTAGGATTAGGGATAGGGTTAGGGTTAAGGATTAGGAATAGGGTTAGGGTTTAGGGTTGGGGTTAGGGATAGGGTTAGGGTAAGGATTAGGGATAGGGTTGGGTTAGGGTTATTTTTAGGGATAGGGTTAGGGTTAAGGTTAGGGATAGGGTTAGGATTAGGGTTAGGGTTAGGTTAGGTTTAGGGTTAGGGATAGGATTAGGGTGAAGGACAGGGTTAGGGATAGGGATAGGGTTGGGGTTAGGGATAGGGTAAGTGTTAGGGATAGGGATTGGGTTAGGGATAGGGTTAGGGATGGGGTTAGGGTTAGTGGTGGGGTTAGGGATAGGGTTAGGGATGGGGTTGGGGTTAGGGTTAGAATTAGGGATAGGGATTAGGGTTAGAGTTAGGGATAAGGTTAGGGATAGGGTTAGGGATAGGGTTAGGGAAAGGGTTGGGGGTTTAGGATAGGGTTAGGGTTAGAGTTAGGGTTAGGGATAGGGTTGGGTTTAGGGAAAGGGTTGGGGTTAGGGATTGGGTTAGGGTGAGGAATAGGGTTAGGATTAGGGATAAGGTTAGGGTTAGGGATAAGGTTGGGGTTAGGGATAGTGTTAGGGATAGGGTTGGGGTTAGGGATAGGGTTAGGTTTAGGGTTATGGTTGGGGTAAGGGATAGGTTTAGTGATAGGGAAAGGGTTATGGTTAGGGATAGGATGAAGGAAGTGATTGGCGCTGCCTGGTGGGGTGTTATGGGAATGTATACGTAGGGTACTGTGCTTCTAGTATGATATCCTATAGAAGCCTGTGTAATAATTTATTATTGGAATCTGTGTATAATCAACTAAAATCTGATAAATGACAGACCTGTATAAAACCAGAGCGGGTCTATGTGTAATTTCTAAAAATGAAATAGAACCCTATATACATAGCATCAATAAATACATTTCATACGTACAAAATGTGCAAAGAGAGGTGCAAAAAGTGAATACAAAAGGTGGAGTGCTAGAAAATAAAATAAAAATTGATCCAATGTGATCCAGTAATAAGTATGTGACCATAAAATGACAATTGGTAAGTATGCTATAAAAATTCTTAATAAAAGTAAAGTAACTAATAGCGTATATATGACCATAAAGTGACAATTGATAAGTATGCTCTTAAAAGTGCCAATAAATATAGGTGGAAAAAATGAATGAATAAATAATTCCCAATAAATAAATAAGTGCAAAAAGTGCAAAGGTGAACCAATTCCTTGGTGAATATATCCGTGCCAAACTAGCGGTACCAAAATGAAAAAATACAGACAAAAGAGTCAGTTAAAATAATCCAACAAATGGATCCAAGTAAATGTGCCGTCTCGGTGGTTTAAAAGTCCAAAAAGAGTCCTAAATAAGTGAGGTCCATATATGGTGGTTTTGAAGTGCTCTTTTCTCTATGCCCAAAGTATGGTGGGTGGGCAGAAGGAAAAAGTGTTCCCCTAAGCCTGGGGTCCTGCGCTTACCAGATTCCCTTACCCCTACAGGGGTAAACAGCGGGTCGATTATTAGGGGATCGCTCCCACACACTGGCAATCAGGGTCTCCTATGGCCTTGGTATTGCTCCGTAGTAGTAATGAAGATGTCAGCTCAATAGGTATAAATAGGAATCCAGTACAGTGCCCGGGTATGCAGAAGAAAAAGGGAAGGAGCCTCCAATAGTGTAAAATTGTTTCACAGAACAGCTTTATTATATAAAAAAAGACATGTACTCACAAAGTATAAAATTCAAAAGGTATGCCCGTCTGGCATAGGAGCCGCAACCTCCTCTCTTGCGGTGCACGTCTGAATGTAGCGTGCGTTCCGACCGCCGGATGTGCGTCCCAAGCCTCGGGTTCAGTAGACGGAAATGACGTGGTCACGCTCTCGACCGGTTTCGTCTCACTGACGTCATCTGGAGAAGCATATATACGCTATTAGTTACTTTACTTTTATTAAGAATTTTTATAGCATACTTACCAATTGTCATTTTATGGTCACATACTTATTACTGGATCACATTGGATCAATTTTTATTTTATTTTCTAGCACTCCACCTTTTGTATTTACTTTTTGCACCTCTCTTTGCACATTTTGTACGTATGAAATTTATTTATTGATGCTATGTATATAGGGTTCTATTTCATTTTTAGAAATTACACATAGACCCGCTCTGGTTTTATACAGGTCTGTCATTTATCAGATTTTAGTTGATTATACACAGATTCCAATATTAAATTATTACACAGGCTTCTATAGGATATCCTACTAGAAGCATAGTACCCTACGTATACATTCCCATAACACCCCACCAGGCAGCGCCAATCACTTCCTTCCTCCTTTATATTTCTTCAAGTGCTCCCCTTCCAGGGTCGCATTTTTGAAGTGGGCAGCAGCTAGGTGCGGTGTTCAATTGTACATATATACCCCCCATCCTAAGCGCGGAACTACACACACCCTTATATGGTTAGGGATAGGGTTGGGCTTAGGGATAGGGATAGGGTTAGGGATAGGGTTGGGGTTAGGATTAGGGTTAGGGTTAGGATTAGGGATAGGGATAGGGTTAAGGATAGGGTTGGGGTTAGGGTTAGGGTTAGGATTAGGGTTAGTGATATGGTTAAGGTTAGGGATAGGGTTAGGGATGGGGTCAGGGTTAGTGATAGGATTAGGGATAGGGTTTGGGGTAGGGTTAGGGATCGGGTTGGGGGTTGGGTTAGGGATAGGGTTAGGGTTAGGATTAGGGATAGGGATAGGGTTAAGGATAGGGTTAAAGATAGGGTTGGGGTTAGGGTTAGGATTAGGGTTAGTGATATGGTTAAGGTTAGGGATAGGGTTAGGGATGGGGTCAGGGTTAGTGATAGGATTAGGGATAGGGTTTGGGGTAGGGTTAGGGATCGGGTTGGGGGTTGGGTTAGGGATAGGGTTAGGGATAGGGTTGGGGTTAGGGATGGGGATAGGGACAGGGATAGGGTTAGGATTAGGGATAGGGTTGGGGTTAGGTTTAGGGATTGGGTTAGGGATAGGGTTAGAGATAGGGATGGGGTTGAGATTGGGGTTAGGGATATGTTTAGGGTTAGGGTTGGGGTTAGGGATAGGTTAGGGTAAGGATTAGGGATAGACTTAGGATTAGGGTTATTGATAGGGTTGCGGTAATATTTAGGGTTTGGGATAGGGTTAAGGTTAGGGATAGGGGTTAGGGTTAGGGATAGTGTAAGGATTTTGGTCAGGGTTAGGGTCAGGGTGGGGGTTAGGGTTAAGGATAAGGTTAGGGATAGGGTTAGGGATAGGGTTGGGGTTAGGGTTAGGGTAAGGATTAGGGATAGGGTTAGGGATAGGGTTATGGATAGGGTTGCAGTTAGGGTTAGGGTTTGGGATAGGGTTGGGGTTAGGGATAGGGTTAGGGTAAGGATTAGGGATAGGGTTAGGGTTAGGGATAGGGTTAGGGTTAAGGTTAGGTTTAAGGTTGGGGTCGGGGTTAGGGTTAGGGTCAGGATTGGGGTATGGGTTAGGGATAGGGTTAGGGTTAGGGTTAAGGTTAAGGATAGTGTTAGGGTAAGGGTTAGGGATAGGGTTAGGGATGGGGTTAGGGTTAGGGATGGGGTTAGGGATAGGGTTAGGGATGGGGTTAGGGTTAGGGATAGGGTTGGGGTTAGGGTTAGAATTAGGGATTAGGGTTAGAGTTAGGGATAAGGTTAGGGCTAGGGATAGGGTTAGGGATTGGGTTAGGGTTAGGGTTAGGGAAAGTGTTGGGGGTTAGGGATAGGGTTGGGGTTAGGGAAAGGATTGGGGTTAGGTATTGGGTTAGGGTTAGGGATAAGGTTTGGATTAGGGATAGGGTTAGGATTAGGGATAGGGTTAGGTTTAGGGTTAGGGATAGGGTTGGGTTTAGGGTTATGGTTAGGGATAGGGTTAGGATTAGGATTAGGGATAGGGTTAGGGTCAGGGATAGGGTTGGGGTTAGGGTTAGGGTTAGGATTAATGATAGAGTAAGGGTTAGGCTTAGGGATAGGGTTAGGGATAGGGTTAGGGTTAGGGTTAGAGTTCTTGTTAGGATTAGGGATAGGGTTAGAGTTACGGATAGGGTTGGGGTTAGGGATAGGGTTAGGGTTAAGGATAGGGTTAAGGATAGGTTTAGGGATAGGGTTGGGGTTAGGGTTATGGTTAGGATTAGGGATAGGGTTAGGGTTTAGGGTTGGGGTTAGGGATAGGGTTAGGATAAGGATTAGGGATAGGGTGGGGTTAGAGTTATTTTTAGGGATAGGGTTAGGGTTAAGGTTAGGGATAGGGTTAGGTTAGGGTTAGGTTAGGGTTAGGGTTATGGATAGGATTAGGGTGAAGGACAGGGTTAGGGTTGGGGTTGGGGTTAGGGTTAGGATTAGGGTTAGGGATAGGGTAAGGGTTAGGGATGGGGTTAGGGATAGGGTTAGGGATGGGGTTAGGGTTAGGTGTGGGGTTAGGGTTTGGGTTGGGGTTAGGGTTAGAATTAGGGATTAGGGTTAGAGTTAGGGATAAGGTGAGGGATAGGGTTAGGGAAAGGGATGGGGGTTTAGGATAGGGTAAGGGTTAGGGATAGGGTTGGGTTCAGGGATTGGGTTAGGGTTAGGAATAGGGTTAGGATTAGGGATAAGGTTAGGGTTAGGATTAGGGATAGGGTTAAGGATAGGGTTGGGGTTAGGGTTAGGGATAGGGTTAGTGATTGGGATAGGGATAGTGTTAGGGATAGGGTTGGGGTTAGGGATAGGGTTAGGTTTAGGGTTATGGTTGGGGTAAGGGATAGGGTTAGTGATAGGGAAAGGGATAGGGATAGGGTTGGGGTTAGGGATAGGGTTAGGGATAGGGTTGGGGTTAGGATTAGGGATAGGGTTAGGGTTGGGATAGGGATAGGTTTAAGGATAGGGTTAGGGATAGGGTTGGGGTTAGGGTTTGGATTAGGGTTAGTGATATGGTTAAGGTTAGGGATAGGGTTAGGGATGGGGTTAGGGTTAGGGTTAGAGATAGGGTTAGGAATGGGGTAAGGGATAGGGTTAGGGTTAGAGTTAGGGATAAGGTTAGGGTTAGGGATAGGGTTAGGGTAAGGGAAAGGGTTGGGGGTTAGGGATAGGGTTAGAGTTAGGGTTAGGGATAGGGTTGGGGTTAGGGAAAGGGTTGGGGTTAGGGTTTGGGTTAGGGATAGGGTTAGGATTAGGGATAAGGTTAGGATTAGGGATAGGGTTAGGGTTTGGGATAAGGTTGGGTTTAGGGTTATGGTTAGGGTTAGGGATAGGGTTAGGATTAGGGATAGGGTTAGGGTCAGTGTTAGGGATAGGGTTAGGGATAGGGTTGGGGTTAGGGTTAGGATTAATGATAGGGTTAGGGTTAGGGTAAGGATTAGGGATAGGGTTATTATTAGGGATAGGGTTGGGGTTAGGGATAGGGTAAGGGTTAGGGTTAATGTTAGGGTTAGGGTTAGGATAAGGGTAAGAGTTAGCGTTAGGGATAGGGTTAGGGATAGGGTTGGGGTTAGGGATGGGGATAGGGACAGGGATAGGGATAGGATTAGGGATAGGGTTTGGGTTAGGTTTAGGGATAGGGTTAGAGATAGTGATGGGGTTGAGATTGGGGTTAGGGATATGTTTAGGGTTGGGGTTAGGGTAGGTTAGGGTAAGGATTAGGGATAGGGTTAGGATTAAGGTTATTGATAGGGTTGCGGTTAGGGTTAGGGTTTGGGATAGGGTTAGGGTTAAGGTTAGGGATAGGGGTTAGGGATAGTGTTAGGGTTTTGGTCAGGGTTAGGGTTAGGGTCAGGGTGGGGGTTAGGGTTAAGGATAGGGTTAGGGATAGGGTTAAGGTTAGGGATAGGGTTGGGGATAGGGTTAGGGTTAGGGTAAGTATTAGGGATAGGGTTAGGGTTAGGGATAGGGTTATGGATAGGGTTGCAGTTAGGGTTAGGGTTTGGGATAGGGTTAGGGTTAAGGTTTGGTTTAAGGTTGGGGTCGGGGTTAGGGTTAGGGTCAGGATTGGGGTATGGGTTAGGGATAGGGTTAGGGTTAGGGTTAAGGATAGGGTTAGGGATAGGGATAGGGTTGGGGTTAGGGATAGGGTTAGTGATAGGGATAGTGTTAGGGATAGGGTTGGGGTTAGGGATAGGGTTGGGTTTAGGGTTATGGTTGGGGTAAAGGATAGGGTTAGGGATAGGGTTAGGGATAGGGTTGGGGTTAGAATTAGGGATAGGGTTAGGATTATGATTAGGGATAGGGTTAGGGTTAAGGATAGGGTTAGGGATAGGGTTGGGGTTAGGGTTAGGATTAGGGTTAGTGATATGGTTAAGGTTAGGGTTAGGGATAGGGATAGCGTTAGGGATGGGGTTAGGGTTAGGGATAGGGTTAGGGATGGGGTAAGGGATAGGGTTTGGTTTAGGGTAAGGGGTGGGGTTAGGGTTAGAATTAGGGATAGGGATTAGGGTTAGAGTTAGGGATAAGGTTAGGGTTAGGGATAGGGATAGGGTTAGGGTTAGGGAAAGGGTTGGGGGTTAGGGTTAGGGTTAGAGTTAGGGTTAGGGATAGGGTTGGGGTTAGGGAAAGGGTTGGGGTTAGGGTAAGGGATTGGGTTAGGGTTAGGGATAGGGTTAGGATTAGGGATAAGGTTTGGGTTAGAATTAGGGTTAGGTTTAGGGTTAGGGATAGGGCTGGGTTTAGGGTTATGGTTGGGGTTAGGGATAGGGTTAGGATTAGGGATAGGGTTAGGGATAGGGTTAGGGATAGGGTTGGGGTTAGGGTTAGGATTAATGATAGAGTAAGGGTTAGGCATATGGTTAGGGTTAAGGTTAGGGATAGGGATAGCGTTAGAGTTAGGGTAATGGTTAGGATTAGGGATAGGGTTAGAGTTCTTGTTAGGATTAGGGATAGGATAAGTGTAACGAAACCGTCGACCCACACCGTGCTTGTGGTCTTCCGTCAGAATAAGGCTTCCTCCAGTCTGGACATATAGAGATATTCCAGCCGCCCCCCATACAAGAACTAGCCTGAACTTAGCTTGTATGTCTCTGAAAGCAACTAACTCTTTTATTAAAACAAGTAGCAGATTTTTATACACTTGAGAAGCATGACAGTCACTACATGAACAATGACCTGAATATTTACATAAGCATCACACAATGAATAGCTAACGAGGTACAGCTGACTCATGGCTAATCCCATCTAGACAAGGTTATCATTCACATGCTGATTAGCTCAGCGTACTTAAGTCAGCCTGGAAGCCCAGACTGCTGGCACCAAGAGCAAAACAAGATACAAATACACATATTATAGTGTAAATACTGAGAACCCACTGTAAACAATAGATGTGCAGATCAACATGATTTACAATCCATGGAAGACAGGTGTTTGAGCTGATAGCATGCATCTGTTACAAGTCTGATCAACTGAAGCAGTCCAAACCATCAATTTATCTGTCACATAGTTTTTTTCAGTCTCAGTAACGGCGAGTACCATCACAGTTAGAGTTAGGGATAGGGTTGGGGTTAGGATTAGGGATAGGGTTAGGGTTAAGGATAGGGTTAGGGATAGGGTTGGGTTTAGGGTTATGGTTAGGATTAGGGTTAGGGTTGGGGTTAGGGATAGGGATATGGTTATGGTAAGGATTAGGGATAGGGTTGGGGTTAGGGTTATTTTTAGGGATAGGGTTAAGGTTAGGGATAGGGTAAGGGTTAGGATTAGGGTTAGGGTTAGGTTAGGGTTAGGTTTGGGGTTAGGGTTAGGGATAGGATTAGGGTGAAGGACAGGGTTAGGGATAGGGTTAGGTATAGGGTTGGGGTTGGGGTTAGCAATAGGGTAAGGGTTAGGGATAGGGATGGGGTTGGGGATAGGGTTAGGGATGGGGTTAGGGTTAGGGATAGGGTTAGGGATGGGGTTAGGGTTGGGGTTAGGGTTAGAATTAGGGATAGGGATTAGGGTTAGAGTTAGGGATAAGGTTAGGGTTAGGGATAGGGTTAGGGAAAGGGTTGGGGGTTTAGGATAGGGTTAGGGTTAGAGTTAGGGTTAGGGATAGGGTTGGGTTTAGGGAAAGGGTTTGGGTTAGGGTTAGGAATAGGGTTAGGGTTAAGGTTAGGGATAGGGTTAGTGATAGGGATAGTGTTAGGGATAGGGTTGGGGTTAGGGATAGGGTTAGGGTTAGGGATAGGATTAGGGTGAAGGACAGGGTTAGGGATATGGTTAGGGTTAGGTTAAGGGTTAGGGATAGAGATGGGGTTAGGGTTAGGGATTGGGTTAGGGTTAGGGGTGGGGTTAGGGATAGGGTTAGGGATGGGGTTAGGGTTGGGGTTAGGGTTAGAATTAGGGATAGGGATTAGGGTTAGAGTTAGGGATAAGGTTAGGGTTAGGGAAAGGGTTGGGGGTTTAGGATAGGGTTAGGGATAGGGTTGGGTTTAGGGAAAGGGTTGGGGTTAGGGATTGGGTTAGGAGTAGGGTTAGGATTAGGTATAAGGTTAGGGTTATGATTAGGGATAGTGATAGTGTTAGGGTTGGGGTTAGGGATAGGGTTAGGTTTAGGGTTATGGTTGGGGTAAGGGATAGGTTTAGTGATAGGGAAAGGGTTAGGGTTAGGGATAGGGTTGGGGTTAGGGATAGGGTTAGGGATAGGGTTGGAGTTAGCATTAGGGATAGGGTTAGGGTTAGGATTAGGGATAGGGTTAAGGATAGGGATAGGGTTAATGTTAGGGTTAGGGTTAGGATTAGGGTTAGTGATATGGTTAAGGTTAGGGATAGGGATAGGGTTAGGGATGGGGTCAGGGTTAGGGTTAGAGATAGGGTTAGGGATATGGATAGGGTTAGGGTTAGGGATAGGGTTAGGGTAAGGGAAAGGGTTGGGGGTTAGGGATAGGGTTAGGGTTAGAGTGAGGGTTAGGGATAGGGTTGGGGTTAGGGATTGGGTTAGGGTTAGGGATAGGGTTAGGATTAGGGATAAGGTTAGGGTTAGGATTAGGGATAGGGTTAGGGTTTGGGATAAGGTTGGGTTTAGGGTTATGGTTAGGGTTAGGGATATGGTTAGGATTAGGGATAGGGTTAGGGTCTGGGGTTAGGGATAGGGTTGGGGTTAGGGTTAGGATTAATGATAGGTTTAGGGTAAGGATTAGGGATAGGGTTAGGATTAGGGATAGGGTTGGGGTTAGGGTTAGGGATAGGGTTAGGGATGGGGTTAGGGTTGGGGTTAGGGTTAGAATTAGGGATAGGGATTAGGGTTAGAGTTAGGGATAAGGTTAGGGTTAGGGATAGGGTTAGGGTTAGGGATAGGGTTAGGGAAAGGGTTGGGGGTTTAGGATAGGGTTAGGGTTAGAGTTAGGGTTAGGGATAGGGTTGGGTTTAGGGAAAGGGTTTGGGTTAGGAATAGGGTTAGGGTTAAGGTTAGGGATAGGGTTAGTGATAGGGATAGTGTTAGGGATAGGGTTGGGGTTAGGGTTAGAATTAGGGATAGGGATTAGGGTTAGAGTTAGGGATAAGGTTAGGGTAAGGGAAAGGGTTGGGGGTTTAGGATAGGGTTAGGGATAGGGTTGGGTTTAGGGAAAGGGTTGGGGTTAGGGATTGGGTTAGGAGTAGGGTTAGGATTAGGTATAAGGTTAGGGTTATGATTAGGGATAGGGTTAGGGATAGGGTTAGGGTTAGGGATAGGGATAGTGTTAGGGTTGGGGCTAGGGATAGGGTTAGGTTTAGGGTTATGGTTGGGGTAAGGGATAGGGTTAGTGATAGGGAAAGGGTTAGGGAAAGGGTTGGGGGTTTAGGATAGGGTTAGGGTTAGAGTTAGGGTTAGGGATAGGGTTGGGTTTAGGGAAAGGGTTTAGGTTAGGGTTAGGAATAGGGTTAGGGTTAAGGTTAGGGATAGGGTTAGTGATAGGGATAGTGTTAGGGATAGGGTTGGGGTTAGGGATAGGGTTAGGGTTAGGGATAGGATTAGGGTGAAGGACAGGGTTAGGGATATGGTTAGGGTTAGGTTAAGGGTTAAGGATAGAGATGGGGTTAGGGATAGGGTTAGGGATTGGGTTAGGGGTGGGGTTAGGGATGGGGTTAGGGTTGGGGTTAGGGTTAGAATTAGGGCTAGGGCTAGGGATTAGGGTTAGAGTTAGGGATAAGGTTAGGGTTAGGGAAAGGGTTGGGGGTTTAGGATAGGGTTAGGGATAGGGTTGGGTTTAGGGAAAGGGTTGGGGTTAGGGATTGGGTTAGGAGTAGGGTTAGGATTAGGTATAAGGTTAGGGTTATGATTAGGGATAGGGTTAGGGATAGGGATAGGGATAGGGTTAGGGATAGGGATAGTGTTAGGGTTGTGGTTAGGGATAGGGTTAGGTTTAGGGTTATGGTTGGGGTAAGGGATAGGGTTAGTGATAGGGAAAGGGTTAGGGATAGGGTTGGGGTTAGGGATAGGGTTAGGGATAGGGTTGGGGTTAGCATTAGGGATAGGGTTAGGGTTAGGATTAGGGATAGTGATATGGTTAAGGTTAGTTATAGGGATAGGGTTAGGGATGGGGTCAGGGTTAGGGTTAGAGATAGGGTTAGGGATAGGGTTAGGGTTAGAGTTAGGGATAAGGTTACGTTTAGGGATAGGGTTAGGGTTAGGGATAGGGTTAGGGTAAGGGAAAGGGTTGGGGGTTAGGGATAGGGTTAGGGTTAGAGTTAGGTTTAGGGATAGGGTTGGGGTTAGGGAAAGGGTTGGGGTTAGGGATTGGGTTAGGGTTAGGGATAGGGTTAGGATTAGGGATAAGGTTAGGGTTAGGATTAGGGATAGGGTTAGGGTTTGGGATAAGGTTGGGTTTAGGGTTATGGTTAGGGTTAGGGATATGGTTAGGATTAGGGATAGGGTTAGGGTCAGGGTTAGGGATAGGGTTGGGGTTAGGGTTAGGATTAATGATAGGGTTAGGGTAAGGATTAGGGATAGGGTTAGGATTAGGGATAGGGTTGGGGTTAGGGATAGGGATAGGGTTAGGGTTAGGGTTAGGGTTAGGGTTAATGTTAGGGTTAGGGTTATGGTTTGGGATAGGGATAGGGATCGGGTTGGGGGTTGGGTTAGGGATAGGGTTAGGGTTGGTGTTAGGGATAGGGTTGGGGTTAGGGATGGGGATAGGGACAGGGATAGGGTTAGGATTAGGGATAGGGTTGGGGTTAGGTTTAGGGATAGGGTTAGGGATAGGGTTAGAGATAGTGATGGGGTTGAGATTGGGGTTAGGGATATGTTTAGGGTTCGGGTTGGGGTTAGGGATAGGTTAGGGTAAGGATTAGGGATAGGGTTAGGATTAGGGTTATTGATAGGGTTGCGGTTAGCGTTAGGGTTTGGGATAGGGTTAGGGTTAAGGTTAGGGATAGGGGTTAGGGTTAGGGATAGTGTTAGGGTTTTGGTCGGGGTTAGGGTCAGGGTGGGGGTTAGGGTTAAGGATAGGGTTAGCGATAGGGTTAGGGATAGGGTTGGGGTTAGGGATAGGGTTAGGTTTAGGGATAGGGTTAGGGTGAAGGACAGGGTTAGGGATAGGGTTGGGGTTAGGGTTAGGGATAGGGTAAGTGTTAGGGAAAGGGTTAGGGATAGGGTTAGGATTAGGGATAGGGTTAGGGATAGGATTAGGGTTAGGGTTTGGGATAGGGTTAGGGATCGGGTTGGGGGTTGGGTTAGGGATAGGGTTGGGGTTAGGGATAGGGTTGGGGTTAGGGATGGGGATAAGGACAGGGATAGGGTTAGGGTTAGTGATAGGGATGGGGTTAGGGATAGGGTTAGGGATGGGGTTAGGGTTAGGGATAGGGTTAGGGATGGGGTTAGGGTTGGGGTTAGGGTTAGAATTAGGGATAGGGATTAGGGTTAGAGTTAGGGATAAGATTGGGGATAGGATTAGGGTTAGGGAAAGGGATGGGGTTTAGGATAGGGTAAGGGTTAGAGTTAGGGATAGGGATAGGGTTGGGTTTAGGGAAAGGGTTGGGGTTAGGGATTGGGTTAGGAATATGGTAAGGATTAGGGATAAGGTTAGGGTTAGGATTAGGGATAGGGTGAGGGTTAGGGTTAGGGATAAGGTTTGGGTTAGGGTTAGGGATAGGGTTTGTGATAGGGATAGGGATAGTGTTAGGGATAGGGTTGGGGTTAGGGATAGGGTTAGGTTTAGGGTTATGGTTGGGGTAAGGGATAGCGTTAGTGATAGGGAAAGCGTTAGGGTTAGGGATAGGGTTAGGATTAGTGATATGGTTATGGTTAGGAAAAGGGATAGGGTTAGGGTTAGGGTTAGGGTTAGGGTTAGAGATAGGGTTAGGGATGGGGTAAGGGATAGGGTTAGGGATAGGGTTAGGGAAAGGGTTGGGGGTTAGGGTTAGAGTTAGGGTTAGGGTTAGGGAAAGGGTTGGGGTTAGGGAAAGGCTTGGGGGTTAGGGATAGGGTTAGGATTAGGGATAAGGTTAGGGTTAGGATTAGGGATAGGGTTACTGTTTTGGATAAGGTTGAGTTTAGGGTTATGGTTAGGGTTAGGGATAGGGTTAGAATTAGGGATAGGGTTTGGGTCAGGGTTAGGGATAGGGTTAGGGATAGAGTTGGGGTTAGGGTTAGGATTAATGATAGGGTTAGGGTAAGGATTAGGGATAGGGTTAGGATTAGGGATAGGGTTGGGGTTAGGGTTAGGGATAGGGTTAGGGTTAGGGTTAGGGTTAATGTTAGGGTTAGGGTTAGGATTAGGGTAAGGGTTAGCGTTAGGGATAGGGTTAGGGATAGGGTTGGGGTTAGGGTTAGGGATAGTGTTAGGGTTAGGTTAGGGTTAGGGTTAGCATTAGGGATAGGGATAGTGTTGGGGTTAGGGTTAGGGTTGGGGTTAGGGATAGGGTTGGGGTTAGGGATGGGGATAGGGACAGGGACAGGGATAGGGATAGGGTTAGGTTTAGGGATAGGGTTAGGGATAGGGCTAGAGATAGTGATGGGGTTGAGATTGGGGTTAGGGATATGTTTAGGGTTAGGGTTTGGGATAGGGTTAGGGTTAAGGTTAGGGATAGGGGTTAGGGTTAGGGATAGGGTTAGGGATAGGGTTAGGGTTAGGGATAGGGTTGGGGTTAGGGTTAGGGATAGGGTTAGGGTAAGGATTAGGGATAGGGTTAGGGTTAGGGATAGGGTTATGGATAGGGTTGCAGTTAGGGTTAGGGTTTGGGATAGGGTTAGGGTTAAGGTTAGGTTTAAGGTTGGGGTTAGGGTTAGGGTCAGGATTGGGGTATGGGTTAGGGATAGGGATAAGGTTTGGGTTAGGGATAGGGTTAGTCATAGGCATAGTGTTAGGGATAGGGTTGGGGTTTGGGTTAGGGATAGGGTTGGGTTTAGGGTTATGGTTGAGGTAAAGGATAGGGTTAGGGATAGGGATAGGGTTGGGGTTAGGGATAGGGTTAAGGATAGGGCTAGGGATAGGGTTAGGTTTAAGGATAGGGTTAGGTTTAAGGATAGGGTTAGGGATAGGGTTGGGGTTAGGGTTAGTATTAGGGTTAGTGATATGGTTAAAGTTAGGGTTAGGGATAGAGTTAGGGATGGGGTTAGGGTTAGGGTTAGGGATGGTATAAGGGATAGGGTTGGGGTTAGGGTAAGGGGTGGGGTTAGGGTTAGAATTAGGGATAGGGATTAGGGTTAGGGTTAGAGTTAGGGATAAGGTTAGGGTTAGGGATAGGGTTAGGGTTAGAGAAAGGGTTGGGGGTTAGGGATAGGGTTAGGGTTAGAGTTAGGGTTAGGGATAGGGTTGGGGTTAGGGAAAGGGTTGGGGATAGGGTTAGGGTTAGAGTTAGGGTTAGGGATAGGGTTGGGGTTAGGGAAAGGGTTGGGGATAGGGTTAGGGATTGGGTTAGGGTTAGGGATAGGGTTAGGATTAGGGATAAGGTTTGGGTTAGGATTACGGATAGGGTTAGGTTTAGGGTTAGGGATAGGGTTGGGTTTAGGGTTATGGTTGGGGTTAGGGTTAGAGTTAGGGATAGGGTTGGGGTTAGGATTAGGAATAGGGTTAGGGTTAAGGATAGGGTTAGGGATAGGGGTGGGGTTAGGGTTATGGTTAGGATTAGGGATAGGGTTCAGGGTTGGGGTTAGGGATAGGGTTAGGGTAAGGATTAGGGATAGGGTTAGGGTTATTTTTAGGGATAGGGTTAAGGTTAGGGATAGGGTTTGGGTTAGGGTTAGGTTAGGGTTAGGTTTAGGTTTAGGGTTAGGGATAGTATTAGGGTGAAGGACAGGGTTAGGGATAGGGTTAGGGATTGGGTTGGGGTTGGGGTTAGGGATAGGGTAAGGGTTAGGGATAGGGATGGGGTTAGGGTTAGGGGTGGTGTTAGGGATAGGGTTAGGGATGGGGTTAGGGTTGGGCTTAGGGTTAGAATTAGGGATAGGGATTAGGGTTAGAGTTAGGGATAAGGTTTGGGTTAGGGATAGGGTTAGGGATAGGGTTAGGGAAAGGGTTGGGGTTTAGGATAGGGTTAGGGTTAGAGTTAGGGTTAGGGATAGGGTTGGGTTTAGGGAAAGGGTTGGGGTTATGGTTAGGGTTAGGAATAGGGTTAAGATTAGGGATAAGGTTAGGGATAGGGTTAGGGATAGGGTTGGGGTTAGGGTTAGGGATAGGGTTAGTGATAGGGATAGGGATAGTGTTAGGGATAGGGTTGGGGTTAGGGATAGGGTTAGTGATAGGGATAGGGTTAGTGATAGGGAAAGGGTTAGGGTTAGGGATAGGGTTGGGGTTAATATTAGGGATAGGGTTAGGGTTAGGATTAGGATTAGGGATAGGGTTAAGGATAGGGATATGGTTGGGGTTAGGGTTAGGATTAGGGTTAGTGATATGGTTAAGGTTAGGGATAGGGATAGGGTTAGGGATGGGGTCAGGGTTAGGGTTAGAGTTAGGGATAAGGTTAGGGTTAGGGATAGGGTTAGGGATAGGGATTTGGTTAGGGTTAGGGATAGGGTTAGGATTAGGGATAAGGTTAGGGTTAAGATTAGTGATAGGGTTAGGGTTTGGGATAAGGTTGGGTTTAGGGTTATGGTTAGGGTTAGGGATATGGTTAGGGTTAGGGTCAGGGTTAGGGTCAGGGATAGGGTCAGGGTTAGGGATAGGGTTAGGGATAGGGTTGGGGTTAGGGTTAGGGTTAGTATTAAGGATAGGGTTAGGGTAAGGATTAGGGATAGGGTTAGGATTAGGGATAGGGTTGGGGTTAGGGTTAGGGTTAGGGTTAATGTTAGGGTTAGGGTTATGGTTTGGGATAGGGATAGGGATCGGGTTGGGGGTTGGGTTAGGGATTGGGTTGGGATTAGGGATAGGGTTGGGGTTATGGATGGGGATAGGGATAGGGTTAGGATTAGGGATAGGGTTGGGGTTAGGTTTAGGGATAGGGTTAGGGATAGGGTTAGAGATAGTGATGGGGTTGAGATTGGGGTTAGGGATATGTTTAGGGTTAGGGTTGGGGTTAGGGATAGGTTAGGGTAAGGATTAGGGATAGGGTTAGGATTAGGGTTATTGATAGGGTTGCGGTTAGGGTTTGGGATAGGGTTAGGGTTAAGGTTAGGGATAGGGGTTAGGGTTAGGAATAGTGTTAGGGTTTGGTCGGGGTTAGGGTTAGGGTCAGGGTGGGGGTTAGGGTTAGGGTTAAGTATAGGGTTAGGGATAGGGTTAGGGCTAGGGATAGGGTTGGGGTTAGGGATAGGGTTATGGTAAGGATTAGGGATAGGGTTAGGATTAGGGTTAGGGTTAGGGATAGGGTTATGGATAGTGTTGCAGTTAGGGTTAGGGTTTGGGATAGGGTTAGGCTTAAGGTTAGGTTTAAGGTTGGGGTCGGGGTTAGGGTTAGGGTTAGGATTGGGGTATGGGTTAGGGATAAGGTTAGGGTTAAGGATAGGGTTAGGGTAAGGGTTAGGGATAGGGTTAGGGTTAGGGATAGGGATAGGGTTGGGTTTAGGGTTATGGTTGGGGTAAAGGATAGGGTTAGGGATAGGGATCGGGTTGGGGTTAGGGTTAGGGATAGGTTTAGGGTTAGGGATAGGGTTAAGGATAGGGTTAGGGATAGGGTTGGGGTTAGGATTAGGGATAGGGTTAGGATTAGGATTAGGATTAGGGATAGGGTTAGGGTTAGGGTTAAGGATATGGTTAGGGATAGGGTTGGGGTTAGGGTTAGGATTAGGGTTAGTGATATGGTTAAGGTTAGGGTTAGGGATAGGGATAGCGTTAGGGATGGCGTTAGGGTTAGGGATAGGGTTAGGGATGGGGTAAGGGATAGGGGTGGGGTTAGGGTTAGAATTAGGGATAGGGATTAGGTTTAGGTTTAGAGTTAGGGATAAGGTTAGGGATAGGGTTAGGGAAAGGGTTGGGGGTTAGGGATAGGGTTAGGGTTAGAGATAGGGTTAGGGATAGGGTTGGGGTTAGGGAAAGGGTTGGGGGTTAGGGTTAGGGATTGGGTTAGGGTTAGGGATAGGGTTAGGATTAGGGATAAGGTTTGGGTTAGGATTAGGGATAGGGTTAGGTTTAGCGTTAGGGATAGGGTTGGGTTTAGGGTTATGGTTGGGGTTAGGGTTAGGGTCAGGATTAGGTATAGGGTTAGGGATAGGGATAGGGTTGGGGTTAGGGTTAGGATTAATGATAGAGTAAGGGTTAGGCATAGGGTTAGGGTTAAGGTTAGGAATAGGGATAGCGTTAGAGTTAGGGTAATGGTTAGGATTAGGGATAGGGTTAGGGTTAGGGTTAGAGTTCTTGTTAGGATTAGGGATAGGGTTAGAGTTAGGGATAGGGTTGGGGCTAGGATTAGGGATAGGGTTAGGGTTAAGGATAGGGTTAGGGATAGGGTTAGGGTTTAGGGTTGGGGTTAGGGATAGGGATAGGGTTAGGGTAAGGATTAGGGATAGGGTTGGGGTTAGGGTTATTTTTAGGGATAGGGTTAGGATTAGGGTTAGGGTTAGGTTAGGGTTTGGTTTAGGGTTAGGGATAGGATTAGGGTGAAGGACAGGGTTAGGGATAGGGTTAGGGATAGGGTTAGGGATAGGGTTGGGGTTGGGGTTAGGGATAGGGTAAGGGTTAGGGATGGTGTTAGGGATAGGGTTAGGGATGGGGTTAGGGTTAGGGGTGGGGTTAGGGATAGGGTTAGGGATGGGGTTAGGATTAGGGTTAGGGTTAGGATTAGGGATAGGGTTAAGGATAGGGTTAGGGATATGGTTGGGGTTAGGGTTAGGGATAGTGCTAGGGTTAGGTTAGGGTTAGGGTTAGCATTAGGGTTAGGGATAGGGTTGGGGTTAGGGTTAGGGATATGGTTAGGGTTAGGTTAGGGTTAGGGTTAGGGATAGGGTTAAGGTTGGGGTTAGGGTTAGAGTAACGATTAGGGATAGGGTTAGGATTAGGGATAGGGTTGGGGTTAGGGTTAGGGATCGGGTGAGGGTTAAGGTTAAAGATAGGGTTAGGATTAGGGATAGGGAAAGGGTTAGTTTTAGGGTTAGGGATAGGGTTAGGGTTAGGGATAGGGTTGGGGTTAGGGTTAGGATTGGGGTATGGGTTAGGGATAGGGACAGGGTTAGGGTTAAGGATAGGGTTAGGGTAAGGGATAGGGTTAGGGATGGGGTTAGGGTTAGGGATGGGGTTAGGGATAGGGTTAGGGTTGGGGTTAGGGATAGGGTTGGGGTTAGGGTTAGGGATATGGTTAGGGTTAGGTTAGCATTAGGGTTAGGGATAGGGTTGGGGTTAGGGTTAGGGATATGGTTAGGGTTAGGTTAGGGTTAGGGTTAGGGATAGGGTTAAGGTTGGGGTTAGGGTTAGAGTAACGATTAGGGATAGGGTTAGGATTAGGGATAGGGTTGGGGTTAGGGTTAGGGATCGGGTGAGGGTTAAGGTTAAAGATAGGGTTAGGATTAGGGATAGGGAAAGGGTTAGTTTTAGGGTTAGGGATAGGGTTAGGGTTAGGGATAGGGTTGGGGTTAGGGTTAGGATTGGGGTATGGGTTAGGGATAGGGACAGGGTTAGGGTTAAGGATAGGGTTAGGGTAAGGGATAGGGTTAGGGATGGGGTTAGGGTTAGGGATGGGGTTAGGGATAGGGTTAGGGTTGGGGTTAGGGATAGGGTTGGGGTTAGGGATGGGGTTGAGATTGGGGTTAGGGATAGGTTTAGGGTTGGGGTTAGGGATAGGTTAGGGTAAGGATTAGGGATAGGATTAGGATTAGGGTTATTGATAGGGTTGTGGTTAGGGTTAGGGTTTGGGAAAGGGTTAGGGTTAAGGTTAGGGATAGGGGTTAGGGATAGTGTTAGGATTTTGGTCGGGGTTAGGGTCAGGGTGGGGGTTAGGGTTCAGGATAGGGTTAGGGATAGGGTTAGGGTTAGGGATAGGGTTGGGGTTAGGGTTAGGGATAGGGTTAGGGTAAGGATTAGGGTTAGGGTTAGGGTTAGGATTAGGGTTAGGGATAGGGTTATGGATAGGGTTGCAGTTAGGGTTAGGGTTTGGGATAGGGTTAAGGTTAGGTTTAAGGTTGGGGTCGGGGTTAGGGTTAGGGTCAGGATTGGGGTATGGGTTAGGGATAGGGTCAGGGTTAGGGTTAAGGATAGGGTTAGGGTAAGGGATAGGGTTAGGGATAGGGATAGGGTTAGGGATGGGGTTAGGGTTAGGGATGGGGTTAGGGATAGGGTTAGGGATGGGGTTAGGGTTAGGGATGGGGTTGGGGTTGGGGTTGGGGTTAGGGTTAGGGTTGGGGTTAGGGTTAGAATTAGGGATAGGGATTAGGGTTAGAGTTAGGGATAAGATTAGGGATAGGGTTAGGGTTAGGGAAAGGGTTAGGGAAAGGGTTGGGGGTTAGGGATAGGGTTAGGGATAGAGTTAGGGTTAGGGATAGGGTTGGGGTTAGGGAAAGGATTGGGGTTAGGGATTGGGTTAGGGTTAGGGATAAGGTTAGGATTAGGGATAGGGTTAGGGTTAGGGATAGGGTTGGGTTTAGGGTTATGGATAGGATTATGGATAGGGTTGGGGTTAGGGTTAGGATTAATGATAGAGTTAGGGTTAGGCATAGAGTTAGGGATAGGGTTAGGGATAGGGATAGGGTTAGGGTTAGTGTTAGGGTTAGGGTTTAGGGTTGGGGATAGGGATAGGGTTAGGGTAAGGATTAGGGATAGGGTTAGGATTAGGGATAGAGTTGGGGTTAGGGTTAGGGATAGGGTTAGGGTTAGGGATAGGGTTAACCACTTAAGCCCCGGAAGATTTTGCCCCCTTCCTGACCAGGGGGTATTTTGCGATTCGGCACTGCGTGACTTTACCGGACCATTGCGCGGTCGTGCGACGCTGTACCTAAACAAATTTGATGTTCTTTTTTTCCTACAAACAGAGCTTTCTTTTGGTGGTATTTGATCACCTGTGCAATTTTTTGATCATGCGCTATAAACAAAAAAAGAGCGACAATTTTGCAAAAATAACAATATTTTTCACATTTTTTTATATGAAATTCCCCCCCAAAAAATATGTAAAAATCAAAATTTTTTAACATTTTCGGCCAATTTGTTTTATGCTACATATGTTTGGTAAAAAAAATCGCAAAAAGCGTATTTTGATTGGTTTGCGCAAAAGTTATTGCGTTTACTAACAAAGGGAAAGATTTCTGTCATTTTTGTTGTTTTTTTTAACGCGTAATGGCGGCGATCTGCGATTTTTTTGCGGTACTGCGACATTGCGGCGGACAGATCGGACCCTTGACTGACATTTTTGACACTTTTGGGGTTACCAGTGACATTTCTACAGTAATCAGTGCTATACATATGCACTGTTACTGTAAAAATACACTGGCAGTGAAGGGGTTAACTTTATTTGAGAGGGAGGGGCTGTGTGTGTTCCTAGGGGGCGTGATTCTAACTGTGATTGGCTGTGGCTTGAGGTGTAGGAACAATGATCAACGGTCCTACATAGTAGAACCGTGTGATCATTGTTTCTACACTATGGAGAATGACAGGTGGCTTGTTTACATTAGCCGCCCCCCTTTCTCCCTCTCCCCCGATGATCGCCGAGTGACCGGCGGACATCGGGTCCGCCGGTCACACGTGCGGGGGGGTCCGTGACCGAGCGGGAGCGGGAGAGCGCCTCCGGCGGCGCGCTCTCGCTCCCCAGAGCCTCACAGGCTAGCGACATAGACCTACGTCACTGTGCCTGTGAGGGGCTGACTGCCGCAGTAAATAATAAGTGAGCAGTCGGCAAGTGGTTAAGGTTAGGGATAGGGTTAGGGTTAGGATTAAGGTTAGGGATAGGGTAGGGGTTAGGGTTAGGATTAGGGATAGGGTTGGGGTTAAGGTTAGGGATAGGGTTAGGGTTAGGGTTTAGGTTAAAGATAGGGTTAGGATTAGGGATAGGGTTAGGGATAGGGTTAGCGTTAGGGATAGGGTTAGGGATAGGGTTGGAGTTAGGAATAGGGTTAGGCATAGGGTTAGGGTTAGGATTAGGGCTAGGGTTAGGGTTAGGGATAGGATTAGGGATAGGGTTTGGGATAGGGTTAGGGATAGGGTTGGGGTTTGGGTTAGGGTTAGGGTTGCTGTTAGGGATAGGGTTGGGGTTAGGGATAGGGTTAGGGTTAGGGATAGGGTTAGGATTAGGTTTAGGGATAGGGTTAGGGATAGGGTTAGAGATAGGGATGGGGTTGAGATTGGGGTTAGGGATAGGTTTAGGGTTGGGGTTAGGGATAGGGTTAGGGTAAGGATTAGGGATAGGGTTAGGATTAGGGTTATTGATAGGGTTGCGGTTAGGGTTAGGGTTTGGGATAGGGTTAGGGTTAAGGTTATTGATAGGGTTTAGGGTTAGGGATAGTGTTAGGGTTGGGGTCGGGGTTAGGGTTAGGGTTAGGGTTTGGTTTAAGATTAGGGATAAGGTTAGGGATAGGGTTGGGGTTGGGGTTAGGATTAGGGATAGGATTAGGGTTAGGGTTAGGGATAGGGTTGGGGTTGGGGTTAGGGTTAGTGATAGGGTTAGGGTTAGGGTTGTACTCCTCTCCATACCACCTCATGTCTGACCCCCCTGCTCCTCTCCATAACACCCCCTGTCTGACCCCCTGTACTTATCTCCATAGCACCCCATGTCTGACCCCTTTACTCCTCTCCATACCACCCCATGTCTGACCACCTGTGCTCCTCTCTATACCACTCCATTTCTGACTCCCTTTACTCCTCTCCATACCGACCCATGTCTGACCCCCTATACTCCTCACCATTCCACCCCACGTCTGACCATCTGTTCTCCTCTTCATACCACCCCATGTCTGACCCCTTGTACTCCTCTCCATACAACCCCATGTCTGACCCCCTGCACTCCTCTCCATACCACCCCATGTCTGACCCCATGTACTCCTCTCCTCTTCATATCACCCCATGTCTGACCCCCTGTACTCCTCTCCATATGACCCCATGTCTAACCCTCTGTGCTCCTCTCCTCTCCCTACCACCTCATGTCTGACCCACCCACTCCTCTCCATACCACCCCATGTCTGACCCCCCTGTACTCCTCTCTATACCACCTCATGTCTGACCCCCTGTACTCCTCTCCTCTCGATACCAACCCATGTCTGACCCCCTGTACTTCTCTCCTTCCCATACCTCCCCATATCTGACACCTTTTGCTCCTCTCCATTCCACCCCCTGTCTGACCCCCTGTACTCCTCTCCTCTCCATACCACCCCATGTCTGACCCCCTGTTCTTCCCTCCGTACCACCCCATGTCTGACCCCCTTGTACTCCTCTCCATACTACTCCATGTCTGACCCCCTGTACTCCTCTCCATACCACCCCATGTCTGACGCCCTGTACTTCTCTCCTTACCACCCCATGTCTGACCCCCTGTACTCCTCTCCATACCACCTCATATCTGATCCCCTGTACTCCTCTCCATAACACCCCTTGTCTGACCCCCTGTACTCCTCTTTAAACCACCCCTTGTCTGACCTCCTGTTCTCCTCTCCTTACCACCCCATATCTGACACCCTGGACTCCTCTCCATACCACCCCATGTCGGACCCCCTGTACTCCTCTCCTCTCCTTACCACCCCATGTCTGTCCCCCTGTACTCCTCTCCATAACACCCCTGGTCTGACCCCCTGTACTCCTCTCCATAACACCCTATGTCTGACCCCCTGCACTCCTCTCCATACCACCCCATGTCTGACCCCCTGTGCTCCTCTTCATAACACCCCATGTCTGACTGCTGTACTCCTCTCCATACCACCCCATGTCTGATCCCCTGTACTCCTCTCCATACCACTCCATGTCTGACCCCCTGTACTCCTCTCCATACCACCCCATGTCTGACCCCTTGTACTCCTCTCCATACCACCCCATATATGACCCCCTGTACTCTTCTCCTCTCCATACCACCCCATGTCTGACCCCCTATACTCCTCACCATTCTACCCCATTTCTGACCCCCTATACTCCTCTCCACACCACCCCATGTCTGACCATCTGTTTTCCTCTTCATACCACCCCATGTCCGACCCCTTGTACTCCTCTCCATAACACCCTATGTCTGACCCCCTGCACTCCTCTCCATACAACCCCATGTCTGACCCCCTGCACTCCTCTCTATACCACCCCATGTCTGATCCCCTGTGTTCCTCTCCTCTCCATAACACCCCATGTCTGACCCCATGTACTCCTCTCCTCTTCATATCACCCCATGACTGACCCCCTGTACTCCTCTCCATATGACCCCATGTCTAACCCTCTGTGCTCCTCTCCTCTCCATACCACCCCAATTCTGACCCCTTGTACTCCGCTCCATACAACCCCATTTTTGACCCCTGTACCCTCTCCATACCACCCCATGTCTAAACTCCTGTACTCCTTTCCATACCACCCCATGTCAGACTCCCTGTACTCTTCTCCTCTCCATACCACCCCATGTCTGACCCCCTATACTCCTCACCAATCTACCCCATGTCTGACCCCCTATACTCCTCTCCACACCACCCCATGTCAGACCCCCTATACTCCTCTCCATACCAACCCATGTCTGACCCCCTGTACTCCTCTCCATACCACCCATGTCTGACCCCCTGTTCTTCTCTCCTCTCCATTCCACCCCAAGTCTGCCCCCCTTTACTCCTCTCCATACCACCCCATGTCTGACCCCCTGTACTCCTCTCCTCTCCATACCACCCCATGTCTGACACCTTGTACTCCTCTCCATGCCACTCCATGTCTTACCCCCTCTACTCATCTCCAAACCACCCCATGTCTGACCCCTTGTACTCCTCTCCTCTCCACACCACCCGATGACTGACCCCCTCTGCTCCTCTTCATACCAAACCATGTCTGACCCCCTGTACTCTTCTCCATACCACCCCATGTCTGACCTCCTGTACTCCTCTCCATACGACCCCATGTCTGACCCCCTGTGCTCCTCTCCTCTCCTTTCCATACCACCCCATGTCTGACCCCCCTACTCCTCTCCATACCACCCCATGTCTGACCCCCTGTACTTCTCCTCATAACACCCCCTGTCTGACCCCCTGTACTCCTCTCCATACCACCCCATGTCTGTCCCCCTATACTCCTCTCAATACCACCCCATGTCTAACCCCCTGTACTCCTCTCAATACCACCCCATGTCTAATCTCCTTTACTCCTCTTCTCTCCATACCACCCCATGTCTGACCCTCTGTACTCCTCTCCTCTCCATTCCACCCCATGTCTGACCCCCTGTACTCCTCTCCCCTCCATACCAATGAATGTCTGACCCCCTGTATTCCTCTCCTCTACATACCACCCCATGTCTGACCCCCTGTACTCCTCTCCATAACACCCCATGTCTGACCCCCTGCACTCCTCTCCTCTTCTTACCACCCCATGTCTGACCCCCTGTACTCCTCTCCTCTCCTCTCCATACCACCCCATGTCTACCCCCCTGCTCTCCTATCCATATCACCCCATGTCTAACCCCCTGTATTCCTCTCCATACCTCCCCATTTCTGACCCCTTTACCCTCTCCATGCCATCCCATGTCTGACCCCCTGTACTCTTCTCCTCTCCATACCACCCCATGTCTTACCCCCTATACTCCTCACCATTCTACCCCATGTCTGACCCCCTATACTTCTCTCCAAACCACCCCATGTCTGACCCCTTTACTCCTCTCCATACCACTCCATGTCTGATTCTCTGTACTCTTCTCCTCTCCATACCACCCCATGTCTGACCCCCTATACTCTTCACCATTCTACCCCATGTCTGACCCCCTATACTCCTCTCCATACCCCACATGTCTGACCCCATGTACTCCTCTCCATACCACCCATGTCTGACCCCCTGTTCTTCTCTCCTCTCCATTCCACCCCAAGTCTTTCCCCCTGTACTCCTCTCCATACCACCCCATGTCTGACCCCCTTTACTCCACTCCATACCACTCCATATCTGACCCCCAGTCCTCCTCTCCTCTCCATATCACCCCATGTCCGACCCCCCCTACTTCTATCCATACCATGCCATGTCTTACCCCCTGTACTCCTCTCCATACCTCCCCATTTCTGACCCCTGTACCCTCTCCATACCATCCCATGTCTGACCCCCTGTACTCCTCTCCATACCTCCCCATTTCTGACCCCTGTACCCTCTCCATACCATCCCATGTCTGACCCCCTGTACTCTTCTCCTCTCCATACCTCCCCATGTCTTACCCCCTATACTCCTCACCATTCTACCCCATGTCTGACCCCCTATACTCCTCTCCATACCACCCCATGTCTGACCCCTTGTACTCCTCTCCATACCACCCCATGGTTGACCCCCTGTTCTTCTCTCCTCTCCATTCCACCCCAAGTCTTTCCGCCTGTACTCCTCTCCATACCACCCCATGTCTGACCCCCTGTACTCCTCTCCTCTCCAAACCACCCCATGTCTGACACCTTGTACTCCTCTCCATACCACCCCATGGTTGACCCTCTGTATGCCTCTCCATACCACCCCATATAAGACCCCCTGTACTCCTTTCCTTGCCACCCCATGTCTGACCCCCTTTCCTCCACTCCATACCACCCCATATCTGACCCCCAGTCCTCCTCTCCTCTCCATATCACCCCATGTCCGACCCCCCCTACTTCTCTCCATACCATCCCATGTCTTACCCCCTGTACTCCTCTCCAAACCACCCCATGTCTGACCCCTTGTACTCCTCTCCATACCACCTCATGTCTGACCCCCTGTACTCCTCTCCTCTCCATACCACCCCATGACTGACCCCCTCTGCTCCTCTCCATACCACCCCATGTCTGACCCCCAGTACTCCTCTTCATACCACCCCATGTCTGACTCCCCCTACTCCTCTCCATACCAAACCATGTATGACCCCCTGTACTCCTCTCCATACCACCCCATGTCTGACCCCCTGTACTCCTCTCCATACAACCCCATGTCTGAGCCCCTGTGATCCTCTCTTTTCCATACCACCCCATGTCTGACCCCCTGTACTCCTCTCCTCTCCATACCACCCCATGTCTGACCCCCTTCTCCTCTCCATACCAACCCATGTCTGACCCCCTGTACTCTTCTCCTCTCCATACCACCCCATGTCTGACCCCCTGTACTCCTCTTCATAACACCCCCTGTCTGACCCCCTATACTCCTCTCCATACCACCCCATGTCTGTCCCCCTATACTCCTCTCAATACCACCCCATGTCTGACCCCCTCTACTCCTCTCAATACCACCCCATGTCTAACCCCTTTACTCCTCTTCTCTCCATACTACCCCATGTCTAACCCCCTGTACTCCTCTCCATTCCACCCCATGTCTGACCCCCTGTGCTCCTCTCCTCTTCATACCACCCCATGTCTGACCCCCTGTACTCCTCTTCTCTCCATACCACCCCATGTCTGCCCCCCTGCTCTCCTCTCCATATCACCCCATGTCTAACCCTCTGTGCTCCTCTCCTCTTCATACCACCCCATGTCTGACCCCCCTTTACTCCTCTCCATACCACCCCATTTCTGACCCCTGTACCCTCTCCATACCATCCCATGTCTGACCCACTGTACTCTTCTTCTCTCCATACCACCCCATGTCTTACCCCCTATACTCCTCACCATTCTACCCCATGTCTGACCCCCTATACTTCTCTCCACACCACCCCATGTCTTACCCCTTTACTCCTCTCCGTACCACCCCATGTCTTATCCCTTGTACTCCTCTCCTCTCCATACCACCCCATGTCTGACAGCAGACATTCCATCTCTAGGCTGGCCATACCTTGAATTCATGGAATGTCCATATAAGGAGTTACTTCCTGAGGCTCACAGTGCAAAGAGAGATATGATAGCAGGGAGTGTAAATAACCGAATGGTTGCTGGGAAATCCTTCACACACATGAACCAGGTAAGCACAAATATTCTCTGTCAAAGGTATGGGCCTGTTACACTGCTCCCCTTTTTTGGAACACTCTGTTTGCCTGGACAGTCCGTCCGCGTTCCAATTCAACTTGCCAGGGCGGTATTGGACAGAGAAATTGAATGGTTGTAGTGCTAGGCTCCATCTCAACAAGCGTCCATTATCTCCAGCCACTCGGTTCAACCATACCAAGGGATTATGATCTGTAATGAGGGTAAATTCTTGGCCATACAGATATGGTGTTGTTTTCTACCCCATGTCTGACCCCCTATACTCCTCTCCATACCACTAGTGATGTCGCGAACATAAAATTTAATGTTCGCGAATGGCGAACGCGAACTTCCGCAAATGTTCGCGAACCGGCGAACATTGCGAACCGCCATAGACTTCAATAGGCAGGCGAATTTTAAAACCCACAGGGACTCTTTCTGGCCACAATATTGATGGAAAAGTTGTTTCAAGGGGACTAACGCCTGGACTGTGGCATGCCGGAGGGGGATCCATGGCAAAACTCCCATGGAAAATGACGTCGTCGACGCAGAGTCGGGTTTTAATCCATAAAGGACATAAATCACCTAACATTCCTAAATTGTTTGGAATAACGTGCTTTAAAACATCCAGTGTGTGTATACGATCAGGTATGATGTTGTATCGATCAGGTAGTGTAAGGGTTATGCCCGCTTCACAGTGACAGACCAAACTCTGACAGACCAAACTCCCCGTTTAACGCACCGCAAACATCCGCAAACAGACCAGAACCGACCAAAATGGGACAGGAACTGGGCTTTAAGGGTTAGGGTTAGGTTTAGTGTTAGGGGATAGGGTTAGGGTTATGGTGAGATACTTAGGGTTAGAGTTAGTAACCCTACCCCTACGCCTCTAACCCTAAGCACTAAAAATAACCCTAACCTTAGCCCTAACCCTAACCCTAGCCCTAATTCTATTTTTTTTCTGGTTCTGGACATGCTACAGAGCTGAAACTTCACAGGTACACTTTTTAGACCCCCCAGACACCAAATCACACAAAAAAAGTTCTTAAAAATTGTCATTTTTGATAGAGAACCAATTATTGGAAAAATTAAAAAAAAAAAAAAATAAATAAAAAAAAAAAAACTTTCTTTGGGTTTAGTGTCTGGGGGGGGGTCTAAAATGTGTACCTGTGAAGTTTCAGCTCTGTAGCATGTTCAGAACAAGAAAAAAAATTCGAATTAGGGTTAGGGCTAGGGTTAGGGGGTTAAGTTTAAGGTTAGAGGGTTAGGGTTAGGATTAGGGTTAGGGTTAGGTTTAGGGTTATTTTTATGGCTAGGCTTAGAGGGTTAGGGTTAAGTTTAGAGGGTTAAGGTTATGGTTAGAGGGTTAGGTTTAGTGTTAGGGGATAGGGTTAGGGTTACGGTAAGATACTTAGGGTTAGAGTTAGTAACCCTACCCCTCTAACCCTCTAACCCTAAGCACTAAAAATAACCCTAACCTTAGCCCTGACCCTCACCCTAGCCCTAACCCTAACCCTAATTTTTTTCTGGTTCTGGACATGCTACAGAGCTGAAACTTCACAGGTACACTGTCTAGAACCAGAAAAAAAGATAATTTTTCAGTAGAGCAGGGATGGTGGGAACCCTCTTTTTACACCTATATGATCTTTTTTTCATGTTCTGGGCATGCTACAGAGCTGAAACTTCACAGGTACACTTTTTAGACCCCCCCCCCCCCGACACTAATCCCAAAAAAGTCATGCCTGCCTCCAAAAATGCCTGATAAATATATATAAAAAAAATAAATAAAAGCAGACTGAAATACCAGCCCTAAAAATGGCTTTTTGGGTGCTGTCAGGATGCTGTCCTTACAGCAGGAGTGGACACAGAACACTGGCCTAGCTAATGATTTCCCTATCAATTCAGCAGCAACAGCAGCCCTCTCCCTGCTCTAACTAACTCTGCAGCTTCAGAATGAATCTAAGATGGATGCTGCCCTTGGTTTTTTATAGGAGGTGGGAGGGTCTGGGAGGGAGGGTATGCTGATTGGCTGGAATGTGTCTGCTGACTGTGAGGTACAGGGTCAAAGTTTGCTCAATGATGATGTATAGGAGGTGGACCGAACATCGCATATGTTCGCCCGCCGAGGAAAGTTCGCCGGGAACTGTTCGGGATATCTCTACATACCACCCCATGTCTGACCCCCTGTACTCCTCTCTGTACCACCCATGTCTGACCCCCTCTTCTTCTCTCCTCTCCATTCCACCCCAAGTCTGTCCCCCTGTACTCCTCTCCATACCACCCCATGTCTTACCCCCTGTACTCCTCTCCATACCACCCCCTGTCTGACCCCTTGAACTCCTATCCATACAACCCCATGTCTGAGCCCCTGTGCTCCTCTCCTCTCCATACCACCCCATGTCTGACCCCCTGTACTCCTCTCCTCTCCATACCAACCCAAGTCTGACCCCCCTACTCCTCTCCATACCAACCCATGTCTGACCCCCTGTACTCTTCTCCTCTCCATACCACCCCATGTCTGACCCCCTGTACTCCTCTTCATAACACCCCCTGTCTGACTAAAATATATTAGTGTAAATGATTTCATTAGCACAAGCATATATTTCTGCTACTATCACACCTATATATGTCTAGGTGTGTATATAAATATATGTATGTGTGTATATACACCACTATACACAAGTTCAGATGTTTTGCCTGCCTCAAAAGAACCCAAAAAAAATGCCAAAAAAAACGCTAGCGTCAAAAAAAAAAAATGCACAGGTGTGTTTTTTCTGGCATTTTTTGGGGGTTTTTGGAGGCAGGCAAAACATCAGAACTTGTGCACAGTACCACTATACACAAGTTCAGATGTTTTTCCTGACTGCAAAGAACCCAAAAAAATGCCTGCTATTAAACCGGCAAGGTGTTACAGCAGCGAAGCCATACTCCTGTGCTGAAAGTTTTCTAATACAAACAATCTTTTTTTTGAATGGTTCTGGACATGCTACAGAGCTGAAACTTCACATGTACACTTTTTAGACCCCCCAGATACGAAATCTAAAGTAAAAATCCAAAAATCTCTTTTTTTTTTTAAATTTTTTCAATAATTGGCTTTCTTTATCAAAAATGACAATTTTTAAGAACTTTTTTTTGTGTGATTTTGTGTCTGGGGGGTCTAAAAGGTGTACCTGTGAAGTTTCAGCTCTGTAGCATGTCCAGAACCAGAAAAAAAGATCATATAGGTGTAAAAGGAGGGTCCCACATCCCTGTTCTACTGAAAAATTATCTTTTTTTTTTTTCATGGTTCTGGACATGCTACAGAGCTGAAACTTCACATGCACACCTTTTAGACCCCCCAGATACTAAATCCAAAGTCAAAATAAAAAAATCGCTCTCTTTTTTTTTTTTTTTTCAATAATTGTCTTTTTTATCAAAAATGACAATTTTTAAGAACTTTTTTTGTGTGATTAATAGTTAATGGGGCATGACCCAGAACCCTATGGACTTTTTAGGGGCATTTATTTGGTTTTAGGGCTTAAAAATGTTTTTTTTTAATTACCGAAGTTCGGGTCCCATTGATTTCAATGGGGTTCTGAAATCCGGGCCGAACTTTCGGGAAGTTCGGATGTTCTGGCCGAACCGAACTTTTCAAAAGTTCGATCATCCTTAGTGATGTACCATCTTGTTATAAGTTTATAGTTCATCTCTTGCGTTTTGGTGCATTTGGCTGGGCCAAAGGTGAACCTCAATATCCTCTGGATCTGTTCTTTTGTCAAATTACAGTTTAAATCTCCCTCCCACTTTCTCACCCAAGGTAGTTCCGGTTGGTCCTCTGAGTTTGTCAATAATCCGTATGCAATCGATAGAGTGCATGCTAGGTTCCCTGGTTTTACGCAGGCCTGCTCAAATTTAGTTAGTACCCTATCGAACTCCTCTGGTTTCGGTATGGATACTAGGTAATGGTGTAGTTGACTAGCCTGCCAAAATGGCAAATTATATGGGCCTTCCTCCTCCATCAATTTGGTCACTGAGGGCCATTTTTTTTGTATTAAAAATGATGAAGCCTGTATCTGCCCTTTTTCCCTTAGTGTTATAAACCGTTTACTGTCCAGTCCCGAAGGGAACAGAGGGTTACCTAGTATTGGATATAAGGGAGATCTATTCGTTGTTAATTTAGAATATATGTTTGGTCTTGTACAGATACGTAGCGTGTTTCCTATTATTAGATGGTGTTTTAAGTTTTTGGGTAGGTCCTGGTAGCACCACATAGCTCTTTTCAAATTTACCTCTGTTTGTGCTTGTTCCAGTTCCACCCATAATTTAGACTCCGAGTGATGCCACCAATCCAAAATCCTGCTTACATGTGTGGCCTGGTAATAGGTTCTTATATCTGGGAATGCTAAGCCCCCCTTTTTTTTTGGCAAAGACAAGATTCTCTGTGCTATGCGTGCTTTTTTGTGGGACCAAATATACTTTAAAAATAGTGAGTTTATCGCCATAAAGAATCTATTTGGTATCTTGACTGGCAGTGCTCGGAAAAGGTATAGAAATTTCGGAAGTACGATCATCTTGAACAGGTTGCACTTGCCGAACCATGACTGCATCCCTCCCTGCCATTGTTCTAAAAGTCTCTTAGTCATCGCTATCAAGGGCAAGAAGTTGAGATCATATACTCATGTTAATTTTGTTGGTATAAGTGTCCCCAGATATCTCACTGCCGTCTCATTCCACTTAAAGCCAAAGCTATTTTTCAGTGTTTGTATTTGGGTCGATGGCATCCCAACTCCCATTGCTTCCGACTTCCCAAAATTGATTTTCAGATTCGATACTGCCCCATATCTCTTGAATTCTTGTATCAGATTCGGCAACAAGATATTTGGATTAGACAGAGAGAATAACATGTCATCCGCATAAGCGGCTATTTTGAATTGTTTTTCCTTTATTCTCACTCCTTCAATGTCTGGGTTCAGGCGGACTTTGCAAAGGAAAGGTTCCAATGTCAAGGCAAAAAGGAGGGATGACAATGGGCACCCCTGCCTAGTGCCGTTCTTTACTGGAAACGCATTTGATATTATCCCATTGGCTTTTACCCTAGCTACTGGGTTTGTATGGACTCTAGTTATCTTATCTAACATCGAGTTTCCCAGCCCAATGTATTTGAGCACTGTAAATTGAAAAGGCCATCCGACCCGGTCAAATGCCTTTTCAGCATCTGCGCTCAACACCATGCACGGGGTCTTTTTCTCGTTTACTATTTGTATCAAGTTGAGTATTCTTATGGTGTTATCTTTTGCTTCTCTTGATGTCATAAAACCTACCTGGTCTGGATGTATCAGTTTTGGCAATATTCTTGCCAATCTATCTTCTAGCACCTTGGTGAATATCTTCAGATCCACATTCAATAAAGATATTGGCCTATAGCTGCTACATGCAGCTGGATCCTTGCCTTCTTTTAGTATTATGGAGATGTGTGCCGTAAGTGTGTCCCTCTCCAGTGTCCCATCTAGTCCTGTTGCATTATACAATCTTACCAGGTAGGGGCCTAAGGTATGGGATAGTAGCTGATAGTATTGTGTTGTCAGACCATCTGGTCCTGGCGCTTTCCCTGGTTTCATTGATCTTATTGCTTGCTGTACTTCCTCTATGGTAATTTCTTCTTCTAGGGATTCCCTATCCTCCTCTGACATCTTAGGTAAATGTGACTGATTTAAATACCTTTCTATTTCCCTTTGTGAAGGTGTCTCCGTTTTTAGATTATTTAGTGAGGCATAGTATTTTTCGAATGTTTCCGTTATTTGTGTTGGTAAAGTTTTTTTAGTCCCGTCTGCTGTTACAATGTGGGGTATATATGATCTCAACTTCTGCCCCTGGACCGTCTTAGCAAGTAGTTTCCCGCACTTATTTCCCGCTTCATAATTTAATTTGCGGCACCTTTGTATGTCTGCCTTAGCCTTATATTGTAGCAAGTCTGTAATCTGCTTTCTGGTCGTCATCAAGTCTGTGCATATGCTTGCCGGTGGCGATCGTTTGTGTTTTGTTTCCAGCACTCTGAGTCTGTCTAGTAACTGAACCATTTGTTTATTTCTTTCCCTTTTTATACGTGCCCCATGCTTAATAAGGATCCCTCTAATTACTGCCTTATGGGCTTCCCAAAGGGTGCCCATATTGCAGTCACTTTGGTCATTGATCTCAAAATAAGTTTTCAATTCCTGTGTTACTTCCTTTAATATTTCTTCCCTTTGTAATAGACTTTCGTTCAGCCTCCAGCACTGTCTTTTCTGTAAGGGGTTCTCTGTTAGCCTATATACTATTGTTATGGGTGCATGGTCTGACCAGGTAATACTGTTAATAGATGATTTTTTCACTGCCTGTAGCTGAGCATGGGGTATTACAAAATAATCAATTATCGAATAATTCCTATGTGGTATCGAGTAAAACGTGTAATCTTTTTTATCGGGATGCTGTAATCTCCACACATCAATCAACTGGGACTTATGTAGTGTCTTCAATATTCGTCTACTCATTCTAGTGGAAAGTGCTGAGGTCCCAAAGGAAGTATCTACTGTCGGTATCAGTGGCGCGTTAAAGTCCCCTCCTACGATCAGCTGTCCTTCGGAGTATTTGTTGCATTTTAACCACTTTACCACCAGAGGATTTTGCTGTCTTACGTCCAGGCCACTTTTTGTGATTCGGCACTGTGTGACTTTAACTGACAATTGCGTGGTCATGCAACGCCGTACCCAAAACTTAATTTAGGTCCTTTTTTTCCCACAAACAGAGCTTTCTTTTGGTGGTATTTGATCACCTGTGCGATTTTTACTTTTTGCGCTATAAACAAAAAAAGAGCGAAAATTTTGAAAAAATAACAATATTTTTCACATTTTTTTAATATGAAATTCCCCTCCAAAAAATGTAAAAATCAAAATTTTTTATCATTTTTGGCCAATTTGTTTTCTGCTACCTATGTTTGGTAAAAAAAATCACAATAAGAGGATTTTGAGTGGTTTGCGCAAAATTTATTGCGTTTACTAACTAAGGGAAAGATTTCTGTCATTTTTGGTGTTTTTTTTTTTTAACGAGTAATGGCGGCGATCTGCGATTTTTTTTTTTTTTGCGGGACTGTGACATTGCGGTGGACAGATCGGACCCTTGACTGACATTTTTGACACTGGGGGTACCAGTGACATTACAGTAATCAGTGCTATAAATATGCACTGTTACTGTAAAAATGACACTGGCAGGGAAGGGGTTAATTTTATTGGAGAGGGAGGGGTTAATGTATGCCTGGTGCTTACTAACGTGTGTGGGGGGAGGTGACTGAGTGACACAGGCACAGATCGCAGGTTCGGCTATGCTGAACACTGCAATCTGACCCTGCCTGTCACTTAGGAGATCCGCCCGCTTTGTTTACACAAGCGGGCGGATCTCCACACTCGATTCCCCGATGATCGGGGAAGAGCAGCGGTGATCACCGCCGCTCCTCCCCTGGCCCGACTCTCGCTGTGACTGAACACAAGGGGAGGAGTCCAGCGACGTAGGTCTACGTCGCTGGACGATAACGAGCCACATTGCTGCAGCAGCAGCAATGTGAGCATACGTAAAGTGGTTAAAAAATGCTTTTAGGGGCATTGGATGGTGCCAGTAAGGTAATCATCAGTCAGTAGAGTAATGGACAGTGTCAATTTTTTTTTTTTTAAATAATTGGTCAGTTGAACAATGCTTTTCTCAAAAGTTTTATATTTTTATTTTAAATTTTTTACAATCTTATTTTACATTTTTTTTTACAATGTCAGGAAGGGGTTGGTGTCAATTGGGCAGTGGACAGTGTCAGTAGAAATTTGTTATTATTATTTTTTTTTTTAATATTTTATAAAAAATATGTTGTTTGTTTTTATGATTTTTTTCCCGCAGTGCCTCTGAGAAGGGCACAGTGGATGGTCTCAGTGGAGCAGTGATAGTAAACCAGTTAATTGTGTCAGTGTTTTTTTTGTTGTTGTTTTTTGTTTTTTTCAATTTATTTTTCTCTATAAATGTATTTTTTTTTGTTTTAAAATTTTATATTTTTAATTATTTTAAAATGTATTTTTCACAGCCCTTTTTTCATAATATTTTGGGAGATTGGACAGTGTCAGTAGTTTTATTTTTTTAATTTTATTATTTTTTACATTTTTATTATTATTATTATTTTTTTTACATTGATTTTTTTGTATGAACAATGTCAGTATTTTTTTTTCTAGCATTTTTGACAGTTTATTTTTTCAGTGCTTCTGGAAGGAAGTAGTGGACTGTGTCAGTAAGGCAGGTGACAGTTTCAGTAGAGCAATGGACAGTGTCAGCATATTTTACAGTTTTCTGTATTTTTTTATTGTTTTCTTTTTTGGAATTTGTTTATTTTTTTATTCACAATGCTTTTTGGGGGAGGGGTTAGGGTGGTGTATCAGTTCATTGGGGTAATGGACAGTGTTGGTATATGTGTGTGTATATATATATATATATATATTCTTTCAATTTTATTTTTTTATTATTTTTTTCAATTAATTTTTTTATTATTTTTTTCTTAATTATTTGTATTGAGGGTAAAGTGGACAGTGTCCATATTTTTTATTTTACTTTATTATTTTTACATTTATTTTTTATATTTCATTTTTGTAAACCAGCCCTGTTGTGGCCTTGGTGGGATTTTGTTTTCTTAGGCCAAATGACTTCAACAGCTCTTCTCTTTACTCTCTGTAAAGCCCCGAGATAATGGGGGAGGGGTCAGCTCAGCACTTATCCACATAACAGTGGAGTCAGCTTGAAGCAATAGGAGTGGGGGAGGGGATGAAAGAAAACATTCCCCTCTACATACATTGGGGGGAGGGGTGAAAGTGAAGGGGGAGTGTCAGCAGTTTTTACATTGAGGACTCAGCTTACAGCAGAGAAGATGGGGGAGGGGCCATGGTAACACTTCTCCTATAAACAATGGAGTCAGCTTGAAGCAATGGGAGTGGGGGAGGGGTCTTCCTACAGAGGAGTCAGCTCACAGCAGAGGGGGCGGGGAAGGGGGAGGGGCATGTCAGCTGTTTTCTACATGGAGAAGGGAAGTTACAGCAGAGTGAATGGGGGAGGGCACTTCTCCTTTGCTGAGATAATCCCTTCCCCTCACAGGTGTGACATATGAAGATGCTGATTGGACAGCATGATTATTGCACAGCTGTGCCTTAGGCTTAGACAGTGGGTGGAGTCATGACCAATGTAGAATAGATGTCACCCCCAAACTCTTAGGCTGCTTAAAGCCAAAGGCTCCACCCCCATGCCATAAACCTTTCCCTTTACCTAAATAATTGAGACCACACCGTGCTTGGAGTTAATTGGCCACAGCAGCCATTTTATTAACCCTTTTACCTTAAAATTAACATAAGGAGAAAAAACATTCCTTACAAACATAAAACAATCAGTCATTAGGCCTGTTGGTCTTTGAGGCTCCTCCAAATAATTCCAAATCCTGCACTGCGGGACCTGTGCCCTGATAGGCCTCCAGCCGCGTCACCGGCTCGGAGACAAACCACTCCCCGCAGTGCCACCATTTTGAATTCCATTTAAACTGACATTAAATGGAATGCACCATAGGGACCCATACCAACGATGAGTCCCAACCATACCCTTATCCTAAACTGTTCACCTCCCCCGCCAGCAAAGACCAACAAAACGCCCAGCTGCCATGACAATATAAAATTCCCCCAGAAAGGACAGAAAGCACAAAAGACATGAATCAAAATCAACCATAACAGTCCCAGAAATTAGGGAGGGTGGGTGGGAAGCTTCTTCTTCCTTCGTCCGTTGAACTTCCACTGACCTCCAATCTGAGGGGCCACCCCTCCTAACTGTACCTCAACCCCTCCCAAACCTGATACACCAATCCCTGAATACCCCCCAACTCAAAACAATTTAATTTAACTCACACCTGCCCTGTCTCCCCTCTTCACATGGTCATGTCTGCCCTGCGCTATTTTTTTTTTTTTTTTTTTCGCTTCGGGCCTTGCTTGACCAATGTAGAATAGATGTCACCCCCAAACTCTTAGGCTGCTTAAAGCCAAAGGCTCCACCCCCATGCCATAAACCTTTCCCTTTACCTAAATAATTGAGACCACACCGTGCTTGGAGTTAATTGGCCACAGCAGCCATTTTATTAACCCTTTTACCTTAAAATTAACATAAGGAGAAAAAACATTCCTTACAAACATAAAACAATCAGTCATTAGGCCTGTTGGTCTTTGAGGCTCCTCCAAATAATTCCAAATCCTGCACTGCGGGACCTGTGCCCTGATAGGCCTCCAGCCGCGTCACCGGCTCGGAGACAAACCACTCCCCGCAGTGCCACCATTTTGAATTCCATTTAAACTGACATTAAATGGAATGCACCATAGGGACCCATACCAACGATGAGTCCCAACCATACCCTTATCCTAAACTGTTCACCTCCCCCGCCAGCAAAGACCAACAAAACGCCACCAGCACCCAAGGGTGACACCTTACCCTTGCGTGCCCCTCCAAACCCTCAAGGCTCGCTGGATCCCATCCTGTAATCCCAGGGCCCATAAATCTATACCCACCGCATTGAGGTGGACTCCATCATCCCGCAGATACCGCCATGTGTCCACTTCCAACTCCAGGTGGCGAACCACCAACCCCCCATTCCGACACACAAAGCGCCCCACTTCCTTGTTCAACTTAATCCGAGCCTTATTAAGGCGCGCGACCGACCTGGCCATGCGCCAGGACGTGCGGGCCACCATATCCGACCAAACTACAAGCAGCGCCGGAAAAGCCGTGCGCAGCCGAAGGAAATCCAACTTTATGTCCCTGATCAAGGCCCGCGCGGACCTGGCCCCCAAATCGTTGCCCCCGGCATGCAGCACCAAAACATCTGGCTGCCTGTCCAACCGGGCGAAACGATGCACTTCGGGAAGGACCCTGCCCCAAGTAAGCCCCGGCACCCCCAGCCACCTGACACAAGCCTCGTGCCGAGAAAAACCAAGTTGTCTACCATTAGGACGCACATCAGCTCTCCGGGCCCCCCAGAAAACATACGAGTGTCCCACGAGCCAAACAAGGCAGGGTTCCAAACCTACAAGAAAAGGGGACAAAAGGAAAAGAAAACCAACCAGTAATCAGATAACCAGCCGGGCCCACACCCCCCCAGCGACAAAACCACCCCCCGTACATACCCTACACCAACAGCTGTGGACGAACGTACAACAAGAACCTCCTAGACTCCCAGCGCCCAATGCGTTTGACCGCATCGTCATTCAATCCCCAGCGTGCAGCCTCAGTGGCCGCCCCGATCCGAAAGGAATGAGATGCAAACCTACTGGCATCCAAACCCAAAGAGCCCACACACCTTCTGAACACCGATACAAATTGAAAACGAGATAACGACGACCCGTCCGCATGCATTAAAAATGAACCGGGCCGCGAAGGGCGGAGTGCCCAGTAATCCCGAACCGCCCCTACCGGGCACAGCGGTGAAGACGGCACCGCGAACAACCGGACACGGACCCCCTTGCCACTCTGGTCCGTTTTGGACCGTCGAAGGAGGATAGTAACCCCCTCCCGACCGACAGAGACATCCTGACCCAATAGGCCCCCCGGCACCGTCCGGGAGGAGCTGACCAATTCCCCAATCCGGAAAGCCCCGAAGAAAGCGAGAGAAAAGGCCGCCTTAAACAACACCACCTCGTAACTCGAGGCGCAGTGCTCCCCCAATTGCCGGCAGACGTCCTGCAAAAGAGCGAAGGACACCGGGCGCCTAGTGTCCCTCCTCCGATAAGCCCTGGAATAGCCCCGTAACGCTTGTCTCACCACGAAGTCCTTCGTGTAATCCTGACAACCCAGAAATTTAAACAGAAAGGCCAGGCCGGACAACTTGCGAGCCACAGCGGAAGCCGACGCGCCCCTCCCAAAATGATCAGAGACAAAAGAAAGTAACACCCACCTGACCTCCGGACCCAGAGGATCCACCGATGCCACCCGCAACACCTCGAGCCACTCCAACCATACCTTGCAATAAGCCGACCACGTGGACTCGCTCACCGACTTCCTGATCCATCCAGCGAGGACCCCAAGGCAATCCCCCATAGCCACTCCGGACACGTGACTCCGCGTTGCTCCGCTGCCGGTGCCAACTCCCGGAACCTGTCCCACTGAAAACGAGACAGCGCGTCAGCAATATCATTCTTAACCCCCGGAATGTGCACAGCGTACAGGAAAACATTCAACCGTAGACACCGCAAAACCAAATACCTGAGGAGGCGCACCACCGGCTGAGACGAAGCCGACGCGCGGTTGATCACCTGAACCACCCCGAGATTGTCGCAATGGAGGCGAACCTTCAGGTTCCTGAACTCCGCCCCCCAAATCTCCAGGGCCACCACCACCGGGAACAGTTCCAGCAACACCAAGTTGCTGACCAGCCCCGCTACCTGCCATGCCCCCGGCCAAGGGGCGGCGCTCCACGCCCCCCGGTGAAAAGCCCCATACCCCGCCGAACCAGCAGCATCGGTAAACAGTTCCAAATCAAAGTTGCTGATCGGCCCGGCCATCCACAAGGATCTACCATTGTATGTGGCCAAAAAACCGTGCCACAGACGCAAGTCATCCCTGTGTTCCCTGTTGAGCCTGACGAAGTGAGTGGGCAACTTCACCCCCGAAGTCGCCGCCGACAGCCGTCGGCAGAAGACCCGGCCCATGGGCATAATGCGGCAGGCAAAATTCAATTTACCCAGCAACGACTGCAAGCTGCGCAACTGAATCTTGCGCAAACCCAGCACCCCTTCAATTTCAGCTCTCAAAGCCCCCAATTTATCCTCCGGTAGGCGACACTCCATGGCCTCCGAATCCACGACAATGCCCAGGAAGCTGAGCACCGTGGTCGGGCCTTCCATCTTGTCGGGGGCCAACGGAATGCCGAAGCTCCCGGCCACATGCTGCAACGTGGCAAGCAGGATCGCGCACCCGTTGGAAGCGGGCGGGCCCACACACAGAAAGTCGTCCAAATAGTGGATCACCGAATTCACACCGGAAACCTCCCGAACCACCCACTCCACAAAGGAACTGAAGGTCTCAAACAGCGCGCATGATATGGAGCAGCCCATAGGAAGGCAGCGATCCACATAATACGCCCCCTGCCACCGGCAGCCCAGCAATCGAAAACTGTCCGGGTGAACCGGGAGCAACCTGAACGCCGCCTCAATGTCCGATTTGGCCATCAAGGCCCCCCGCCCATAATGTCGCACCCAGGCCACCGCGGCGTCAAAGGAAATGTAAGACACCGTACAGGCCTCCGGGTCGATGGCGTCATTCACAGACCCACCCTTCGGGAAGGAGAGGTGGTGAATGAGGCGAAACTTGTTGGGTTCCTTCTTGGGAACCACCCCCAACGGCGAAACCACCAAGTCACGCACCGGCACCTCCGAGAACGGGCCCGCCATGCGACCGAGAGCCACTTCCTTGTGCAACTTATCCGACACCACCAAAGGGTGGCGCAATGCCGAACGCAAATTCCTCGCCACCGGCGGCACCGAGGCCAAAGAGCAAGGGATACGAAAACCCACCGCAAAACCCTCCCACAGAAGTCGAGCAGCCGCCCTATCGGGGTACCTATCTAGAAAAGGCCGCAGCCTTTCCACCCTCACCGGCGTCGTCCCCTTTGTGCGAAGGCTCTCCGGACCGCCCTTTTCCGGACTTAAAACACCGAGCCAAGGAATGGGAACCTCCGCAACCGGAGCATTCATGTTTGAAGCGACATGTGCCACCGAACTTACAGGAACCCTCATTAAATTGCCAGCAGAAACCCCTCCTCTTTGCGGCCGGCTGTCCCGGGGTCGCAGAACCACCGGCCCCCCCTGGAAAAAACTGATTCGGAGCCTTCGCAGACGACATGAGCCGCATCCACAGGCTGATGTCCTTGTGGTCCCACCGCAAGGACGGCCTAACCGCCTTCCGCTGCCGGAACTGTTCGTCGTACCGCAGCCAGGCCGACCCCCCGTAAACCCGATAGGCTTCCCCTACAGCGTCCATGTAGCAGAACAGGGCCGAGCAGTTTTCCGGCGCCTTTTCCCCTATGACGCCCGCCAGAAAGGCAAAGGCCTGCAGCCAATTGGCGAAGGTCCGAGGGATAAGCCGATAGCGTCGCGCCTCCTCGTCCTCCTTCTTGCGCTCCTCCGGTTTAACCCTGTCCAGGTGAAACTTCTCGAGGGGCAACAGCGTGAAGATTTCCACGTACTCACCCTTCCAGATCTTCTCCCGGACTTCCTGCTTCAAATGTGCCCCCAACGGGCCCTCAAAACAAACATATACCTCACCTTTCGCTGAATCGTCCAGGCGAACAGCGTCCGCCTTCCCCTCCTTCGCCGTCCCGGTCTTGTCCCCCGTCGCCCCGGCCGTCACCGCCACCACTGCCGGAGCACCAACAACCTGGGGAGGGGCCCCAGCCCCCCCCGCAACTAGCCCCGTGGAAGACGGCCCCGCCAGCCCCGGGGCCCCCCCCGGCTCCGTGCCCGAGCCCCCCGCCGGAGGCACCCAAGCCGCCGCTGGAGACAAGCGGCCCCCGTCCCCCGGGGGCAAACGCCCCAAGAGGTCCCGTAGACCCAGGAGGAAGCCCCTCAAACCCCCATTATCACCCCCTTCCGGGGTCCCCGCCCCCACTGGCCGGGACACCCCCACCCCCCGAGCCCCTCCAGCACTCCCACCCCCCACATCAAACAAGCCCCGCAAATCAGACAAAGCCAGAGAAGGAATTGTGACCTCACCTGTCTGCCCAGGGGGGGCGCCCCCAGCCGCCGATCCAGCCTCCCTCGTCGCCGACCGACCACCGACATCCTCTTCCACATCCGATCCGGACACTTCGCCTTCCGAACGATCGTCCCCGGGCACCGCCGACATCCGTCCACCAGGTGTCGCACTCCCGCCATCTGCAGAGCCGAGCGACAGGCGTCCACGCCCCCGTACTCCAGCTCCGCCCGACGGAGACCTCTGTGAACCAGCCGAACTTCCGATGACCCGGCCACGTGACTTGCCCCGCCGCGTCATCTCTCTGCGCCCAGCCGAGGCCGACTCCGAGTCCCGCCGATCACTGCTGCCACCGGCCGCCATGAAGCCGCTCCCACGCCGAGGCACCCCTCCGACCGGAGCATCGCCAGTAGGGGAGCCCGCCAGTCCAGTAGCACCCCGGCGAGAGGGACGGGGAGAGACCGAAGGCCGCCTCCCCCCACTACCCCCAGAGCTCCGTCCATGCAGAGGATTCCTCCCAGAGGCGCGCACGGCCGCAGCAGGAGTACGCTTAGCCGGCGGCCCTGAAGGGTCCCTGTCGGGGCTCCTAGGATGACGCTGAGCTCGAGGGGAAGGGTCCGGTGAAAAACGCTCCGGCGGCCGTGACCGCCGAGCCCGCGGGACCGCAAGCCCCTCCGAATCCTGTGCAGAGTCCTGAACCCCCATCAACGTGGAGACCTGGGACCGAAGCCACTCAGTCCCCTTCACCGCGGCAGCGGCCTTAATTTGCTCCAGCAAAACGTCCAAATCCGCCATCACAGACCAGGGAAGCTGAGGTGAGATGCTCTGCAGTGAAAAAGGTGGGTGACCAAGCTTCTTCTTCCTTCGTCCGTTGAACTTCCACTGACCTCCAATCTGAGGGGCCACCCCTCCTAACTGTACCTCAACCCCTCCCAAACCTGATACACCAATCCCTGAATACCCCCCAACTCAAAACAATTTAATTTAACTCACACCTGCCCTGTCTCCCCTCTTCACATGGTCATGTCTGCCCTGCGCTATTTTTTTTTTTTTTTTTTCGCTTCGGGCCTTGCTGTAGTTGATTTTTTTTTCTCTTTTTTTTTTTAACAATTCTTTTCAGGGAGGAGGGGTTAGGACAATGGATTGTGTCAGCAAGGCATTGGGCAGTGTCAGTAGCTTTTTTTATCTTTGTTTTATTTTTACATTTTAATTTCTATTATTTATTATTTATTATAGATATTTATTTCATTTCACAATGCATGGGGGATGGGCAGTGGATGGTGTCAGAAAATGAAATAAGGAAAATAAATAACTAATAATGCTGTCCGCTTCCCTTCTATTATGTTTCACAATTTTATATTTTAATTATTTTTATTATTTTCTTTTTTAAATCATTTTTTTAACAGTGTCTCTGGGAGGGTGGCAATGGATGGTGTCAGTAGGGCAGTGTGCAGTGTCAGTAGTTTTTTATCTGTATTTCATTTTTTTTTTACAAATGCATTTTTTTTATTCAATGTAATTATATCTTTTTTTATTTTTTCAAAAAGGTTTTTTGGGGACCAGAGGATGGTGTCAATAGGGCAGTAGACAGTAATTAAAAAAATAAAAATGTTTTATTTTTATATTTATTTATTCATCATTGTTTTTACAATATTTTTGGGGGTAGAGGGCGGTGTCAATAGAGCACTGGATGGTGTCAGTAAGACAGTTGAAGGTGTCAATAGTTTTTTTTTATTATTTTATTTATTTTTTATAATTTTATTGTTTAGTTTTTTTTAACCGCTTGCCGACCGCCGCACGACTATTTACTGCGGCGGTCAGCCCCATACAGGCAAAGTGACGTAGGACTACGTCGCTAGCCTGTGAGCCTCTAGGGGGCGAGCGCGCACCGCCGGAGGCGCACTCCCGCCCCCACTCGTTCCCTAACAAGTCCGGACCCCTAGGGACACATTTAACCCCTGCATCTCCAATAAAGTTAACCCCTTCCCTGCCAGTGTCATTTTTACAGTAACAGTGCATATTTATAGCACTGATTACTGTAGTAATGTCACTGGTACCCCCAAAAGTATCAAAAATGTCAGTCAAGGGTCCGATTTGTCCGCCACAATGTCGCAGTCCCCCCAAAAAAATCGCAGATCGCCGCCATTATTCGTTAAAAAGAAAACACCAAAAATGACAGAAATCTTTCCCTTAGTTAGTAAACGCAATTACTTTTGTGAAAACCAATCAAAATACGCTTATTAAGATTTTTTTTTACCAAACATATGTAGCAGAAAACAATTGGCCAAAATGTTAAAAAATTTTGAATTTTAAATTTTTTGGGGGGAATTTCCGATAAAACAATGTGAAAAATATTGTTGTTTTTTCAAAACTGTCGCTTATTTTGTTTATAACGCAAAAACTAAAAATCGCACAGGTGATCAAATACCACCAAAAAAAAGCTCTCTTTGTGGGGAAAAAAGGACGTCAATTTCATTTTGGTACAGCGTCTCACGACCACGCAATTGTCCGTTAAAGACACGCAGTGCCGAATCTCAAAGTAGAACCTGGTCAGGAAGGGGGTAAAATCTTCTGGGGCTTAAGTGGTTAATTGATCGTTTAATAAATTTTTTGCACAATGCTTTTTTTTTTTTTTTGGTGGGGGGGGGGGGGGAGTGGACAATGTCAGTAGTTTTTTGTTTTTACTATTTTATTTTCTATATTTTTTATACAATATTATTTGCCACTATAATTTTTAATTTTATTTTTAAATATTGTTTTCACAGTGCTTTTGGGGGGGGGGGGCAGAATAAGGGTTTTTTAAATTTTTTAATGTGAAATATTTGTTATAATTTATTTTAATAATTTTTTCACAATCTTTTGGGGGAAGATTTGGATGGTGTCAGTAGAGCAGTGAATGGTGCCAGTAGACTTTTTATTTTTGTTTAATTTTTTGTTTACAAATGTATTTTTTTTTTTTAACGATTCAATTTTTTTTCAATTTTTTTAAATGTTTCTCATGGTGGTGTTGGGGGGGGGGTGGGTTGTATTAGGGCAGTGGAAGTCATTTTTTATTTTTTACAAATGTATGTTTTTATTTCTATTTATTGTTAAATGTTTTATTACTTTTTACAATTATTTTAGGGTACCAGTGGTTGTTAGTGTCAGTGGGGCAGTGATTTAAGTTAGTAGGGTAGTGCAAAGTGTCAGTAGAGTAGTGGATAGTGTCATATTTTTTTTTATTTTATTTTTTTATATACAAACCTTTTTTTTTTTACTTTTTTTTTTATACTTTTTTTCCATTTTTTAAAAATGCTTTTAGGGACCAGTGGATGGTGTAAAAAGGTCGGTGGAAGGTGTCAGTAGTGCAATGGACAATGTCAAAATGTATCATTATTACATCTTTATTCTTTTTAAAAATATTATTTTTAATTATTTTCTACTTATTTTTGGATTTTTTACACTCATTTTTTTTTTGAAGGGTGGGGGGGGGGGGGCAGAAGATGGAATCAGTAATTTTTCATTTTTATTATTTTATTTCCTCTTTTTTTTATTTTAACATATTTTTTTTTTAGTGCCTTTGGAGGAGCAGTGGACGGTGTCAGTAGAGCAGTGGACAAGGAGTCAGCTCACAGGAGAAGGGGTGGTGAAGGGGGAGGGGCGTGTCAGAATTTCTCCACTCACAGGACCCAGCTGACAGCAGAGATAATCGGGGAGGGGTCAGGTTAGCACTTCTCCTCTAAACAGTGAACTCTGCTTGAAGCAATGGGAGAGGGGGGAGGGGTATGAAAGAAAACATTTCCCCTACACATATAGGAATCAGCTGAAAGGAGAGGGTGTGGTTAATGGGGGGGCCAGGCTGGCGCTACCGCTACCGCTAAGCAAAATAGGCAGCCGCCTAGGGCGCAGCCACGGCCGCTGGCTTACCTAGGATAGTAGAAGAGCTGCCACCTCCCGCCGGTATAGTGGAGCTGCCGTGCCCATCCCCCGCCCCCTCCCTCTCTCATAGAGTTACTGCTGGGCAGGGAGGACTGTGCACACCGCCAGAGAGGGGCGCTCTCACCTGTTCTGTGTGAAGGTGAAAGCAGAGTGAGCGGTGTGTAAGGGGCTATCGCTGGAGGTGACCACCGTCCGAAAAAAGCTCCGGTGTCACCCCTCTGACGGCCCTGCCCCTTTACCTCAGCAGGGGGTGGCAGCTCCACTCTCCCGGTGGGCAGGACTCCCTCTGTAAGTTGTAGCTGCTCTTTGGCAGCGGCCCCTCTGTCCTCTCTTCTGGCCTGTGAAGCAAGCAGTACTTAACATTGTACCCTGTATATAGAGAACTCTTTAGGATTGTACCCCCTACATAGCGATCCTTACTCCCCCTACATAGCGATCCTTGTACCCTCTACATAGCGATCCTTGCACCCTGTACATAGCGATCCTTGCACCCTGTACATAGCGATCCTTGTACCCTGTACATAGCGATCCTTGCACCCTGTACATAGAGATCCTTGTACCCTGTACATAGCGATCCTTGCACCCTGTACATAGCGATCCTTACACTCTGTACATAGCGATCCTTACACTCTGTACATAGCGATCCTTACACCCCCTACATAGCGATCCTTGCACCCTGTACATAGCGATCCTTACACTCTGTACATAGCGAACCTTACACTCTGTACATAGCGATCCTTGCACCCCGTACATAGCGATCCTTGCACCCCGTACATAGCGATCCTTGCACCCCGTACATAGCGATCCTTGCACCCCGTACATAGCGATCCTTGCACCCCGTACATAGCGATCCTTGCACCCCGTACATAGCGATCCTTACACTCTGTACATAGCGATCCTTGCACCCCGTACATAGCGATCCTTGCACCCCGTACATAGCGATCCTTGCACCCCGTACATAGCGATCCTTGCACCCCGTACATAGCGATCCTTGCACCCCGTACATAGCGATCCTTGCACCCCGTACATAGCGATCCTTGCACCCCGTACATAGCGATCCTTGCACCCTGTACATAGCGATCCTATCACCCTGTACATAGCGATCCTTGCACCCTGTACATAGCGATCCTTGCACCTTGTACATAGCGATCCTTGCACCCTGTACATAGCGATCCTTACACCCTGTACATAGCGATCCTTGGACCCTGTACATAGCGATCCTTGCACCCTGTTCATAGCGATCCTTGTAACCCCTACATAGCGATCCTTGCACCCTGTACATAGCGATCCTTACACTCTGTACATAGCGATCCTTGCACCCCGTACATAGCGATCCTTGCACCCCGTACATAGCGATCCTTGCACCCCGTACATAGCGATCCTTGCACCCCGTACATAGCGATCCTTGCACCCCGTACATAGCGATCCTTGCACCCTGTACATAGTGATCCTTGCACCCTGTACATAGCGATCCTTACACCCTGTACATAGCGATCCTTACACCCTGTACATAGCGATCCTATCACCCTGTACATAGCGATCCTTGCACCCTGTATATAGCGATCCTTGCACCCTGTACATAGCGATCCTTGCACCCTGTACATAGCGATCCTTACAACCCTGTACATAGCGATCCTTACAACCCCTACATAGCGATCCTTGCACCCTGTACATAGCGATCCTTACACCCTGTACATAGCGATCCTATCACCCTGTACATAGCGATCCTTGCACCCTGTACATAGCGATCCTTGCACCTTGTACATAGCGATCCTTGCACCCTGTACATAGCGATCCTTACACCCTGTACATAGCGATCCTTGGACCCTGTACATAGCGATCCTTGTAACCCCTACATAGCGATCCTTGCACCCTGTACATAGCGATCCTTACACCCTGTACATAGCGATCCTTGTACCCTGTACATAGCGATCCTTGTACCCTGTACATAGCGATCCTTACACCCTGTAAATAGCGATCCTTACACCCTGTACATAGCGATCCTTGTACCCTGTACATAGCGATCCTTACACCCTGTACATAGCGATCCTTACACCCTGTACATAGCGATCCTTGCACCCTGTACATAGCGATCCTTGCACCCTGTACATAGCGATCCTTGCACCCTGTACATAGCGATCCTTGCACCCTGTACATAGCGATCCTTACAACCCCTACATAGCGATCCTTGTACCCTGTACATAGCAATCCTTGTACCCTGTACATAGCGATCTTTACAACCCCTGCATAGCGATCCTAACACCCTGTACATAGCGATCCTTGTACCCTGTACATAGCGATCCTTGTACCCTGTACATAGCGATCCTTGCACCCTGTACATAGTGAGCCTTACACTCTGTACATAGCGATCCTTACACCCTGTACATAGTGATCCTTGCACCCTGTACATAGCGATCCTTGTACCCTGTACATAGCGATCCTTGCACCCTGTACATAGCGATCCTTACAACCCCTACATAGCGATCCTTGTACCCTGTACATAGCAATCCTTGTACCCTGTACATAGCAATCTTTACAACCCCTACATAGCGATCCTAACACCCTGTACATAGCGATCCTGCACCCTGTACATAGCGATCCTTGCACCCTGTACATAGCGATCCTTGCACCCTGTACATAGCGATCCTTGCACCCTGTACATAGCGATCCTTACACTCTGTACATAGCGATCCTTGTACCCTGTACATAACAATCCTTGTACCCTGTACATAGCGATCCTTGTACCCTGTACATAGCGATCCTTACACCCTGTTCATAGCGATCCTTACACCCTGTTCATAGCGATCCTTACACCCTGTTCATAGCGATCCTTACACTCTGTACATAGCGATCCTTACACCCTGTACATAGCCATCCTTACACCCTGTACATAGCGATCCTTACACCCTGTACATAGCGATCCTTGTACCCTGTACATAGCCATCCTTGCACCTAATAAAGGGGGCCCTTTATTGGGTCCCACAGCAGGACCCTTTCACAAGTTCTGCAGTGGGCCCCCTTCCTGCCATTTTTAGGGCCATCACGGTGGTGGAATGCCAGTGCCCGGTTGCAAGTGTGACCTTTCCGATCCTGGAAGTTCACCCACTGGTGTCAGTAGTTTTTATTTTTTGGTATTTTAATTGAATACATTTTTTTTAATTATTTTATTTTATTTTTTACAATGTCACTGACTATGACTCTGTCCATTCAGAAAAGGAAGGAGCTGGTAAATTACATATTTACCGACCCCTTCCTGGTTCTCTATTGTGACACATCCCCTGCAGCAGCCGGCAGGAGAGGGAAGGGAGCACAGAGGGGGGGGGGGGGGCAGCACAGTGGGGGGGACCAGGGGAGCACACAGGGGCCCACAGACCGTAGAACACAAGTGAACCGGGATAGGAGGAGTGGCAGGGGCAGCATACAGAGGAACCAATCTCCTCCATTTTCCCCCTGCAGCTACAGGAGGAAAAAGGAGGACAATAATTTCTCGACATGCTGCCCCCGCTGCCTCTCCGATCTAGGTGTAAAGGGGAGCCGCACAGGCCCCCTGGAGCATGGGGTCAGGCTGCAATTGCAACCCCTGTAGTTACGCCCCTTGAATACAGGAAAAAAACACCGCTTGCAGTTATAATTGTAAATGTCATTGAAAACAAATAGTCCAAAGAAAAAGTCTTATATAAAGTGCTCAGTGCTCCAAACTCTTCCAAAAAAGTGCAGTGCTGAAGTGCTTCAAGAAACATGCCCAACAGTGTGTCACACTCCCCGCTTGTATCCCCACTCATTAGAAAGAATGGACCCACAGCTTTTCAGTCTAGGGCGCCAACAGGGGTGTGTGGAAGTGATCTGGTGGCTGCACTGTTTCCATATGACAGGCAACACTTGGCTTGTCAGGTTTATACACAGTAAGTGATATGATTTCTTTTAGGCCTTGTTTTCATTTACATTTTCAGGGCAGATAAATGCATGGCTGAGCCACGTTTACCACCACTCAACCACTTCCCTTTATGCTGTAAAGGCACTACCACTGTCATACATAATACAACAGTGGTGCCAGGAGTTTTTACAAACATACCCAATGGCTTTATCCACTGGGAGTGTGTAAAACCCTCAGCTGCCACTGCCGTACTACATATTATGGTGGCAGTGCCTTTGTAGCATAAGGGGGAGTGATTGAGTTGTGATAAACATGGCTCAGCCATACGATTTTACTGCCCTGAAAACGTAAATGAAAACAAGGCCTAAAAGAAAGACAGGCCCGAAGCAAAAAAAAAATAAAAAAATAGGCGCAGGGCCTCATGATGGGGTGGACAGGGGACACTAACAGGAAGGGGTTAACTGGTGGGGAGCAGCCAGAGGTCAAGTGTGGGGATTTGGCAATTCAGAGTGGGGTGGGGTTACAAGCATAGTAACACTGGGGGGGGGGGGGCTTGTAATTCCCAAGCAGTACCGCATGGATCGTTTGGGGAGAAGGAAGAATCAGTACCGCGTGGATCGTTTGGGGAGAAGGAAGAATCCCTGCTGTGCCGCTTACCCCTGCTATGGAGGACTTGGACTTACTTTTTGGCCGGCTCCGGAAGGCTGCTGCTTCGTGGGGATCGTCCTGGCTGCGGGCTCAGGTCTCCTCGTTGCTCGAAGGGGAGACTTCTGCGGGGGGGGGGGGGACCGGCGTTCCCGCGCTCGGCTGTCACGGCTGCCGGAGTGTTACAGCCCTCCTGTGTCCCCCAGAGCTGAGCGCTGATCAGGGAGCCCATTCGTGGACCCTCCAGGCTCGCCGGCCCGGCGTTCTCCTGCTGCGGCCGGCGGGGCCTCAGGGAGGAATCCCCGTCTACGGCGGAGCTCTTCCAGGTGGGGTCCCGCCCACACCTCTTCACCGGTCCCGCCTACTCGTCGGACGGTCTCGGGATCTTCGGCCGCCCCGGCCTGTGAGGGACGTTCGGTCGGAGCGGCTCGGCGTGGGAGGCGGCTATTTGCGGGTACCGGCCAGTCGGTAAGAGCGGCCGGCGGCTCCATCCTGCGCATGCCCAGTGCTGTGGCGGATTCGGAAGTGGCTACGGTGGGCGGAGGCGCAGCGGGGCCTTGTCGGAATCGGCCCAGGCGCACAGAAGATGGATCGTAAGCCTGTCGGCGGCAGGGGGGGGATGGCAGTCGGCCTGGCCCCTCGGTGCCTTCCAGCCCCGCTCCGGAAGTGGATCCCGATGTGTAGGACCGATCGGAGGGAGAGCTGTCAGGCTCGGATGAGGGAGAAGCTCCTGGGCCTTCGACAGCGGGGGATGCCGGATATGCGGCGGTGGGGCCTTGCCCTGCTCGGCTTGGTGAGTCCTTGAATGTTAATTCTTCTCTGCTGTCTGCTTTACATGCTCTGCCTGGGAGGTTGGAGGCGGGGTCTAGCCAGGGGGGGTCCGGGGGGGCTGGGGGTCTGCCTCATGGGTCGGGGGTCCCCTCTGCTCCACACATAGCTGGCCAAGGGCCCGCTGCGTCGGGCGCGGCTGTGGGCCTTGGGGAATAGCTGGCGGGGCTGCGGTCGTTGGTGCAGCGATTTGATGGGGGGGAACTGGTAGCGGGGCGCCAACTGCGGCTTGGGGTCACGGGACGCCCCCCTGCCCGGTGGCTGCTTGTGCGGTCCCAGCGGGGCCTGGGTCGGTGCCTGCTGCTGCTGAGACGACCGTTCCGGCGCCGGGGGTGGTGTCGCCTGCGCCGACGGCGGGGTACAAGGCGGCGGATCTCAAGCCTACAGGTAAGGATGCGGACACTGTTCGGCTTGCGGATGCGGAGAAATGTGAGGTGTATGTCTGCTTTGAGGGCCCCTTGGGGGCGCACCTCAAGCCTGAGGTCCGGGAAAAGATTTGGAAGGACGAATATGTTGAAATTTTTACGTTGCTTCCTTTGGAGAAGTTCAAATTGGATCAGGTGAAGCCGGAGGAATCCAAAAAGAAGGACCAGGAGCGGCGGCGTTATAGGCTGATTCAGCGCACTTTTGGTAATTGGTTACAGGCCTTTGCCATCTTTGCGAGCGTGGTGGGTGAGAAACATCCGGAGCATTGCTCCGCCTTGTTTTGCTATCTGGATGCGATTGGGGAGACGCACAGGGTTTACGGCGGAGTTGCTTGACTTCGTTATGACGAGCAATTCCGCCAGCGCAAGGCAGTTCGCCCTGCATTGCGCTGGGATCATAAGGACATCAGTCTGTGGATGTGACTTATGACGTCAGCGCGGGCGTCGTCGTCCTTTTTTCCAGGCACGGCCGGAGGTCAGAGCTCCCCTGGACAGCCGGCCGCTAAGCGACTGGGTTTCTGTTGGCAATTTAATTAGAAGATGTGCAAGTTCGGGTCCGCGTGCCGCTTCAAGCACGAGTGCTCCGGCTGTGGTGGTGCGCACCCCTTCTCCCGTTGTTTCAAGCAGGGCAAGACTCGTTCCGGAGACGCTCAGCAAAAGATGGAGGACGCCGGTGAAGGTGGAAAGGATGTGTCCTTTTCTAAGTAAGTATCCGGATCAGGCGGCTGCTCGTTTGCTGGAGGCTGGGTTTTCTTATTCTGTGCTCTATTACCCGTGTTCCCCCTGTGGCGGACAACTTGCGGTCGACGAGGCTTAATCCCGGGGTGGTGTCGGACAAGTTGGCAAAGGAGGTTGCGTTGGGCCGCATGGTGGGGCCTTTTTCCCAGCCCCCTTTGGCCGATTTGGTGGTCTCCCCTTTGGGATTAGTGCCCAAGAAGGAACCGGGCAAGTTTCGCCTGATTCATCACCTGTCCTTTCCCAAAGGGGTTTCGGTTAACGATGGCATTGATCCTAAAGCCTGTGCTGTGTCTTACACTTCCTTTGATGCGGTCATATTTTGGGTGCGTCAGTACGGGCAGGGCGCGCTGCTCGCGAAGACGGACATCGAGGCCGCTTTTCGGTTGCTTCCCGTCCATCCCCACAGCTTTCATCTGTTGGGCTGCAGGTGGCTGGGTTCTTTCTATGTGGACCAGTGCTTGCCCATGGGTTGTTCGATCTCATGTGCGTTTTTTGAGAAGTTCAGCTCCTTTGTGGAATGGGTCGTGCAGGAGGTGGCCGGGGTCAATTCGGTCATACACTATTTGGATGATTTCCTGTGTGTGGGCCCTCCATCGTCCAATTTGTGCGGCATTCTGCTGTCAACTATCCAACATGTGGCGGATCGCTTCGGCATTCCATTGGCGGCGGACAAGATGGAGGGCCCGAAGGAAGTGATTCGTTTTTTGGGGATAATTATTGATTCGGTGGCCATGGAATGTCGCTTGCCTGAGGACAAGCTGCTTGACCTTAAAGCGGAAATTTGCTTGCTGGTGGGTAAGCGTAAAGTGCAACTTCGGCGGTTGCAGTCTCTCCTCGGTAAGCTCGCATTTGCATGCCGTATTATGCCAATGGGCCAGGTTTTCAGCCGACGCTTTTCGGCTGCTACGGCCGGTATCCGGTCGCCGCATCACTATGTTACGTTGACTGCGGAGCATGCCGAAGATTTGCGGGTCTGGCATGTCTTCTTGACGTCCTTTAATGGTCGGTCGCTTTGGCAGAGGGGCCTGGTTAGTAGCTGCGATCTGGAGTTGTACACAGATGCGGCTGGCTCCACTGGCTTTGGCGCTTACCTCGGGGGACGGTGGTGTGCGGAGCGTTGGCCTGCGGCGTGGCGTGAGGCTGGGTTCTTGCGGAATTTGGTTCTGTTGGAACTTTTTCCAGTGGTGGTTGCGGTGGAACTGTGGGGGGCGGAATTCAGTGACAAAAAGGTACGTCTGAACTGTGACAACATGGGCGTGGTGCAGGTTATCAATCGGCTTTCCGGTTCATCTCCACCGGTGATCAGGTTGTTACGTCACTTGGTTCTACGTTGTTTGCAGTTGAATATTTTCTTGTATGCTGTTCATTTGCCTGGAGTGGCGAACTCGGTGGCTGACGCTTTGTCTCGGTTTCAGCTGGACCGGTTCCGGGAGTTGGCAAGAGGGGGAGCCTTGTCCGCCGGAACTGTGGCGAATTGCGTTGGGATCGCCTCTGGTTTGGTCGGACGGTCGCTGAGTGATGTCACGTGGACTGCGTATTCCAAGGTATGGCGGGAGTGGGCGGGCCTTCTGGAGCGGGTTGGAGCAGGTGCGGTAAGTATGGACTATCCATCCCTTGTGCTGTATTTCCTTTGTTTGAATTTTGAGCAGGGGGTGTCGGCATCGGCCATCGGCCGTAAGCTGGCGGGTTTGGCCTTCCTGTTCAAAATGTGGGGTCTCCCTGATTTTACAAAAGACTTTGTGATTCGCCAGGCCTTGAAGGGTTATCGGCGGGGTTCTCGTCGGCCGGACGGCCGTCGTCCAATCTCGTTTGGAATGCTGGGGGAGTTGGTGAGTCAGGTGCGCTGCACGTGCTCTTCCCAGTACGAGGCATTGTTGTTCAAGACAGCCTTTGTTTTGGCCTTTTTTGGGGCGTTCCGTATTGGGGAATTGGTTAGCAATAATAGGAAGGTTCCTGGTGGCCTGTTGGCGGGAGAGGTAAGTTGTTCTGGCTCTTCTGTGGAAATCCAAAACCGACCAAGCCGGCAGGGGTACGTATGTCCGCATGTACCGGGTGGGGGGTTCCCCCCTCTGCCCGGTGTCCGTGTTGCAAGAGTTTCTGGGGGCACACCCGCCTGTTGGGGGTTCTTTCCTGGTGCATATGGACGGCTCATCCGTGTCCAGGTTTCAGTTTGGGTAAGTGTTTCGGAGGTGTCTGTCTGTTCTGGGTTACAGGGCCGGCGATTACTCTTCGCACTCCTTCCGCATCGGGGCGGCTACTGAGGCCGCCAGGTGGGGAGTGGATGACTTGGTTTTAAAGCGGATTGGTAGGTGGGAATCTAACCGTTTTAAACTGTACGTTCGTCCTCATTTGTTGTAAGTAGTGGAAAGGGGGGGCTGTGCTGTTATTGATTTGTTTGTCATGTTTTCTTGCTGTTTTCGTTACAGAGGGAGCTGCCTGCCTTATATGGATCGTGGGGCATTCATATGTGTTCTGGGGGGCTAGGCGGGCGGAGGTGCGGCCCAACGGACACCAATTTGGTTTCTCCAGGGAGGAGGCCACTGTTAGATGGATAGGCGCGCCGGGCTTGCTCTGGTGCAAGGTCCTGCCAGAAGTGCACAGTTTTGCTCGGCTGGACAGGGCGCCGGGCGTCTTGGTGTTGCACGCTGGGGGCAACGACCTGGGGGTCCGATCCATGCGCCACCTCATCCGAGATATCAAATTTGATTTTCTTCGACTGCGCTCCTCCTTTCCCGATATGATCATCATTTGGTCAGAAATTGTCGGCCGGACCTCGTGGCGTTTTGCGAGGTCGGTCGCGAGGCTGAACAAAGCCCGCATTAAGGTGAACTCGGCTGTTAGCCGTTTTGTCTGCCGCAATGGGGGTTTGGTGGTCAGGCACAGGGAGCTGGAGGTTGACACATGGCGTTACCTGCGGGGTGATGGAGTGCATTTGAATGCGGTGGGGACCGACTTGTGGGCCCTTGGTATTCAGGATGGTGTTCAACGAGCTTTGCGGCTTCACACCTGTGTGCTGTGGCGGTTGGGCGTCTTTGGAGGCGTTAACAGATTTTTGGTACAGTGCATAGGGTGACCCATCTAAGGTATGGAGCCCTCTAGTGTATCCCGGTTAGTAGTGGATTAACCGGGAAGTGGTAACAAGAAGGTATCAGTGGTGAAGTGTGTTTGTTCCCGAGCTGGTGTTGTTCGGCTGGGGACCGTTGGATTTTTGATGCTGATACCGTTTTTAATTGGAATTTTTGGTGCCTCCCAAGACCAACAACCCCTTTCTTATGTGATACTGGAGTATTTATGGTTTCATGTTTTAAAATGTTTATTTTGGTTATTTGTTAATAAAATGGCCTACTAGGCCACAATTTTCTCCAAGTCGGTTGTCAGTAGCATTTTGTTTAGAGTTAAGAGAATGGGAGTGGGTTCATTTTAAGACTAAGAGTGGGCCTCGGTTATACCCTAATCAAGCATCTCACTTACTGTAAATAAACCTGACAAGCCAAGTGTTGTATGGAAACAATACATTAGCAGTGTAGCCACCAGATCACTTCCACACACCCCCGTTAGTGCCGGCCACTTCTCCCCCACACACACACACACCTCATCCATGTTTCCTGGGTTCCATGCACCCATTGGCAGACCTAGGATTGGCATGGCAGGTACCAACAGGTGGAGGGAAGGGAGATCAGCGAATGCCCATTTGCTGATCTCCCCTTCCTATTTGATGACCCAAAAGCAACATGTAAAACATAATTTCCCATCCTGGTGTGTAGAGTGTAGATGTTTGCAGTTCCTAACCTGCAACATTTATCCAGTTAAAGTTTATATGTTTTATTTTCCAACTTGGATGAGAACAGTTATGTACTTATAAATATATATATATTTAAGTTAATATACTTAATGGTATTTATTTTAAGACATTTAAGTTAGTACATTTCAAAGTAAATACATTTATCATATATTTTATTTGTCATTTGTTAACACCAAATGCAGATTCTGCATGTGTTTTTTTTATAATTCAGTTGTAGTGCCTTGATCATGTGTGTGTGTGTGTGTGTGTGTGTGAACAATGTGGTACATTCAATAGTGTAAACATAAAAACCGATTCGAAATTTTAGAAATTGCTAATCAGACAATGGCAGCTTGATTCTTCTATTAAGCTTTTGCATCAGGTTTCTCAATCCTTTGGACACCTGCGCTTTGTGTGATATTGACTATGCCCCTCCCCCTCATGAGATTTTCAAAAAGGGGCGGAGCATGGGAGACCTTAACCACCTCTGGACCGGAAGATTTTCCCCCTTAATGACCATATTTTGCGATTCGGCACTGTGTTATTTTAGTGGACTATTGCGTGGTCGTGCGACACTGTACCCAAATAAAATTGATGTCCTTTTTTTGCCACAAATAGAGTTTTCTTTTGGTGGTATTTGATCACCTCTGCAATTTTTATTTTTTGTGCTATAAACAAAAAAAGGGCGAGACTTCCAAAAAAAAAAAAAACAATATTTTTCACATTCTGCTATATAACATTCCCAAAAAAAAAAATGTAAAAAACTAAATTTTTCAACATTTTAAGCCAATTTGTTTTCTGCTACATATTTTTGGTAAAAAAATCGCAATAAGCGTATTTTGATTGGTTTGCACAAAGGTTATCCCGTCTACTAACTACAAGAAAGATTTATGTAATTTTTTTTTTTCACTAGTAATGGCGGCGATCTGCGATTTTTTTGCGGGACTGAGACATTGCGGCAGACAGATCAGACCCCTGACTGACATTTTTGACACTTTTGTGGGGTCCAGTGACATTACTACAATAATCACAAAAACAAGGAAGCTACAAAAGTAGCTGCATTTGCCCAGGGGACTTTATATAAGGGCATCACACTTATCAAGACAAAATAATAGTTACATACCATATGGTTCAAGTAATTTTATTAAACAAATGACAAAATTTGTATTGTCCAATACAACAGGATAGACTGATTAATAATAGCATATAAATAATACAATTCCAACATAGGCATATACATGAAAACCATGATAAAAGCGCTGCATCATATACACTCTACGCATTTCTCGAAGTATAATTCGCTTCCTCAGGTGTGGATGCACATCATGCGTCCATAAAGTAAAATCATAGTGTAAGTAATGTATATATACATATATTGGGTATCTAGACTGTATCATAAGTAATGAGACAAATATTGGACAGATAAGCCATCAATGTTCTGTACTTACTGGATCAGTCTAAACAGGACAAAACTGGAAACCGTGGTTGGCCGGAAAGTCTAACCCGGGAGCCGTGGGGGGGGGGGGGGGACCAAGGGGCGAAGGGGTGGTGAGGAGGACAGAGCTGGCGGTGATGAGGTGTATGCCCATGTATCTAAATACAGATTAAGAAAGGGAAGATTAAAGAAACCAATAAGCCAGGCAGGGACTGTAAAAATAATAAGTGTATGAGGTATGAATGACCAAAAGTAGTGCTGACTGGCAGGGTTAGATTATATAATGTATATAGTGTAGGGCAAATTACTTCAAAAGCCAAACACTGTTGCTTAAAAGTGAGGGCTAAGAAGGAAAAAATAATTAAAAAACAACAAAGTAAAAAAAAATGGACTCAGTTTTGACAGTGATAAAAAATGAAAACCCAGGAATGGTGCCAAAAAAGTGAGGCTCTGCTCCGTCATGAAAGTCCCCAAACGCTTGCATTGGGCGTCCCCTAACGCCATGTCTGCTGCCTAAAAGATGTGGGGAATGCCAGAGAGAGGTTTGGCCGCCGGGTGCGAAGGCGGTCTCCTCACTAGTGGCAGCAGATGTGTTGACCGTCACGCTGGCATGTAGCGCCAGCAGTAAATAGTCGGTGTCACCCATCAATCGTGGGAACATGGTGACAATGAACATCAGAGCCCCAATGTCCATACAAAAACAAGGAAGCTATAAAAGTAGCTGCATTTTCCCAGGGGAGTTTATATGAGGCACCACACTTATCAAGACAAAATAATACATACCATATAGTTCAAGTAATTTTATAAAACAAATGACAAATTTGTATTGTCCAGTCCAGTACAACAGGATAGACTGATTAATAATAGCATATAATAATAAAATCCCACATAGGTGTAGGGGGTCAGCCCCTTGAATGACTAAACTCCATTACACTGTACTTCTATTGAGAAAGTCCCACAGACTGTCATGCATCTTTCAGCCACAAGATGTCACTGTTGTTGTTAATGAGAATAAGCCACAGTTGTTGTTGTTGCTTTAAGTGAGGGAATCTTTCTGGAAAGGAGGAGGAAGCAGGAAGTTCCTGGGACGGTGTGGTGTCGTGTCTCGATGGCTGTGCTGAGCTGAGAAAAGGGACGGTATGCTGTGGCCTTGAGGGGGCATCTGGACTGTATAATCCAGGGACAGAGCAACAGGATCTTGCCAGAGGAGACAGAGCTGAACTGTGGTACTACGGATTGCAGCTGAGAACCAGAGAAAGAGAGGAAAGAACATCCCAGAGCACCTCAAGCAAGTTACAGAGCAAGGGGCCAGACTGCAGTGACCTCCAAGTGACAGAACAAGATAAACAACCTGCAAAGAAACCCAGACCAGTGCATAAGAGACTGCAGCTACAGACAGCAAGGAACAGATCCAGAGACCTTACTGCATCCACCATCACGGAGACTGAGATAAAGCAGCTGCACCTACAGAACTGTGAGTGTGCACCGGTGCTAACCTGTGGCAGGCCATAGAGCAGGTTTATGTAGACAGAGCGTTGCAGCAACGTGTCCCGGTTAGCGGGAATCAGATAGGATCATATAGCAGAGTAGCCTGTATTCCTGTGTGTGCGTTGGCGGGAGCGCCATTTTATGTATCACGTTGCAGTTAACTTTGCTGTAAACCTATGTAATCTGTTATTACTGTTAACATCATTCTCCGGCCATTATACTCTGTTGGTTAATAAAGCCGGTTTCTGCTTCAGCCTCATTGTCTGCTGTACCGTACTTGAATTCCTCATTGCGGTCCCCTACTCCTCTGGCCGTTACAAGTGGAGCTGCGAGCAGGGTACGGTTACAGAGATGGAGGTGGCTGAAGGAAATGTGCATGATGCTAATGTGAGTACCTCAGGCAATGGTGGAACCCCTGCAAGGGCCCTCCCTATGGGCATGCTGTTTAACTTGCTGCCAAAATTTGATGGCAAGAACATGTCACTGTCAGACTGGGTGACAAGATTACAGAGCACTGCAAGAATTTACAATGTCAGCCCAGAGTTACAGGTAGAAATTGCTTTGGCTGCCCTGGAGGGTGAGGCCCGGAGCAGGATCGGAGCAATAGCATAGGGCCAGCATGACTAGGTGGACAGGGGAGTGTAGGGGTTAAGTTAGGAAACAAGTAGACAGTGGTGTCATGGGGGGAGCCTAAGTTGTTTAGTTAGCTTAGGGGGAGGTGGGGCTGGCAGGCAGGAAGAGGTGGGATCTGCTGGGGGGCGCCAAAATCCCCTCACTTGGCAGAAGAAGCGTCCCTGGTGAGGTGGTGTCCCCCTTCCCTCCCTCCTTCCGCGCTTGGTGCCCTCCTGCTGCTGCTGTCTGTGCTGTGCCTGGCTCCCTCTTACTTCCCCTGTCTGCACTTTGGGCTATCTGGGCTGTCCTCCCCCCCCGGTGGCGGCGGTGCTGCTGCTCGGCCAGGTCAGCTCTCTCCTTCCTCCTCCCCCCTCCCTCCTTCCCCCGCAGGCTGCACGCTCGCCGATCTCCCTCCGGTGGGTATATCAGACAGGCAGGTGTGCGGCTGTGTACTCCAGCCGGCCGCCCCCTCCCCCCCCGCTGGCTGCATGCTTGCCCGCTCTCCCTGCGTACTAGGCTCTCCCGGCTCCTAGGGGAATGCGGAGGGGGCAGGCTTCCTTTCGGCTGTCCTGCTCTTCACCCTCAGCTAGCCCAGTACATCTACCTCGTGGTGTGCGGCGGGGCATCCGCACCCCCCCTTTTTTTCCTCTGCCTGCAGGCCTCCTCCCGGCTGCACGGTCTTCCTCTCTCCACTGCTGTGCTGAAGCTGCCACACAGCTGGCACTTGCAGCTTCCTCACCGCCCTGCCCACTGGCACATTATCACCCACATCTGCCCGCGGTCCCCTGCTTCTCCCCACCAGGATGGCCGAGCTGGACTGCTTGCTCTCCCGTCTCCGCACCGCGGCCGCGGTTCATGGGGCGGCCTGGGTCCAGGCTCAGGTCGCGGCGGTACTGGGTGACCAGAGCCCGGCTGCGACGGCGGGGGGGGCGGGACTCCACTCGCGCTCGGAGAACCAGGCCTCCGGAGCGTTTCTCCCCGGACTCCCCCCCGTGCTGGTAAATCTTTTAGGAGCCCCGTTTGGGAGCCTCCAGGCCCACCGGCGAAGCGTGCCACTGCTTCGGCCGGTGGTGCCGCTGGGAGGAATCCTCGGCAGCAGTGAAGCTCAGGGGGTGGGAGGGGTAGGCGTGCCTCAGTTTCCCCTCCCCCTTCCCCTGGGCGGCAGTCAGGCAGGAATGCGGACTCCTCCCCTGAGGTTCTCGGTGTGGGGGAGGAGTCTCAGCGGGGGAGGAGCGGTGATGCGGCTGCCGGGCTCTCCGGTGCCTTGGCCGGCAGCCCCCATAGGTGTCCGAGATCCACTAGGCCCGGGGCTTCAGTTCAGCAGAGGGGCACGGGTCATGCCACGGCGGGCGCTCCAGTCTCAGGGCATGCTGCCGGAAAGTCATTTGGAGGCGGGACCGGTGTGCGGGGTTCCACGGGACGGCCACACAGTTTGCGGGCATCCGGGGGCAGGCCCCCTTTATGGCCCTCCACGGAGGCATCTCCACCTGCGATGGATCGGTCGGAAGGCGAGCTGTCGGGTTCGGATGAGGAGGCGACTTCAAGCGGCCCAGCTGAGAGGGCTTCCGGAGCAGCGGCTGGTGGTACCACCCCTGGGCAACCCGGTGAGTGTGAGACTTCTGTGTCTGTCTGTGATTCTTTACGTGAACTGTTGGGTCTAGGTGGGGGCAGCGCGTCGGGGTCGCGGTTGCCCACTAGGGGGGAGGTGGCATCTGTCCAGTTGGCGGGTGGTAAGCCTGCTGCTGTTGGGTCAGATGGGGCATTAGTTTCCTTGCTGTCTGGGCTGCGGGCAGCTGGTCGGGCGATTCGACACGCAGGGGGGTGCTAGCCCCTCGCCAGTGGTGGCGTGGGTCCTGCCCGCTTCTGGGGGGGTGACGGCGGGGCTTGTGCCGGCGCCTGGGGCCCACGGGGCGGTTGGCGTACAGGCCGCGGCAGTCGTGCCATCCCCGGAGGCCGCTTCCACAGCGGTGGGGGATGCGGCAGGGGGGTCGGAAAAGGGGGCTGCGGCTGGGGACAGTGCTAAGAAGGGGGACACGGTCCAGTTGGATGACTCGGTGAGGTGCGAAGTCTATGTTTGCTTCGAGGGACCGTTGGGTGCGCATCTGAATGCGGAGGTCAGGGAGAAGATTGTCAAGGGTGAGTACGTGGAAATCTTTACTCTTTTGCCGCTGGAAAAATTTAACTTGGATAGGATCAAGCCGGAGGAGAACAAGAAGGAGAATGAGGAGAAGCGGCGGTATAGGTTAATCCCCCGCACTTTCGCTAACTGGTTGCAGGCGTTCGCGATTCTTGCTAGTGTGATTGGGGAGAAGAACCCCGAACCTTGTTCGGCTCTCTTCTTTTACTTGGATGCTATTGGTGAGGCGTACAGGGTGTATGGGGGTACGGCGTGGCTGCGGTATGATGAGCAGTTCCGTCAACGGAAGGCCATTCGACAGTCGCTGCGCTGGGACCACAAAGACATTAGCCTCTGGATGCGGCTTATGTCGTCGGCGCGGGCTTCCCCGCAGTTTTTTCCAGGGGGGGGTGGCGGTTCTTCTACCCCCGGGCAGTCGGTCAATAAGCGGCGGGGTTGCTGTTGGCAATTCAACGATGGTTCCTGTAAGTTCGGGGGGTCCTGTCGCTACAAGCACGAATGCTCTGGTTGCGGAGGTGCCCATCCGTTGTCCCGCTGTTTCAAGCGGGGTAAGGGACGCTCCGGGGAGCCTGGTCAAAAAAGGGACGACGCCGGTGATCTTGGAAAAGATGCTGCCTTTTCTAAGTAGATACCCATATAGGGCAGCGGCTCAACTCCTAGAGGCCGGGTTTTCAGATGGTTTTCGTATTCCTTGCTCCATGGCTACCATTCCCCCTCATGCGCGGAATTTGCGGTCCGCACTGCAGCATACTGCGGTGGTGTCCGACAAGCTAGAGAAGGAGGTGGCGTTGGGTCGGATGGGTGGAGCGTTTCCCGCTCCTCCATTGCCTAATTTGGTGGTTTCTCCGCTGGGTGTGGTGCCCAAAAAGGAGGTCAATAAGTTTCGTCTCATTCACCATCTCTCTTTCCCGAAGAGGGGGTCGGTGAATGATGCGATTGATTCGGCAGCCTGCATGGAGGCTTATACGCCTTTCGATGCGGCTGTGTTTTGGGTTCGGCGCTATGGGCGGGGGGCACTCATGGCGAAGGCTGATATTGAAGCCGCCTTTCGGCTGCTTCCGGTTCACCCGGATAGTTTTCACCTGTTGGGTTGCCGGTGGCAGGGGGCTTATTATGTACATCGCTGCCTCCCTATGGGTTGTTCCATTTCTTGCGCATTGTTTGAGACGTTCAGCTCTTTTGTGGAGTGGGTGGTGCAGGACGTGTCTGGGACGAATTCCCTCATTCATTATTTGGATGATTTCCTTTGCGTGGGTCCGCCTTCCTCCAACGTGTGTGCCGTGCTTCTTGCTACGTTGCAGCACATCGCGGCTCAGTTTGGGATTCCGCTTGTGCCAGCCCTACCACGGTGCTTAGCTTCTTGGGCATTGTGGTGGATTCAGACGCTATGGAATGTCGCCTGCCGGAGGACAAGCTTTGGGCTCAAGTCGAAGATTCAGGCTGTCTTGGGCCTTCACAAAATCCAGCTTCGCTCCTTGCAGTCGTTGTTGGGCAAGCTGAACTTTGCGTGCCGGATTTTGCCAATGGGTCGGGTTTTTTGTAGGAGGTTGTCGGAGGCCACGGCGGGAGTAACATCGCCCGCGCTTTATCCGCCTCAACAAGGACCATAGGGAGGACCTGCGACTGTGGCACAGTTTCTTGGTCGACTACAATGGGAGGGCTTTATGGATGTCGGGGCCAGTCAGCAATTTTGACCTGGAGCTGTACATGGACGCGGCGGGTTCCACTGGGTATGGGACTTTTTATCGTGGGCGGTGGAGCACGGCGCCTTGGCCTGCGTCATGGTCTGTGGCAGGTCTCCTTCGGAACATGGTCCTTTTGGAACTGTTTCTGGTGGCGCTCGCCATGGAGATTTGGGGGGACGCATTCCGGGATTTGAGGGTTCGTCTGCACTGCGATAACATGGCAGTGGTACAGGTGATTAACCGATCCTCGGCTTCCTCGCAGCCGGTGGTTCGGCTGCTGCGACAATTGCTGCTGCGTTGCCTTAAATTGAACGTTTTTCTTTATGCTGTGCACATTCCGGGGGTGGTCAACACGTTAGCTGACGCCTTGTCTCGTTTTCAGTGGGACCGGTTTCAAGAGCTGGCGCCGGAGGCGGAGCAACAAGGGGTCCCGTGTCCCGAGTGGCTGTGGGAGATTGCCTTGGGGTCCTCGCCGGCTGGATCCAACGTTCTGTGAGTGAGGCTACGTGGTCAGCATATTCCAAAGTATGGCTCGAGTGGTGGGAGGTGCTGCGTTTGGCAGAGCTGGATAGCGGGGATCCTGAGGTTTGGTGGGTGGTTCTTTATTTTCTGGCGCGACAGTTTGAGAAGGGTGGGTCGGCGTCTGCCGTGGCTCGCAAGTTGGCCGGCCTGGCCTTCTTGTTTAAGTTGCAGGGTAGTTACGATTTTACGAAGGACTTCGTTGTTCGGCAAGCTCTGAAGGGGTATGGGCGGGCCCATCGCCGTAAGGACAGTAGGCGCCCTGTATCCTTTCCCCTCTTGCAGGATATTTCAGCTACATTGGGTACGCTGTGTTTAACTGCTTATGAAGTCCTCCTTTTTCGGGCAGCGTTCTGCCTGGCGTTTTTTGGGGCCTTTCGGATTGGGGAATTGGTGAGCCCCTCTAAGGGTGTTTCGGGGGCCTGTTGGCGCAGGATGTGTCCGCCTGGGGGAGGAAGTTCACATTTTGCTCTGTCGGTCCAAAACGGATCAGTTGGGTAGGGGCGTGCGGGTCCGGTTGTTTGCAATGCCGGCATCGCCTTTGTGCCCGGTTAGCAATGCGAGTGCTTTTTTGGCTGTCCAGCCGCAGGTGGGTGGCTCATTTTTAGTGCACGCTGATGGGGCTTCCTTGTCCAGATATCAATTCATCGGGGTGTTCCGTAAGTGTTTGAGGGTCTTGGGTTTGGATGCAAAATGCTATGCCTCACACTCCTTCCGCATTGGGGCGGCCACGGAGGTTGGATGAGGATGTGGTTAAGCACATTGGTAGGTGGGATTCTAAGAGGTTTTCGTTGTATGTTTGTCCTCATCTGTTGTGATTGTCGTTGGGGATTTGGTATGTGCGTCTGTGTTTGTACAAGGAACCTGCGGGGGGTTTGCTGTTATTTTGCCTTTTGTTTTGTTTCTTTCAGGTGAACCGTGCCTCGTCTGGATATTGGGACACTCGTATGTGATTTGGGGTGCCAGGCAAGCAGATGTCCGTCCCGGTGGTAGACAGCTAGGATTTACCAGACAGGAAGCCTGCGTCCGCTGGCTGGGGGTGCCGGGTATGATGTGGAGCAGAGTGGTGCCTGAGGTCTATAAATTTGCTCAGTGGGGCAGGCATCGGATGGGCTGGTGCTTCATGTGGGGGGTAATGATCTGGCGGTTAGATCCATGCGGGAACTTATACGGGACATACAATTGGATTTCCTGCGTCTCCGTGTGTCCTTCCCGGACCTGATCATCGTCTGGTCTGACAATCGCCCGTACTCCCTGGCGTTTGGCCAGGTCGGTGGAGCATGTCAACAGGGCCCGCATAAAAGTTAACAAAGCAGTGGGGAAATTTGTCTGTCGCAATGGGGGCGTGGTCGTTAGGCACCTGGAGTTGGAGGTTGAGACCTGGAGGTACTTGCGGGGCTATGGGGTGCACCTAAATGCCGTGGAGACTGACCTGTGGGCTCTGGGGTTGCAGGACGGTATACAGAGGGCGTTGGGGGTGTGGAGGGGCACTCAAGGGTAAGGTTTCACCCTTGGCGTGCGGTGGCGTCTTTTTGTTGGTCTTTGCTGGCAGGTGCAAGAACCTTTAAGTCAAGATAATGGTTCGGGACCCACTGGTGCGTTTCAGTTGAGGTCAGTTTGACTGGAAGGAAACATGGGTACACTGCGGGTAGAGTGTTGTCTCAGAGCTGGAGTTTTGCGGCTGGAGGCCTAGTATGTTTAAATGGGCCCGCAGTGTAGTATTTAGTTGAACATTAAAATGGGGGGCCTCAAAGACCAACAAAAGCTTTAACTGTTTTTTGACGTTTCTGTTTTAAGGAATGGTTTTTCCTTTATGTTAATTTAATTTGAAATTGGTTAATAAAAGGGCTGCTATGGCCAATTTTATTCCACTTACGGTGTCGTCTCGATTATTGGGATAAGGTAAAGGTGAAAGGGTGCAAGTGGGTCGTGGGTTGGCCGTTTAGCCAGGTTTTATAGTGACATCTGTTCTACGCTAGTCATGTGTTCCTACAATCAGAATGCCATTCGGGCTATCCAATGCCCCGAGCACCTTCCAGCGGCTGATGGAGAAGTGTCTAGGAGACCTGAATTTCGAAGCAACCTTGATATACTTGGATGATATCATTGTATACTCCGCTACTTTTCAAGAACACCTAGACCGACTAGGACAGGTACTCAAGCGGTTGCGATCCCATGGCCTGAAAATAAAGCCAAAGAAGTGTCATCTCTTCAAGAGGAAGATAGAGTACCTAGGCCATACGGTGTCCCAAGATGGGGTGCTGCCATCTCAAGACAAAATGGCTGCAATACAACATTGGCCAGCGCCCAGAACACGGGAGTTGAAGGCTTTCCTCGGTCTGACCGGATATTACCGGCGATTCATCAAAGACTACGCAAAGATTGCGGGTCCTCTGAATGAGCTGCAGAGAGGAACAGCTGGGAGGCCCAAGGGTCAAAGTGTCCCCTGGATACTGCCAAGCTGGGAGCCCTGGAGCAGCGTTGGGCAGCTCGCCTTGCCAAGTATGACTTCTCGATGCGCTACCGCTCTGCTACAGAGAACACTAATGCCGATGGTCTGTCGAGGGTTACTTTTGAGACTCCAGTAGGGGATCTGGATGAACAAAAAGAAGAGAATGAAACTCCAGACTTCCGCAGGTTCACACCTCCAGCAGTTGCAACACAGACAAGTGGGGAGGCCCGAGTGCTACCCAAGGCATTAGGAAGAACCAATGAAGAATGGGGCCGAATACAGGATGAAGATGTCGGACTGCGGCAGATGAAAGGTTGGGTTTCCCAGCGAAGAAAACCTGACAGAGAAGAAAGGACTGAGCTTGATGCCGAGATGAAGTCCATTCTACACCAATGGGATAGACTGGAAGTTCATGGAGCTGTTTTGTACCGCAAGTGGCAGCAGCCTGCTGATATAGAGGCAAGGTGGCAGGTAGTAATACCCAGAAGCATGGCACGAGAGGTAGCCAAGGAGGCTCATGAATTTGGAGCGCACTTCGGGCCAGTTAAGACCTTCCAGTGGCTGCAACGCTATGTATATTGTCCACGACTGGAGACCACGGTTGAGGAAGTCTGCCGACAGTGTCGAATGTGTGAACTCACCAAAAGCATCGAACAGAGGGCACCCATGCAGCCCATACAGACCAAAGAACCGCTGGAAGTATTGATGATAGATTATCTTCTTGTGGGACAATCCGCCAGAGGTCCACAATACTGCCTGTTCATGATTGACCACTTCTCTAAATTTGCAGTGGTCACCCCAACTCGAGAGTCTGCAGCTCGGGCCATCTGTCAAGATTTCATCCGAGTCTACGGGTGTCCGAAGCGGATCCATTCAGATCAAGGAGCGTGCTTTCAAGGGAAAGTGATGGAGGAGCTACATCGACTGTATGGCATTGAAAAATCCAGGACAACTCCATATCATCCCCAAGGGAATGGGGCCTGCGAGCGCTTCAACCGGACCTTGCTTCAGATGTTGAGGACATTAGAGGAAGACAAAAGGATGCACTGGCCAGACTACCTCCATGAATTAGTCTGGGCTTACAATAATCGGGTTCACAACACAACCGGGTATACTCCATACATGCTATTGTTCGGCAGAGCTGGCCGGGAAATTGTTGAACTGAATTTAGAACAACCACAGGACTTAATAGAACGATCGACCACCTCATGGTTGAAAGAACACCGTCAGCGGCTCCAGACCATCCGCCGGTTAGCAGGCCAGCGTTTGCAAGAGAGAACTCATACTGACCGTCCTCCCCTCCAGGAGGTTCCGCTGCAACCTGGAGACCGGGTACTGGTGCGGGAGAAACGTCCCAGAGGCAAGTTGAGTGAGCGTTGGGAGGTACAACCTTACAAAGTGATCAGGAGAGTGTACCCCAATGGCCCGGTCTACGAAGTACGGGTGGAAAATGAGGAGTTTGCCTCAAGGATCCTGAGAATAATCCACAGTTGTTGTTGTTGCTTTAAGTGAGGGAATCTTTCTGGACAGGAAGAGGAAGCAGGAAGTTCCTGGGATGGTGTGGTGTCGTGTCTCGATGGCTGTGCTGAGCTGAGAAAAGGGACGGTATGCTGTGGCCTTGAGGGGGCATCTAGACTGTATAATCCAGGGACAGAGCAACAGGATCTTGCCAGAGGAGACAGCGCTGAACTGTGGTACTACGGACTGCAGCTGAGAACCAGAGAAAGAGAGGAGAGAACATCCCAGAGCACCTCAAGCAAATTACAGAGCAAGGGGCCAGACTGCAGTGACCTCCAAGTGACAGAACAAGATAAACAACCTGCAAAGAAACCCAGACCAGTGCATAAGAGACTGCAGCTACAGACAGCAAGGAACAGATCCAGAGACCTTACTGCATCCACCATCACGGAGACTGAGATAAAGCAGCTGTACCTACAGAACTGTGAGTGTGCACCGGTGCTAACCTGTGGCAGGGCATAGAGTAGGTTTCTGTAGACAGAGCGTTGCAGCAACGTGTCCCGGTTAGCGGGAATCAGATAGGATCATATAGCAGAGTAGCCTGTATTCCTGTGTGTGCGTTGGCGGGAGCGCCATTTTATGTATCACGTTGCAGTTAACTTTGCTGTAAACCTATGTAATCTGTTAACATCATTCTCCGGCCATTATACTCTGTTGGTTAATAAAGCCGGTTTCTGCTTCAGCCTCATTGTCTGCTGTACCATACTTGAATTCTGCATTGCAGTCCCCTACTCCTCTGGCCGCTACATAGGCATATACATGAAAACCATGATAAAAGCCCTGCATCATATAAAAAGTATAATTCGCTTCCTCAGGGGTGGATGCACATCATGCATCTATTAAGTAAAATCATAGTGTAAGTAATGTGTATATATACATATATTGAGTATTTAGACTGTATCAGCTTCCTTGTTTTTGTATAACTGTGGGGGGCGTGGCTTGTGAAATGATCACAGAGACCTGTGATCCTATATAGAAGGATCACAGGAGCTCTGTGATCATTGCAGAGAAAAGAAGGGTCAGCTGTGTTCACAACAGCTGCCAGTCCTTCTCTTTCAGCGGGGAGTGATCGCGGGTGTCAGGCGGCAATCGGAGTGCATCGGAGTCCCCGCTGCCCCCTGGTCTTTTAGCAGCCAAATCCTCCGGGGCTTAAGTGGTTAAACTGTATTAAGGTAATAAATTACAAATATTTGTTACTTTAAATTTGCGCCTTTTGCAAAATATTGAAAATCGAACAGACGCAAAAGTGTAAATATCCAAATTTCTCTAAAAATCTGAAGGTTTTCATTTTTCTCCTACAGCTTTCAGAATTTGTGAAAGATCTACAAAACTATACATTTTCTGAAAGCATACGAGGTCTAGAATAAAAAGAAGGTGCTACTGATTTTTTAGGCCACACAGAATTTGCGCAGATGTTTATCAAAGCAATATTTTTGTAAAAAATACACTAAAAGCATTACTGGCAGATAAAAACACAGCTAATTTTACAAAATTCCTGCTGAATTCCTACTAAATATAAAGTCTTATCCTGTGTTGAGTTAATAAATAACAAATCTTTGTAAATTTTACATTGCGCCTTTTTTGCAAAATGGTGAAAAATGAACGTACTTAAAAATTTCTCTAAAAATCTGGAGGTTTTCATAGTTACATAGTTAGTGAGGTTGAAAAAAGACACCAGTCCATCCAGTTCAACCTATGATGAGTGTGTGTATAAGTTACTATGTCAATAGTACATTGTATACCCCTGTATGTTGTGGTCGTTAAGGTGCCCATCTAATAGTTTTGCACCGCTTGTGGAAGAGAATTCCACATCCTTACCGCTCTGATGGTATAGAACCCTTTAGGCCACAGGTGGCAAACAAAAGGCCCGTGGGCTGAATCCGGCCCGCCGGGTATTGTGATGTTGCCCGAGGAGCGGCCCCCAGCCGCCAGCTGCTTTCTGCTGTCACGGAACAAGTCTCCTTGGCAACAGGAGTAAACACACTCTCCTGCACTCTCCTCCTCCTCCTCTCCCTGGCTGTGTGTAGCTGAGCGCATGCGCTGTTGATTCAGCATAGTCTGTCAGTGGCAGAGGTACCTGGCGGCTCCAGTGGCTGTGTGTTCTAATCTGCATCAAGCAGCTGCATCTTGAGGGCAGGATTTTGAGGACTTGTAGCAGTAGTGGCCATGAAAGCATTCTGTAAATGCCATCTTAAATCAGGTAGGAGAGAGTACAGATGTGTGGTTTTCTTTGGAAGGTGGGGGGGAGGGAGGAGAGCTAAAGAGGTTTATAGAAAGATGTGTTTATAGGTGGGGGGGATGGGGCAAAGTGCTGGGTGCAGATGTCCGAACCCAGGATCAGCAGTGGAAATGAGATGTTGCACCAGTGGGCACAGCGCACCTCTGAACCCTGCACTCTGTACATAGTAGACCCCTGAACCCTGCTCTCTGTACGTCGTTACCCCTGAACCCTGCTCTCTGTACGTAGCGCACCCCTGCCCTCTGTACATAACGTGCTGCTGACCCCTGCACTCTGTACATAGTGGACCCCTGAACCCTTCTCTCTGTACGTAGCGGACCCCTGAACCCTGCTCTCTGTACGTAGCGGACCACTGAACCCTGCTCTCTGTACATAGCGGACCCCTGAACCCTGCTCTCTGTACATAGCGGACCCCTGAACCCTGCTCTCTGTACGTAGCGGACCCCTTAACCCTGCTCTCTGTACGTAGCAGACCCCTGAATCCTGCTCTCTGTACGTAGCGGACCACTGAACCCTGCTCTCTGTACGTAGCGGACCCCTGAACCCTGCTCTCTGTACGTAGCGCACACCTCTGAACCCTGCTCTCTGTACGTAGTGCACACCTCTGAACCCTGCACTCTGTACATGGCGGACCCCTGAACCCTGCTCTCTGTATGTAGCGCACCCCTGACATCTGTACATAGTGAGCTGCTGAACCCTTCACTCTGTACGTAGAATAATCCTGAGGTAATACTGAACTCTGCACCGTGTACATAATGCAACCCAGCTACAACTGGCCCTTTGATGGCAAATGCATTGCTGATGCAACCCAGCTACAACCGGCCCTTTGAGGGCAAACGCATTGCTGATGTGGCCCATGATGAAATTGAGTTTGACACCCCTGCTTTAGGCAATTTAGGTTGAACTGCTTTTCTTCTCATTTTACCAAATGGCCGTGAGTCCTTTTATATTCCCTTTCACTGAATAGTTTGTCACCAGTACTGTATTTGTACATTGATATCATATCTCCTCTCAAGTGTCTCTTCTCCAGAGAGAATAAGTTCAATGCTTGTAGTCTTTTCTCAGAGCTGTGATCCTCCAGTCGCTTTATTAGCTTTGTTGCCCTTCTCTGGACTCTCTCCAGTTCCAGCACATCCTTCCTGAGGAGCGGTGCCCAGCATAGATGAAAGTCTAATGGCCTACAAGGGAAGGCTCAGCTGGGTGCAATACATTGCATCAAAGAGGGCACGATTTGGCGTAAAAATCCTACATGCTATGCGAATCGTCAATGGGCTACATTTGGAATTCAGTGATATACACTGGAAAAGGAACAAAATTTGATGAAAAATACAGCAATTATGGAATGGCAACATCTTCTGTGCTTTCACTAATTGAGCAATTGCTAAATCAGGGCTATTGTGTAACAACGGAAAACTTTTATGCATCTCCTGAACTTTATAAGGTTCTACAGTAGTGATGTCGCGAACCTAAAATTTGCCGTTCGCGAACGGCGAACCTCCGCAAATGTGCGCGAACCGGGCGAAACGCCATAGACTTCAATAGGCAGGCGAATTTTAATACCCACAGGGACTCTTTCTGGCCACAATAGTGATGGAAAAGTTGTTTCAAGGGGACTAACACCTGGACTTTGGCATGCCGGAGGGGGATCAATGGCAAAAGTCCCATGGAAAATTACGTAGTTGACGCAGAGTCGGGTTTTAATCCATAAAGGGCATAAATCTCCTAATATTCCTAAATTGTTTGGAATAACGTGCTTTAAAACATTCAGTGTGTGTATACGATCAGGTATGATGTTGTATCAATCAGGTAGTGTAAGGGTTACGCCCGCTTAACAGTGACAGACCAAATTCTGACAGACCAAACTCCCCGTTTAACAGTCAGTCAGTCCATTTGTACAACCGCAAACTCCCCATTTGCACAAGGTTGGATACCAAGCTAGCCATGTCCCGTTCCTTGTCCTCACTGACGTCATTGAAGGTTTCTTCCTCCACCCAGCCACGTACAACACCAAGGGTCCCCGAAAGGTGACAACAAGCCCCCTGGGATGCCTGCTGTGATTGGTCTTCCACCTCCTCAAAGCCACCTTCCTCCTCTGACTTCTCTTCTTCAGACTCCTCTCTCTGCGTTGCCACAGGTCCAGCAATCGACAACGACAAGGCTGCTTCTGGTGGTGATGGGGACCACAGCTCTTCCTCTTCAGGCGCATCTACGGCCTGATCCAGTACTCTTCGCAGAGCACGCTCCAGAAAAAACACATATGGGATGAGGTCAATGATGTTGCCTTGGGTTTGACTGACCAGGTTTGTCACCTCCGCAAAAGGACGCATGAGCCTACAGCCATTGTGCATGAGCATTCAGTAACACGGCCAAAAAATACCCAGCTTCGCAGAGGCTGTACTCTTTTTTTTTTTAATTAAAAAAATCTGTTCTTATCAGTTTAATCCCTGTTACGTTACGTCCCCTATCAGGGGCCGGTGTACGGAATAGATTTTAGTAACCGGGAGATGGAAAAAGATGGTTGGTCTGTCCTCTTACTTCCAATTTTGGGCACTGCGCGTGCGCCGTGCAATGTACTGTGCCATCCTATATGAGTGGTGTGTTAAGTGGTACTATTCTTATCAGTTTAATCCCTGTTACGTCCCCTATCAGGGGACGTGTATCGAATAGATTTTAGACAACTGCAAAGAGTTGTCAATAGTTGACACACTCATGACATAAATTTTATTCCTCTATGCGTCAATCTTGCTGTAGTGATGACTGTGCTCATGCGCACGTTTGGGAGATTGCAGGCGATGGCGGTTTTTCAAAGCTTATGGTCGTGCTGAGGTAGTTCAGTGACAATTAAGTGACCCAGAAAACAATGATTCTGCAGTGTGGGCCCATTGTTGGCCTAGTAGGCTTTAATGATCACCCAAGATGATCATAAAGAAAATTAATGTATTTTCTATGAAAAATTATCCAGCGGATCGCTTTTGGTCTGTTCATAATGAAGCAACGACCTTATCATCTGGGGTGTGCCAACATTGCCAGCACACTCCTAGAGGTGAACGCTTGTGATAAGCAAGCCCCTTCACCACAACAAGGTAACGATCACGAAGGGGAATTGACACATGTATGGGCGTTTTTTTGTTTTTTGCAGCCACAGTGTAGCACCAGAGGCCAGAAAAATTAAGCATGTACACATGCCTGAAAAAGTAGGTATTGTTGCAGCTGCTGCTGTAGCAGCGGCCAGAAAAATTGAAGTTTTTCAGGCAGAAAGTTCACTAAAACATTGCGGCTTGAACCGTAGTTGGTGGCGGAGAAGTCACGTAAGTCATCCGGCATGCAGAGATTAAATACAGCAGCGTGTGGACCATTTTTAGCTCAAGGCATCTCATCAGGCCTTTTTTAGTCAAATGCATCCCCCACTGTCATTCCCTTCGGGATCCATGCCTCATTCATCTTAATAAAGGTGAGGTAATCTAGACTTTTTTGACCTAGGCGACTTCTCTTCTCAGTGACAATACCTCCTGCTGCGCTGAAGGTCCTTTCTGACAGGACACTTGAAGCGGGGCAGGACAGAAGTTCTATGGCAAATTGGGATAGCTCAGGCCACAGGTCAAGCCTGCACACCCAGTAGTCAAGGGGTTCATCGCTCCTCAGAGTGTCGATATCTGCAGTTAAGGCAAGGTAGTCTGCTACCTGTCGGTCGAGTCGTTCTCTGAAGGTGGACCCCGAAGGGCTGTGGCGATGCGTAGGGACTTAAAAAGCTCTGCATGTCCTCCATCAACAACATGTCTGTAAAGCGTCCTCTCCTTGCCGGCGTGGTTGTAGTAGGAGGAGGATTACTTTCACCTCTTCCCCTGTTAGATTCCCGTTGTGCTGTGACATCACCCTTATACGCTGTGTAAAGCATACTTTTTAACTTGTTTTGTAACTGCTGCATCCTTTGCAACTGCCGGTAATTCGGTAACATTTCAGACACTTTCTGCTTATACCGGGGGTCTAGTAGCGTGGCCACCCAGTACAGGTCGTTCTCTTTCAGCCTTTTTATACGAGGGTCCCTCAAAAGGCATGACAGCATGAAAGACCCCATTTGCACAAGGTTGGATGCCGAGCTACTCATGTCCAATTCCTTGTCCTCACTGATCTCATTGAAGGTCTGTTCTTCCCTCCAGCCACGTACAACACCACGGGTACCAGATAGGTGACAACGAGCACCCTGGGATGCCTGCTGTGGTTGGTGTTCCTCCTCCTCAAAGCCACATTCCTCCTCTGACTCCTCTTCCTCAGACTCCTCTTCCAGCGTTGCCACAGGTCCAGCAAGCGATGATAAGGCTGTTTCTGGTGGTGATGGTGACAACTCTTCCTCTTCACGCTCATCTATGGCCTGATCCAGCACTCTTCGCAGGGCACGCTCCAGGAAGAAAACATATGGGATGATGTCGCTGATGGTGCCTTCGGTGCGACTGACTAGGTTTGTCACCTCCTCAAAAGGACGCATGAGCCTACAGGCATTGCGCATGAGCGTCCAGTAACGTGGCAAGAAAATACCCAGCTCTGCAGAGGCTGTCCTAGCACCCCCCCCCCCCCGGTCATACAAATACTCGTTGACGGCTTTTTCTTGTTGGAGCAGGCGGTCGAACATTAGGAGTGTTGAATTCCAACATGTCGGGCTGTCGCAAATCAAGCGCTTCACTGGCATGTTGTTTCGCCGCTGAATATCTGAAAAGTGCGCCATGGCCGTGTAGGAAAGCCTAAAAATGGCCACACATCTTCCTGGCCTGCTTGAGGACGTCCTGTAAGCCTGGCTACTTATGCACAAAGTGTTGTACAATCAGATTCAACACATGTGCCATGCACGGTACATGTGTCAACTTGCCCAAATTCAATGCCGCCAACAAATTGCTTCCGTTGTCACACACCACTTTGCCGATCTCCAGTTGGTGCGGGGTCAGCCACTGATCCACCTGTGTGTTCAGGGCGGACAGTAGTGCTGGTCCGGTGTGACTCTCTGCTTTCAGGCAAGCCAACCCCAAGACGGCGTGACACTGTCATATCCGGCATGTGGAATAGCCCCTGGGGATCTGGGGGGTGCAGTTGGTGTGGAGCAAGACGCAACAGCAGAAGAGGACTCAGCCGAGGTTAGCAAAGAGGATGGAGTAGGAGGAGTAGAGGAGGTGGCAGCAGGCCTGCCTGCAAGTCGTGGCGGTGTCACCAACTCCTCTGCAGAGCCACGCATTCCATGCTTGGCAGCCGCCAGCAGGTTTACCCCATGCGCAGTGTAAGTGATATACCTGCCCTGACCGTGCTTTGCATACCAGGTATCAGTGGTTAGATGGACCCTTGCCCCAACACTGTGTGCCAGACATGACATGACTTCCTTTTCCACAATAGAGTACAGGTTGGGGATTGCCTTTTGTGAAAAAAATTTTCGGCCGGGTACCTTCCACTGCGGTGTCCCAATAGCGACAAATTTTTTGAAGGCCTCAGACTCCACCAGCTTGTATGGTAAAAGCTGGCGGGGCTAAGAGTTCCGACAAGCCAGCTTTCAGATGCCGGGCAAGGGGGTGACTCTGTGACATTGGCTTCTTACGCTCAAACATTTCCTTGACAGACACCTGACTGTGGGCAGATGAGCAGGAACTGGTGAGAGGCGGAGTGGCGGGTTGTTGATAGGGGGCAAGAAGGACAGCAGTGGTTGATGTGACTGAAGATGCTGGACCAGGAGGAGGATGGTGGCTTTGAGTTTGTGTGCTGCTTGTACTCATGTGTTGATCTCATAGGCGTTTGTGATGTGAGATCATGTGCCTTCGCAAAGCAGTTGTACCTAGGTGGGTGTTGGACTTCCCACGACTCAGTTTCTTTTGGCACAGGTTGCAAATGGCATCGCTATCAGAGGCAGACACACAAAAAAAATGCCACACTGCTGAGCTTTGCAATGACGGCATTCTGGTGGTGGCAACAGCTTGCGTTGATTGGCGTGCTGTCTGGCTGACCCCGGGTGCCGATACATGCTGTCTGACTGTACCACTAGCTCCTTGCGATGACCTCCCCCTGCTTCCAACTCGTCTCCTCCTCCTCTCCGTCTCCCCATCTGAGCTTTCCCCCTCTTCTTCTTCTCTTTGAGCAGGCACCCAGGTGACATCCATGGACACATCGTCATCATCAGCCGCTTCACTTGACAACTCAGCAAAGGCAGCAGCAGCAGCAGGTACAACATCATCATCATCACAATGTACGTCCATGTGTATAATGCTGCCTGACTGAGACATATCCCCGTTATCTACATCCTCTGGCACTAATGGTTGCGCATCACTTATTTCTTCCAACTGATGTGTAAATAACTCCTCTGACAGATCAAGTGAAGCGGCTGTGGTGCTAGTGTTGGTGCCGGTGCCGGCGGGCGGGCGGTAAATTGAGAGGTGCCCGAAGCTGAGCTGGAGGAGGATGGTGCATCAAGGTTCCGAGCGGAAGCTGTAGAAGATTGGGTGTCCTGTGTAAGCCAGTCAACTATGTCCTCAGAATTTTTTGAGTTCAGGGTACGTGGCTTCTGAACACTGGGCATTATTCTAGGGCCAATTATTGGCATCACAGCACCATGACCACGACGGCCCCTGAGGGGTGGCCTGCCTCTGCCTGTGATTTTTTTTAGATTTGTGGTACTATGCATGCAAGGTGCTGTGCCACCCTATATGAGTGTTGGGCAGTGGGTACAGTACAGTCTGTGGACCTGACACTCACTGGCAGGCAACTATAAAATATATATATTTTTTTAATTTGCAAGGTGCTGTGCCACCGTTTCTCTGTCGCTCATTGACAGACGCAGTCCTCTTGATTAATAACACATTGGGTTATACTGCCCTCTACAGGAGTAGGACACTAGACGGAAGGAAAACGTTCTGGCCACACCTTAGGGGCAGTCCCAGAGGGTATATCCTCTCTCTCTCTCTGCTACAGGAAGTCAGTTTTTTTCTGTCTAGTTAGGAGTAAGGACCTAAGTTCCTTGCTGGGATCCTTGGTCCTGGCAAGATTTTTTTTTTAGAAAGACTTTTTTTAATAGACAGCTTTTTTTCTCCAGTTGTTCCTGTGAGATCTTCAAGCAAGTAACCTGAACTGGGCGACGGGCTGGATGTTGAGATCCAGTGGTCACCCCAGTCAGCCTGCGAGCACGTGCAGGCCCTAGCTCCACGCTGGGTCGGCCGCGACATAGTCCCACTGGACGGGGACTGACCCTGCGAGTTAAACGTCTCGCCTGGACGCCAACGACCAGTTGGAAACTGAGTCACGGCATCCGTATTGGTCAATAGCCCCCCCACTTCGGTGGAGAGGGGTTCTGTCAATAGTTGGCGCCCGCCTGGTTTCCGGTATGGTGAGTAGAATGTTCCCCCCTCTCCCCCTGACGGATTTGTTGGTGGACGCGGGCCCCTCCCTGGGATGGTCGGACGCTCAGGATCCTGGGTCTCCCCTCTATCCTATCACAGGTCACAGATCCCCCAATTGAGTGTGATTGTGTGAATAAAAGACCAGGAGGCTTGGTTTGGGAGCCGACTATCTAAAGTCACTGTATAGTGGGCACTGTTAAGGGACTATGACTAAGGTCAGTGGCAATACTGTGATGATGGCCATATACAAAGAGCATTCTACCTGATAAGATTGCAAGACAGGCCGATGCCTGTGCCTGGACTACCGCCATCCGCAGGCCGCCATCCTCCCACAGGCTCCCGCAGGCCGCATAGGCCGATAGCTCTTTCATAGGCCGCAGCAGGCCGCTGCCATCTTCCACAGGCCGACGCCATTTTCCCGCAGGTCGCGCGGGGCCGCCATCTTGGCGTAGCCTCGTGTCTCCAGCATGGGGGCGGCCATTTTGGAGATGATCAGCCACCTCGTGGAGAAACATGGGAGGTCCTGGAAGGCGTGTAAAGGGGCGGAGCCGCCTCCTTTACCTGGGAAAAAGGGCCAAAGACTTCCTGTCTAACAGGACAGCGCTGAGGCAGGTTGATGGAAAACTTCTGTGCATCAGGTGGTCAGCCTTGGGGTCTCTCTCTCTCTCTCTGTGGGGTCCAAAAAAAGCAGGTAACACTGAGGGGCGCTGTTGCGCTGGGGGATTACCGAAAAAAAAAAAAAGTTTTTTTACTTGGCAATTTTTTTGTCGCTGGCAAGTGTCTTGTATAATCATGGACCCTGCCACACATGTATCCCTACCTGATCCCCTCGAGGTGGCCGCAGGACCCTCCAGTACCCCACTTGTAATTGATGCATTATCAACAGTTTTGGAGTCTTTGGTATCCCGGGTGGAGGTGGCCTGTCAGGGACGGGGGTCAAGAAAGCGACCCCGCCTACCCCTATTTCATCTGATACTTCAGATTCTGAGCCGGTCACTGCAGCTGCAGGTCCCTCTTCTGGGGCTGCGGTCTCAGGTAATGTCTCCTCAGACAGTGAGGAGGACGTTCCTGCCTCCGCCATAGCACAAGAAGAAGCGTTGGTGGACGCACTAGTTGGGTCGGTCCGGGAAACCTTAAGGCTTGAGGTTATACCGGCAGAGGTAACCGAGATGGAAATCCCTTTTGGTACTAGTAAACGTGCCAAAATGGCGAAGGTTTTTCCTTTACCCAAATGTTTTGGCAATAAGATTAAAGAGGAATGGGATCATCCGAAACGAGCTCTGGCTGTTTCCAGACGCATTGCTAGGCGCTATCCGTTTGAGGAATCCCTCATTAAGAAATGGACGGTACCACCAGTGGTGGACCCACCGATTTCCAGACTAAATATGTAACGGAATCCGGACACCACCGACTGGGTATCTCCGCCAGTAACCTGCTTCCTAAAGCTCTGGAACACGGGATCCGTGAATCTGGATATAGTTACCCCAAGAACTAGACAGTAGAAGCTTTGGAGTCATCCAGAATCAAACTGTTTAATCAAACACACAGCACATGGAGATGAACACTTCAGGGACAACCCCTCCCCCTTAGTCACTCAACATACCCATCCCATAATAACAATATAACAATGGAATGCAGGTATTCAACAACAAACCCCCACCCCCACTAGCAAGAGTCTGATTAGTGCAGAGCCGGCCTGACTGGGGTTTTTGGTCACCCTGTGCCCCTTATAGACACAGGGTGATTTACACATAAGAGGGACTGGGGATGCGGGACAAGGAATCTCCCAACCTCCCTAAAGCAATTGGGGTTCCACAAGCCCCCCAACCAAAGTGTCTCCCGTCACATATCTCCCCTTTCGGCAGGAGACTAACATAGAAGGAGACCCCAAACGGGTTGACTTTGAAGTTAGTCCGTAGTTCCAGTCCCCCAATGTCTGCACCCACAAAGTACCCCAAACAAATTGTCCGGAACAGATCGTTACTCACCCAGCCAACCTCTGCCTCTCTTGCAGAATATAACCCCTGCTGGGGAGACGTGTGGACTGGTCCTTCTCCCTGGAGTCCATTTAGCCGCTGGAGAGAAGACAGGGTGACTGGGATCACTCCATCATGCTGTTGGGGATCTGGGCCGACTGCCCAGCATCCCTGGGGTACACAGGAGGAGACAGTAGTCTCATATACTTTTTCTCTATGAAAATCCGTCAATGCATGTACAACAAGGCTGACATCCTCCTGTCCCAATGCCAGACCTTTTTCTGGGGTTGTGTAAGTGGGAACCAAAGTCTCATCCACTACCACAGGGAATCCATCTTCAATTAGTTGGGGGCAGAGGCCAGCAGCGCTCTGCTCTGTTGCCCGCCCTTCTGCTGGGTTGGGGTTGGCGAATACTACCCCCAGAACCTGGTTGGGGGTCTGCTGTAGAGAGGAGGGACTGCTTACCTCCTCCTCCTGGTATTCCTGCGGGGTAGGTTGGGGATCTGGACCGGCCGTCCAGCATCCCTGTAGGTCTGGTGCAGAGACCGCGGTCTCATCTCCACCATTGGGGTCAGGTCTGTTGTCTCCCTGTGGTTGGGGAGAAGGATTAGTTGTCTCTTGTCCCTGGAAGGTACACTGCTGTAGCTGGGGACCTGGGCCGGCTGCCCAGCCTCCCTGTAGGGCCGGTAGAAAGACCTCGGTCCCATCTCCACCTGCCATCGGTGGGTCTTCACAGTACCCCCAGTCTGTACTGTCTCTCCAACCAAGGGGAGACTGTTGTGGGCGGAGGCCAGTAGCGTTCTGCCCAGCTTCCAGCTTTTCCACTGGGAAGTAAATTGAAACATCGGTGACCTTGCACACATCCTTCAGGGGCACCGATTGTTGTATGCAGGGGTCCACAGTGCCATGCTCTGAAGTCAGCTGTTCTGCAGGAGTCTCACCGGGTTGTTCCTCCTCAATAGAAAAGTCTATTAAATCCCCAGTCTCTGGTGGTGTCTGGGGATTGAGATTCACCATCTCCTTTCTGTGGAATCCAGAAGATGTTACTGGTGCTGGGCAGAGGCTAGCAGAGCTCTGCCCTGTTGTCAGCACTTTAGCTTTGGGAACAGCAATCTCCGGAGTTTCCACTGCCGACTCATAGGCATGCTGCTGAACGTGTCCTAGCAGTTTCCTGTATGCCCTTTCCAGATGCTGTTCTTTCCTTAGCAAGTGTTCTAGATCAGGTTCAAGCTCTGAGACCCCTATGAGATGGAGCATAGCCTCTCTGTATTCTCGCAGGTTCCCCTTCATCCCCAAACACATCTGTAAGGCTCTCCCACAGCAATCCAGGGCCACCCAAGTCATATCCCTCGGGAGAGAATTCTTATGTCTCTCCTAAATATTTCTGCTCTGCGTGCCATTGCAGAGCCCGATCCTGATTGTCCAGCTCTATCTCCTGCTGGACCAGCCTGTCCAACTCAGATACCCATTGCTCCTGGGGCCGCTCTCCCAGGAATGCCATCCGCAACTTCCGTTGGTCACTGGCCCGTTCCCCTGGGGTTGGAAAGCACTTTCCCTGGTATATACCAGCAAGCTGGAGGGCTCCAAGCCAGAGCCCCACCCGAATCTGCTGCCTGAGCTCCAGGTATTGATCCGCAGATATTGTCCTGGGGTATACAGAAAGGGAAATCCGCAGCACCCCCTCGAACTCTGATGCCAGGTCCATATCTCCGTTGTAGCCACCAAAGTCTGCTATCCCGATCTTGGATCCCGGTGGAGGTTTGGATGTCCCAGACTGCAGGAAGCATCCCACCGCTTGCCACCAATGTGACGGAATCCGGACACCACCGACTGGGTATCTCTGCCAGTAACCTGCTTCCTAAGCTCTGGAACACGGGATCCGTGATTCTGGCTATAGTTACCCCAATAACTAGACAGTACAAGCTTTGGAGTCATCCAGAATCAAACTGTTTAATCAAACACACAGCACATGGAGATGAACACTTCAGGGACAACCCCTCCCCCTTAGTCACTCCACTCAACATACCCTTCCCATAATAACAATATAACAATGGAATGAGGGTATTCAACAACAAACCCCCACCCCCACTAGCAAGAGTCTGATTAGTGCAGAGCCGGCCTGACTGGGGTTTTTGGTCACCCTGTGCCCCTTATAGACACAGGGTGATTTACACATAAGAAGGACTGGGGATGCGGGACAAGGAGTCTCCCAACCTCCCTAAAGCAATTTGGGTTCCACAAGCCCCCCAACCAAAGTGTCTCCCGTCACAAAATAAAACTTCTGTTATCCCGTTGGAGGATGCTCCGTCCTTTAAGGATCCGGTGGATCGAAAGGTAGAAGCGGAGTCCCGCACCATTTTTTCCCTGATAGGGTCAACCTTTAGGCCAGTGGTTGCCATTGGTTTAGTTTCACAAACATTAACAGAATGGGCCAAATTGTTACGCCGTGACTTAAAGGGGAGAAGTATCCCCCCGGCAGCATCTGATTTGATGGAACAAATCATACAAAGACTACAGTTCATCTGTGACGCTGCCCTTGATGCCACTCCCCTGTTAGGGCATGCATCTATGTCAGCAGTGGTCCTCAGACGTGTATTGTGGTTAAAGTGCTGATCGGCGGATCTAGATTCCAAGAAAACTTTGACTAATCTCCCTTTTCAGGGGGATCGCCTGTTTGGGGCCATCTTAGATGAGATTATAAAGGATGTCACTGGGGGCAAGAGCACTTTTTTTGCCACAGACTGCTAAGGGGAAAGGACCTCGCAGCAGACGAGGACCTTCCTTTACCGCTCATAAAAGGTTTGTTCGCTCCGCTGGGACGAGCGAGAAGGGCAAAACTCCTTCAGGGTGTTTCAAAGGACACTGGTCGGGTAAACTAAAGTCCGGCTCAGCCAAACCTGAAGATAAAACCAATACAGCCTGAAGGTGCGCCCCCACCCATCTCTGGGGTGGGGGGGGGCGTCTTCACCGGTTTCCAGATCCATGACCTTCCTGAAGCCCGGACGAAGGGGTTCAGGAGGCCGTGCGGTCGGGATACAGGATTGAGTTTCGATCACTTCTACCGGTGCGATTCTTCCCTTCCAACATTCGTATGCTACAGGGAGCGGTAGTTCCCGTTCCTTGAGCAGAACGTTTTCTTCACTTTTTTCAAAGGTCATTTCCAGTTCCCTCCAGGAGAATTCTTCTAAAGGAGATTCTTTTCGAATGGAATCGGAATCCCGATTCCCTGGACAATCGGATCCGGTTGAGCGAACGGACCAGCGAGTCTCTGGTCTGGGGGCTTCAGTCTCCAATGCTCACCCAGGGGAAGTTACTCCTTCCGATAGAATCCAGGTTTCCGATAAATGTGTGGGAACTGAGAATGATCAGACTTTGTCTGATTTACTGGACCGAGCAGCTCCAGGGCAGCCCGGTTCGGATCCAGTTGGCCACGGCTGTGGCTTAGGTCAATCACCTAGGGGATTGGCAGGCAGACTATCTCAGCCGTCAGACTCTGGATCAAGGGGAATGGTCCCTTCATCCAGAGGTATTTCAACAGCGGTGCCTTCATTGGGGCACCCCGGGTGTGGATCTGTTGGCATCTCGGCTCAACAGGAAGGTGCGGAGGTTTATAGCACGCGCCCGCGATCCTCTAGTGGACGCAAAAAGCGCGATGATCGTCCCGTGGGGGCAGTATCAGCTACAGTATGCCTTCCATCCTCTCAGGTTACTGCGGGAACTTCCTCGCAGGATAGAGGTGGAGGGAATTCCAGTTATCCTGGGAACTCCGGACGGACCTCGTCGAGCCTGGGACACCGACTTGGTGAGGCTAGTCGCGGACGCTCCTTGGAGACTTCCTCTCAAGGAGGATCTGCTGTCTCACGGACCGATCTTCCATCTTGCTTTACAATTGCTGGCTTCAACGGCCTGGCCATTGAGACTCAGGTACTGAAGGACAAGGGTTTGTCAGCTTCAGTTATTCCTACTCTAATCAAAGCAAGGAAGGCGACTTCCAGCAAAGTCTATTATCGCACATGGAGGTCTTATATTGCGTGGAGTGAATCGCTTGGATTTCCCCCACGTACCTATTTGGTGACCCGAATCTTGGCCTTTCTGCAACAGGGGGTTGAGCAGAAGGCACCCTTACCGCCCTGGGATCTTAATTTAGTGTTGTTGGTTCTTCAGAAACCTCCCTTTGAAGATATTAGGGAGATTCCCTTGCTTACATTATCCCAGAAGGTGGCCTTCTTGGTGGCTATCACTTCTGCACACAGGGTGTCAGAACTGGCCGCATTATCTTGTCGTTCCCCATATCTGGTGATTCATAGGGATAAGGTGGTTCTTCGTCCGAATCCATCCTTCCTTCCTAAAGTGGTTTCAGAGTTTCATCTGAATGAAGACATTGTATTGCCTTCCCTGTGTCCTAAGCCCAGCCATCATCGGGAGTTTGCATTACACTCCTTGGATGTGTTTCGGGCAATCAGGGTATACCTGAAGACTACGGACCAGTTTCGTAAAACGGATTCACTTTTTGTGAACACGGATGGCCCCAAAAAGGGGTTGCCTGCTTCTGCCGCGACTATCTCCAAATGGATCAGACAGACGGTGGTGCAGGCTTATTCTATTAAGGGTCGGGATCCTCCGTTCCCTGTCAAGGCGCACTTCACTCGGGCGCTTAGTGCTTCCTGGGCCTTCCGCCTATCAGGCGTCAGTGGTCCAGGTATGCAAGGCGGCTACCTGGTCGTCGGTTCATACCTTTACAAAATTTTATAAAGTTGATGTGATGGCATCGTCGGATGCCTCTTTTGGCCGCAAGGTTCTGCAGGCTGCAATTTGAGGAGACCGGTGGTCTACCTCGAGGGTTTTTTTCCGTTGGATTTTCAGTTGAGTCTCATCATTTGATTTAAATGAGCCTTTAAGACTTCTAGTCGGTACCGGTTGGGCCTTCTAGATTTGAATTTTTCTGTTATCCCACCCCTCATTTGTGGCACTGCTTTGGGACGTCCCAATGTGTTATTAATCAAGAGGACTGCGTCTGTCAATGAGCGACAGAGAAAAATGGATTTTTGTAAAATCTTACCGTAAAATCCTTTTCTCTTAAGCTCATTGACAGACGCAGTACCCGCCCCTCGGTTTTTTTGAGTGGGGTTTGGTTAAATTCTCTGACACTGCTTTGTGACATAACTGACTTCCTGTAGCAGAGAGAGAGAGGATATACCCTCTGGGACTGCCCCTAAGGTGTGGCCAGAACGTTTTCCTTCCGTCTAGTGTCCTACTCCTGTAGAGGGCAGTATAACCCAATGTGTTATTAATCAAGAGGCCTGCGTCTGTCAATGAGCTTAAGAGAAAAGGATTTTACGGTAAGATTTTACAAAAATCCATTTATGTATATGAATGGTGGGCACTGCAGTGGGTACAGTACACTCTGTGGACCTGACACTCACTGGCAGGCCAGGCAACTGCAATTATAAAAAATAATTTTGTTTTTAATTTGCAAGGTGCTGTGCCACTGTATATATATGAGTGGTGGGCACTGCAGTGGGCACAGTACACTCTGTGGACCGGACACTCACTGGCAGGCCAGGCAACTGCAATTATAAAAAATATTTTTTTAATTTGCAAGGTGCTGTGCCACCGTATATATATGAGTGGTGGGCACTGCAGTGGGCACAGTACACTCTGTGGACCTGACACTCACTGGCAGGCCAGGCAACTGCAATTATAAAAAAATAATTTGTGCAATGTGATGGTGCGGCCCCTATCTCCATTCCCAGTCGATGCCTCATCAGGGAAAACGTGTCGGGGGAGAAGCCTGCGCTGTCACCACCTGTGGTCCGCGCTGCAGAGCGGCCACGATTGAAATAACATTCGCCTATTTATCCAACTTTAAATGTAAGTGTTCTACCTTTACTAATAAAGTCTTATAAGAGGTAATGCACTATTGCCTGTTTTATTCTCCTTTTGGGCATTATCTGTGACTGAGTGTGAGGGGTACAGGAAAGAGATTAACCTCCCCACGGCAACAGGAGTCCGAACAGGATCTGCTAGAAAGTTCACTGCCTGACAGTCTGGATAGCCACAAATTGAAAGTTCTGCACCCGCACAAAGCGGTTCAGTGATTTGAGGTCCATAAAGGGCTCTTTAATGGAAAGAGCCTGTAGATCACCAATTCTTCTTGCTGTAGTGATGGCTACTTTTAGAGAAAGAAATTTTAATGAGATTTCCTTTAAAGGTTCAAAAAGGGTCCTTAGATAACGCCTCTAGGACCCTGTTCAGGTCCCAAGGAGGGAACCTGTCTTTAGTAATAGGGGTAACCCTTTGTCTAGCCAACAAAAATCTTTTAACGGCTCTTTTGCCAGACTGGAGTCCAAAAAAACTGAAAGAGCCACTATCTGTACCTTAAGGGTGTTCACCGCCACACCCTTATCTACTCCATCTTGCAAAAATTCCAGGATCATGGGAGTAGAGGTAGCAGCAAAGTCCTTTTGCTTCTTCCAGACACAGAATGTTTTCCATACTTTCAAATACATTTTTCTAGTGACTGTTTTTCTGCTCAGTAAGAACAAAATGGAAATTCCCCTTGGGGTGGGACTTTTAAGGCACGTGGATGAATACAAAAAGAATATAATAATAATTAATTTATTGAAAATGATAACATATACATATACAGATACAAATTATTAAAAACAGTTGGCAAGCTTGATACAATTCATGCAGTCAATAGACAAGGGGATACCGCTGTATTGAGGTAAATGCCCAACGCGTTTCAAAGATATAAGTCACAACTCCTTCTTCAGGGGCAACCTTAAAATAGCGGTCTGTAAATGATCAACCATATAGATAATATATGGAAAGTATTTACAAATATGTAGATTGTACAAAAAATCATACAGTACTGTGGTAGACATTCATTACAGAGTAAAGCCATCCAAATAAAGTGTCTATATGTCAAAAAAGGTTCAAAAAAACACTTACAGGGTCTGCCGTATGGCTGCCTAGAGTGTATGCCTGCCAATGATATTAAAAACAGATGGCTGGGTAGGTCTCATCGCTGCATTGGGGTACTTCGTTGGGGAAAGTAGGCAATTTAGTAGGTAAAGATATTCTTGTAAGCACCTTCCAATTGTGTGTGCCCATCAGCTGTGAAGCTGACTGGGGACAGCTGAAACCCAAAAAGAATGGGAGATCTGCCAGATGAGGAAAAAAGAGTGGGTTGTATAGGGTTGTACAATTGAAATTGTTTGATAGCAAGACGGCTACTTGCTCTGCTAAGAATCAAATCTGCCAAGGTTTGCTGTGCATGCCTGACCTATAAAAAATGTCCTATGAAATAAAGGGTAGATGGTCCTTGATCATAGTTGTCTCCAATGCTGGTATTCTTAAATAGTAAAAATGCATAAGAATATACCATTCATTAGGCATGGCCCATTTGTAATGGCTTGTATAGCCGCTAGATGAAGCTAATGCCGATTTAAAAAGGAAATTGAGGGGCGTGGTTTGGCACCGGACCTCGATGGCCGCTTGATAGAGCAGCTCTGTGCATAGGGGGACAAAAACCGGCTTTATCGCATATTTCCCAGCGGTCAATTGCCATGCTTCGATCCGGCCGAAGCACCTCAGCCAACCGGGTGTCATCGGATCCATCGACGGGCTTTGGGAGTACCCCATTAGTGCTCCGATCACAGACTCTGGAGCAGCGCGCGGCCTCCCCGGCTCCCGCCTTAGGCCTTCAGGCTACCATGCAGCCCCAGTCAGCCTCTACATCTACAATGGCGACCCCGCTTCCTAGCCTTCTGGATCTGCAAAATGTCGCCTCGGACATCAAGCAAACACTTGGGGCAGCCATAACTGAGCTCACAGCGGAACTAAGATCGGTCACTGCTCGACTGAACGACACAGAGAAGGCTACCGCCACACAGGGCTCCGCCATCCGGCAACTGCAGCGCTCCTCAGACGGACACATCGCTCACATGATCGAAGTCAACCGCCAGATTGAGGACCTCGACAATCGGGGAAGAAGGCACAATATTCGCCTCCGTGGCCTCCCTGAAAGAGTCGAGCCTCAGGATCTGGAATCGGCCCTTACCAACATTTTTAATGACCTGATGGATCGTCCGCAAGACTCTCCAATTGAGTTTGAGAGAGTGCATAGGGCTCTTCGACCCAGAGGTGGTGACTTAGACCCCCCAAGAGACGTTATAGCCTGCCTGGTCAGTTTCCCGCTCAAGGAAGCCATATTGAGGAAAGCCAGATCTAGGGACTCAATCCGCTTTAATGGCTCGGAGGTGAAACTATTTCAGGACCTGTCAGCCATTACTTTGCAAAACAGAAGGGCGCTGCGCCCCCTGCTGGAAGTTCTTCGAACCCGGGGAATCACGTATAGATGGCGCTTCCCCTTCTGTCTGTTTGCTTCCTCCGGCAACAGGAATGCTTCGTTACGCACCCCGGATGACCTCACCGCTTTCTGCGCAGCTTTTGATATTCCTGAAATGGACCTCCCGGAGTGGTATTGCTCTTTTTTTCCTCCGGATCCCTGGGTCCAGGTATCCACAACCGGAACACCGAAATCCCAGAGGCAGAGCCGCAAGAATAGACGCACTCGCCACCGATCCAGCACCAATTCGCCCAGACCCAGAGGGGACAAGGCTGGCACCCCGCGCCGCTCTCCGAATGAAAGAGGAGACCACCCGGAAATTTGATGCCCTCTTACTCTGTAAATGACTCAGTTCATCCCCCGTGAGATTCCCACCTGCTCCCTTATGTTTTGCCACCCAACTCTGTAAGTACAAGGAGTGTTACTCCCTTCTTGCTTTCCCCTTCCCCCTCCCTTGAGCCCTTCCTTGCCCCCTGGGGACCCGAACCTCTACACACTGAGAACTGGTTGCTAAACGCATTATGTACTGATCCTGCCCAGTCCTGGAGCTTCATCCCGATCCCTGCATCCTCCCCATCTGTCCACTCAAACCGGACACTGTAATGAATCTGGGGATCCGATGAGACGTGCCCATTGAATCCCCCTCTTCCCGCTGCCCCCCCCCTCCTGGTTCTCCTGCATGGACAATGGTGGATATAGACGATCATCTTTTTTTTTTTTTTTTTACTTTATCTTTTTTACTTTATCTTTTTCTCTTTTGTTTACGCCTTCAGATTCCGTGGGGGTGGTCAGGGGGTGGGATAGTAGGCATTGTTACCCCATTTACTATACTAATGCTATTCTCCAATTGATATATGTGGGTAGGGATTAAGTGCCAGGAGTCCTTACTTGCATGTGTGAGATGGGCTATGGGCTCATGCGTGAATTGATACAGTCTGCTCGTTGGTTAAATGAGTAACATGAGATGCTCAATGTGCCTGTTTGATTCCTTTGAGTGGTTCAGGGCAGAATGAATGTGTTGTACACAGGCATGTGCTCAGGCACATTCAGGAAATTTATAATTGGCACGGTAACATAGTCATAAGGTTATAAAAGTACAGAGCATTGACCCCACACCGTTTGTTTTATTTTCTATTGATTTTTGCCTTATTCATTACTCTTGATTCTTGCGATGGGCGCAAAAACTTGGGAACCCATATAGTCTAACCGACACGCTTGTATGACAATCACGGCAATGACACTGCATAGATGGTGCACTGCTTGTACACTCTAGCTTCTATAACGATGATGGGGTCTCGGAAAGTGATAACCTTACATAACGGTAACATGCACAAGCCGTGCAAGTGGTCTCTCTGTCATACCTCCGAGCAGCGTGTCTAACCATGTTGATATTCCGTATTTAACCCCATCATTTACCTAAACCCGGCTTGTTGCCTGTTGTCAACATTCTCACCAATCCCAACCTGTACAGAATTACATATTCTCTAGTACTGCACCCCGCCATCCCTCATGGGTCCGCGGGGTGCTGGGGGGCTCTGTCCGGGGGGGGACTTGCTTAACATCCTGCCACGTTCAGACTAATATAGATACCAGGTATGGGTGAGGCGAGCAGTGGGTAGATTAGCTGGTACCCAGTTCTCCTTAAAGTCTCGAGGTTGTTCCTTTTTCCTATCCATATTGACACTTCGAAATTTCTTTCACTTTTATAGTTAATCAGGTGGAGTCACTCGCTGGGGAGCGTTATAATCCCTCTGTTATCATTGAAATTTTGCCTTTTTTCTTTATATATAATTGACAATCGCACTTTGTCTTCTTGTCCTTTATAGTAGATCCTTTTGGAAGATTGCCGAACTGATCACGTCGGTGTGAACATGGTGAGTTTTGGCCAGTTTGTTGTTCCATTGTACACCAAAAATTTGCTTCTTTAGCACTCCCCCACCTCATGCACAGTTCTCTGTCTGGTCAGTGACCGACTGTCATACACACTCTCCAACACAACGGTGACTCCCAGTTACTGTTGACCCGTAATACAATTTGTATTGTTTCTACCCCGCACAGATCTCAGGCGGACCACTTGTAACCTGCCTTCTCTGCGGGGTCCACTTGTTTCCTTTTCCAACCCTATAAATACTCTCTCTCTCTTGCCTACACTTGACCCTAGTATCCATTTTTTCACTTATCTCTCTCCCCTTTTCGCAGCTTTTCCTGAGCCCTATTTTCTGCCTAACCCCCCCTTATTGTGAGAGGCCCGAGGCATAAGTGTTTAACACATTTGGCTCACTTTTGCCCCTGCTGAGCTCTCTCCACTTCAACCCGCCCCCTCTACTTTCCTTTCCCCCCACCCTATCACTCTATCCATCCCCCTCAACCCTTCTTAATCTCCCCCCTTTTTCCTTTAATCATGCAGAACATTCCTCCTTCCCCCCGGGGTCAATCATGCAAATTTATTTCAATCAATGCCCAAGGGCTGAATATACCGGAGAAGAGGTCACAACTCTTAGCTGAGGCTCACAGAATGCGTGCCCATATACTCATGATTCAGGAAACACACTTTAAAGAAGGTGAAGTCCCCAAGTTAACGAACAAAAATTTTCCGACTTCTTTCCACGCTCCTACAGTCGGCTCTAAAACTAGAGGAGTTTCCATACTATTCTCGAGACAGGTAGACTTCCAGGTTACTGACGTTAAACGCGATCTTGAGGGCAGGTTCCTCTTTGTTAAGGGGACAATGAACTCAAGACCGATAACCATTGCGAACATTTATGCCCCCAACTCCAAACAGGTTCCCTTTTTCCGCTCAATGAGTCAAGAGCTACTAGACTTTGCCTCGGGGATGTTGATATTAGGAGGGGACTTCAATGCCCCCCTGAACCCCCATTTGGACTCGTCTACTGGCTCCTCTGTACTCCCTTTCCGGGCTTTACGTCAAATAACTCTGCAACTGCAAAAACTCAGGCTCCATGACTCCTGGAGAATTCTAAACTCAGACAGTAGAGATTACACCTTTTACTCCGCCCCCCATGACAAATTCTCTAGAATTGATTATTTTTTCATTTCCCAACCAGATATTCCCCTCCTAGCTTCCACCTCTATCGAACCCAGGGTTCTCTCTGACCACAATCCCATATCAATGACGATCCGATTCCCAAGCACGGACACTAGGCGTAAATCCTGGCGTCTGAACCCCTCCCTTTTGAGGGACCCTAAGATAAAGGATGAAGTTCAAGAAGCAATATCCACATTTTTTACAGAAAACGATACACCTGACTCATCCCCAATTGGCCAATGGGAGGCTCATAAATGTGTGCTCAGGGGGAAACTTCTCTCACTAGCAGCCGCCCAAAAGAGAGTCAGGCAAGCCAATCTAGAGTCTCTCTTTACCAAACTGGGTGCGCTTGAAAGAACTCATAAACTTTCTCTAGCCCAAGATACCTTATCTGAGCTCACAAAAACCCGACAAGAGATTAGAGACATCCTCAACATACAGAGTCACCGTAGACTCGCCTTGAGTAGGAGGATTTTTTTCGAACAAGGTAACAAAAGTGGTAGATTGCTGGCTAGAGCAGTCCAGGTACAGAAAACGACGACCAACATTCACCTCATAAAGGATAACGTGGGCATGACTCACTGTTCAAACGAAGCCATTGCTAAACAGTTTGAATCCTTTTACCACTCTCTTTACAATCTACAACCCTCACTTCATCGCCCTTTGTCCCCCTCCACCCGCCTACAGAAGATGAAATCCTTCTTAGAGAAACATTGCCCTCCCCCCCTTTCACGCTCGGATGCCTCTGTCTTGGAATCACCCCTGACAGAGGAGGAGTTCGATAGGGCAATTAAAGAGATGAAACCTGGTAAATGTCCTGGGCCGGACGGATTCTCACTATCTTACTATCGTATGTTCTCAGATCTTCTTAAAACACAATTCCTTAGAGCGTTCCGAACCTTGGCTGACACCTCTCACCACTCCTCCACTCTGCTGGAAGCCCACATTACAGTGATTCCCAAGGAGGGCAAAGACTCTGCAGTGGTTGGGAACTACCGCCCAATCTCTCTCTTGAATGTCGACATCAAGATTTTCGCCAAGATACTCGCGAATCGCCTCCTGCCGTACATTCCTTCGCTGGTTTCTCTTGATCAGGCGGGTTTTGTCCCCGGGAGGGAGGCTAGGGACAATACCACGAGAGCCCTAAACATACACCACTGGCTTACTACTCGTGGTGTTCCAGGGTTCTTCCTCTCCCTGGACGCCGAAAAGGCGTTCGATAGAGTGGCCTGGGATTATCTACTGACTACCCTGGAGTCTGTGGGCATTTTGCCTCGGATGCTTTCCTACATTCGAGCCCTTTATACGAATCAGACAGCCAGGGTCAGGGTCAATGGCCACCTATCGGACGCCTTCAACCTATCCAATGGAACCCGCCAGGGGTGCCCCCTCTCACCTATTTTGTTTATCCTTTCAGTTGAACCCTTTCTGAATATGATACGCGCCAATCCGAATATAAAGGGTATTGACATTGCGGGCTCTTCTCATAAAATCGCTGCGTTTGCAGACGACATGTTACTCTTCCTATCTCAACCCCATACTTCGCTCCCAAACCTGCTCCACGATCTGGAATTCTTCAAATCTCTTTCCTATTTACAAATCAACTATACCAAGTCTTTTGCCCTAAATATATCCCTTCCCCAATCGGAAGTCACGCGATGCTCCTCAAATTTTCCATTCAAATGGGTTGCTGAATCCATTCCATATCTCGGGATCTTGATTCCCAGAAATCTGTCGGATCTTTACAGACTGAACTACCTACCAATCCTCAACTCTGCTAATGACACACTTAAGTCATGGAAGGCTATACAGGTATCCTGGTTCGGACGGGCCTCCCTTCTCAAAATGTCAATATTACCGAAATTCCTATACCTATTCCAAACAGTCCCAATCCAACTCCCAAACTCTTTCTTTACGTCTTTCAAGTCATGCTCCCAGAAATTTGTCTGGGGCGACAAAAGACCTCGGATCAGATATGTCCAACTGACGTCTCCCAAAGAAAGTGGTGGCCTAGGTCTTCCGGACCTTCAAACATACTATAAGGCCTGTATATTAACTAGACTGGTAGATTGGAATGTTCATTCATCCACTAAAGCAGTCATTAAGCTGGAAAATGCATTCTCGACTGTTCCTCTACGGGTTCTGTCCTGGCTCCCATTTTCGGCCCTAGAGGAGGACCTGAGGGGCCATCCTCTCATAGCCCCCCCATTAAAGTTGCACAGCGTGTGGCGCAAGGCCAAGAAAATAAATCTGGCAGCTGGCCCCTTAACATCCCTTCGCTGGAACCCTGCTTTCCCATCGGGAATGTCTGATTCTTTCCTCCAAGATATCTGGCCAAGCGTAAGAATTCCAGCTAGACTTTTCTTTCATAAGGGATCTCCCCTGTCCTGGGAGGAGATCAATCAAAATATTCAACCTCACTCAATCCCGCTATGGATATTTTTCCAAATTCGCCATTTCCTGACCCACCGGCGAGCTCTATCTGACTGGACGAGGCCTCTGACCGGGATTGAGGCCCTCTGTGAGAAACCTGGCCCACGGAGACACACAATCTCGGCCCTGTATCGCATCTTACTATCCCCTCCGCCAATCTCTTCCTCATCTTTCGTCCAGGCTTGGTCCAGAGACCTGGATCTCGCTCTCACAGAAATGGACTGGTCCACTGTTTGCCAGACTATTCAAAAAGCCTCAATTAGCGTTACTATCCAAGAAAATGGATATAAAATCCTAACCAGATGGTACCAAACCCCGGATAGACTTCACAAGTTCTGTCCTACTGTCCCAAATGTCTGCTGGAGATGCAATAAAGAACAGGGAACCATGCTACATATCTGGTGGGACTGCTCAGCTCTCAGACCCTTTTGGACGAAAGTCCACGACTTGATCAAAGAAGCTACCTCGTCTGACTTGGACTTCTCTCCAATGCAATATCTGCTGCATTGGACACCTTCACATAGACACAACTATAGGAAATCACTGGCCATGTATATGATTACAGCAGCTAAGTTGTGTGTCCCATGTCACTGGAGATCGACCACGATTCCTTCCATCAAGGAATGGTTTCATAGACTGAATCATATTGAGCAAATGGAAGAATTGATTAGCGTCGCTCACGACTCCTTCTCATGTTTCGCCACAAAATGGCAGGCCTGGTCTAACTTCAAAAAGTCTCTGTCCTATAACTCGGTTATGTCCTCCTCCTAAAAGATGTAACTTAAAAATTCAAATCGTTCTTCTGGATCTATACTGATGCTGTACCCCGGGGGGAGGGAGGTCCCTGCTTTTCCCCCCCCAACACCCCCCTTACTTTCTCTCTTTCTTTTCTCTCTTTTTCCCTACATATGCTGCTCCCGCTGTCACACCTGAATCCCTTCCCTTGTCTGAATGAAGGAGTCCCTGTAAAGGATGGATCCCAACAATATTCTGCATTTTGATTCACATAACTTGCCCCATCCAAACTAAACTGGCCAAATCTCATCACTTGTCTGAAAGCTTTGTAACTGTTGACTATATTATGATATGTTTTACTCTATATTGATACCTTACTTTGCTACTTATGGTATCCACGATTCAGCTACTTTTGCACTAAGTTTGACCAACAGTTTATTCCTCTATGTAAGCAAAAGATTGATTTAGAATTGGATCCTTGGGCCCAACAACTGATACCCTGATGTGCCCTCTGTTATGTCTGGCCCTCCTTTAATTTTTGCTCTGGTCTCCTTACCACCTTCCAGGGATGTGACAGTCGGTGATAACACTTCAGGTGTGCCCAATTTCTCTTCTGTTTCTTGTTAACCTGTACTGCCGAATTTTTCTTTTTTTTTTGTAAAATTCTCTTTTATTGTGTTATATTACGCTTAACTTGTACTGTTCAATTTTCACGAAAATAAAAACTTTAATGGAAAAAAAAAAAAAAAGGAAATTGAAACCGCATTTAAACAGCAAACCAAGTGACTCGGGCAGGCACAGCGGTATTGACGGATAGATGACAGAGCAAGCAGTTTCAAAAAATAAATCCAAGTTTCGTTACCTTGTTAGTTTGATGAGCTGATATAAAGTTATGCAGCGAGCTTCCACCTTCAGCGAGTGAATGATGTGTTTCACTGTTTAAAGGGGAGCTGTTATAAGAAGGCTGGTAATTGAGTTTAATACAGATCAGCTAGTTGTACGTACTTGGTATTCATCAAGCTGGTAGCTCCCTGTTGGATTTCCTGGTGCGCAGCCGCCGTACAGGTTCCCCACCGCACATGCGCACATCTATGGTGCAGCGGAAGCCCGCACGGCCGATGCGTTCCACCGGCACGGTCACTTCCTGCCGGCGTGAGTCGCAAGCGGAAGTGAATGGGCGAGTCAGGAGGATCTCAAAGAGAACCAATAGTCTACGTCCAAGAGGCGGACTACCACATGGGTGTCCGCCCCCCGTGCCGGGCATGTCCCCCGGGCATGATGTACACATGGGAGATGATACTTAGTTGCCAAAATATAAAACATTTAGATTGCTCCAAAAAAAATCATAAACAATCTTTTGAAATATTTGCAGGGAAAAAGATAATGAGATGAGTGTAATTCAATTTAGGAAAAATTTCCCAAGAAAGTAATAAATCCCAGGCAGGGATGATAGCCAGCCAGCCATATGTAGCAAAAGTACAGAACAAAGGAATCCTCCCTTGGGCTATACAATAAGGTTTTAAGGAAACCTAGAGAGATACCAGAGAAAAGAGAAAATATGACAAATTATAATGTTTAATAGTGTAAAACAGAAAACATCATTATATCGAATAACACTCAGTAATGAACATTCATTGTTTCATATCTGCATACCAAGAGAATATAAGGCAGGTTTGGGGATTTTGGATTCGGTAAATGGTGAACAGTAAACTGGCTCCTGATGGAGGAAAAGAAAAAAGAGGAAAGATGTGAATGAGTAGGAAATAGACAAAAAGATGTCAGAAAAAGGCCTATTGTTCCATGCCTCCTGATGTGAACCCCTCTAAAAAGGGTTTATAAGAAACCATTTTGTTTAGTCCTGGTGGATCTGTAGCTCTTAAAGAATAGATCCACCAAAGTTCCATCTGTAGAAGAATTTTATTCCAGTCCCCTCCTCGGGGACTGGGGTGAATTCTATCTAAAATCAAGAACTTGATCCTTGGAAACTTTCCTGCGTGTACAAGGCTGGTATGACGTCCTAAAGGTAAGTCAGGGTTACAAGTTTTCATGCTTTTCACATGTCTATTCGCACGTTTAGAAAATGGCAGCTTGGTTTTGCCAACGTAGAAACAGCCGCACCCACAGAGGAGTAAATATACCACTCCGTGGGTGCGGCAGTTTGCAAAATGTTTCGGAAAAAAGGTTTGGCCATTAGGTAGTATTGGGTTTTGCTCAGTAAGAGAGTATCTACAACTTTATCGGAGCATCCCTTTGCTCTAAGCAATTGGTGTTCAGTAACCAGGCCGTCAGGTGGAAGAAACCTGGGTTCTGACACTGTACTGGTCCCTGAGACAGAAGGTCTGGGGAGACTGGGAGATGCCAAGGACAGGCTATGGACATGGCTTTCAGGATTGGGAACCATGGCCTTTTGGGCCACCAGGGAGCGATCAGAATTAAATTCAGATCCTGCATCCTGCTCAATTTCTGGAGCACTCTGGGAATTCGCATCAGATGTGGAAAGGCGTAGGCCAGATTGAACTTCCAGGGCTGAGCTAAGGCATCCAGCCCTACCATTTCTTTGGACCTGGTTAGGGAGAAGAAGTTCTTCACCTTCTTGTTCAGAGCAGAGGCAAATAGGTCTATCTCTGGTTGCCCAAACCTCTCTACTACAGACTGGAAGACTTTGGGATTCAATTCCCATTCCCCTTCTTTGATGCTGTAGCGGCTGAGAAAATCCACCTGCAGGTTGTCCTTTCCCCTGATCTGGACAGCTGCTAGTGAGATTATCCTCCCTTCGGTCCATCCCAAGATGTCTTGGGTTAGGGTAAGGAGAGATCTTGATCTGGTCCCTCCCCGTCGGTTCAGATAGGCCACAGTTGTGGTGTTGTCTGATAATATCAGAACCTCTCTGTTCCATATGAGTTTCCGAAAGGCTTTTAGGGCTTTTCCTACTGCCTTCAGTTCTCTGAAGTTGGATGAGGCTTGTGCTGTTCTTTTGCCCCATATTCCCTGGGTTTGTGCCCCCTCTAGGTGGGCTCCCCAGCCTCTGGTACTGGCATCTGTGGTAATCCTTAGTGGGTCCCACTGACCCCATGGCCTACCTTCCGCTAGGTTGTTTGAATTGGTCCACCATTCCAGGGAGGTCTGAACCTGTGGAGTGAGGACAACCATTTCGTCTAGCGACTCTATTCTTCTGTCCCAAGAGGACAGATGGAAGAACAGTAGTTCTCTTGCATGCAGCTGTGCCCACACAATGGCTGGGATACTGGCTGACATAAGGCCTAAGACTTTTAATACTTTTCTCCTGGGGCAAGATTGAGCATTCTTTAAGTCTAAGACTGCCGAAACTATTTATTCCCTCTTCTCTTTGGGAAGAAAGAGTTTGTGACACAGAGTCCACCTGAAATCCCAGGAAGGATTGTACCTGTGTTGGCACCAGGGACGATTTTTCCCAATTTAGAAGCCATCCTAACTCTTGTAGGGGGGTTATAACTTGCTGGGTGTCTGTCTTTAGTTGGGCCTCTGTTTTTGCAAAAACCATTAGGTCGTCCAGGTAAGGGATTAGAGCTATCCCTTGATCGTGTAACCAAGCCACTGCTTCCGCTAGGATCTTGGTAAAGATTCTTGGACTGGAGGTTAGTCCAAATGGTAGTGCCCTGAACTGCCAGTGAGAGGTTCCTTTCTCTGTCACTATTGCAAACCTCAGAAACGGCTGATGATCCTGGTGAATAGGAACATACAAGTACGCATCTTTTAGGTCCAGGGTGATAATGAACACATCTTTCAGTAGGTTTTTTCTTACTGAGTAGATGGTCTCCATAGTGAATTTTTTGTATAGAAGGAACTTGTTGAGGTTTCTCAAGTTTATTATCATCCGATGTTTCCCTGAGGGTTTTGGGACCACAAACACGTGGGAGTAAAACCCTTGGAAAAACTGTTCCTTTGGTACTGGGATGATTACCAGTTGTTCCGCCAGTTCCTGAATCTCTAATAGTAGGGCTTGGCCTTTTTGAGTTCCCTTGGGGACATGTGTAAGGGTTACTGTTGGGAGGTGGTATTGATGCAAATTCAAGTCTGTAGCCTTTTATGGTGCTGCAGATATATGGGCAGACTGTTATCTCTTCCCAGCCGGAAAGAAATTGACTCAGTCTGCCCCCTACTTTGACTTTTAAGTCATTTTTAATCCTTTACAGCTGAGGTGGAAGGAAAGGACGCACTGTTTCTTGATCTTTCCTTCCGAAAATTCCGAAAAAAATTCCTGTTAGCCTCTTTAGGTTTTGTGTGAAATTTCTTCCTTTTTTCTGAAGATCTGGAAAGGACATCGTCCAAACCTGAACCAAACAAAAGGGTCCCCTCAAATGGAAGACCACAAAGCTTGGTCTTGGATGTGAGGTTACCTTCCCACTCCTTAAGCCAAATAGCTCTTCTGGCTGAGTTCAGGAGAGCTCCTGTTTTGGCAGATGCTTCTGATTCTAGTGCGGCGTCTGCCAGGTAGGCCAATGCCTTACTCATCACCGACAGGGAGTCCTGGATTTCTTGGGTTTTTGTCTGAGACAGACTTTTACTGAGTCTATCCACCCAGGAAAAGGCATTTCTGACCACACAGGAGGCTGTTAGACCTGAAGCCATAGTAGCTGCATTGGCATCCCAAGCTTTTCCCAGTAAAGTTTCTGCTTTTCGGCTCATGGCATTCTTGATGCTACCAGCGTCTAGAAAGGAGAGATCTCATTTTCTAGAAACTTGTGCCAGGGGAGCATCCAGTTTTGGTATTTTTAGGAATTTTACTTGTATCCTCCTCAAAGGGGAATCTCCTCTTCCAGGAGCTCCCTTTATTTAACCTGTTCTCAGGTAATTGCCATTGCTGAAGAATCAAAGTCTTCAGTGAATGGTGAACATGAAAAACTCTAGAGGGACTCTTCCCTGTCCCTTTGTAGAGTTTATCCTGTGCCGTGGTTTCTCTAGGCAAACCAGGTATCTCTTCTGAGGCATAGATGGCCTGAAGGAGAACCTGCATATTTTCTAACCCAAAAAGGTTTTTTGCTGACTCTGCCTCATCTGGGGCATCTGAGTCCTTATTCCCTTCAGCATCTGAGCAGGATGGTGAATCTGAGCGGCTCTCCTCTGGAGATAAACCTTCTGTCCTGACTCGAGTTGGGGGAAGGTTTTCTGTAGTTTGGAGTAATACCTGACTGTCCTGCTCTTGATAGAGCTCTTCCTTTAGAAGAAGTCCCTTCCATTGAAGAGGGATCTATAGGGTCCACTCTATTAGCTCCTAGAGTGGACCTAACTGTCATCATAGTGGACAGCATTTCCTCCTGCATTGTCTTAAAAAAGTCTTTCATCATTCCTGAAGTTTCCATTGCTGTCATTCTATAAAGGCATTTATAGCAAAAGGCCTTAGTGTGGGAGCTGGGCAACTTATCTGAGCAATTACCACACTTCCTATGAACAATGTGCCCTGACAATGCTGGTGTAGAGACAGAGGTTTCTTGTGGACCGCTCAAGGACTCTGGAAGACAGGATACAAGATAGTATACAGTAAGTATCACCCTTCCTATAATAAATTATGACATGAGGACCATCTGTTTTTGAATCATTTCACTGCATCCGATTAGAAATTTGCTATCCTAGGAACCTAACAGGAAGCTGCACCCTATTTATAACTCCTACTATCTAGGTCCAGCTACTTTTCCCCATTTTTATACCCTCCTCTGTTTAGACAATGATTACATTACACTATGATTTCATAAACACTATGCTATTTTTCCAGGTGTATGATTCAACTACTCAATTCAAGAATTGCATACGCTTGAATCTCTACTCCTCAGGTATATCCGCACCAATTAACTCCATATATAGATGAAGACATGATTAACAGTGATATATAACAACATATGTTCCTATTTCAGTACCTATCCTTGGACCACCCTATCCCTACACACATGTTGTTTATTTGGGGGAACACTGGACCCCCATAACGCTTCTTTTTGGAGGACCCAATCACCCCATCATTCACCCACTGACATACCAAGGTACGATGTAACACAGATCCTACAACTTAAAATTATGTTACCCCTAGACCAGCTCTCATATAAGGATATATACATCGCAGGAAGGTGATTCCGGTTGGAAACATACTCTCTCCTGCACTCGGACCCGCTTAATACAGGATCTCGCCTTCATAGACGTACTAATGTTTCCACAAGGTATACCTCCTCTCTTACCATAGTATATATTTCACCTATAACTCGCAGGATATTTCCAAATAAAGTAACTACTCTACATATCCCCCTATATATACCAACACAGACGCCATTGCGACCTTCCACTGGGTATCCTCGCTGGGACCACATGCGGGAGGATCGGTACCCCTAGGACCCCCTCTTGGTGCACTGTTGGCACCCTATGCAGCGGACCTCTCCCTTCTCTGCTTTTATCAGCTGTGACTCTCGTCACATTCGGATCACTCTACTGGTATGCATTTCTGTACATCAAATGATATTCACACATGTAATGATTAACTACTCTGTTATATCTGTATATGAACATATATTTAACATACCACAACCTGTGTAACTAACAAAACTACTATATGCTATGTTATGTAGGAAATCAAAATCTCTCCGCATCCAGACCCCTGAAGAAAGGCCTGCGTGCCTGAAACGCGTTGGGTTGGAGGATTTCCTTCAAAGCAAACATATGCCACTGAGTATATGTACCACTATCATCTTTATTGTCCTGGTTTTACATCCATACACACTCTCTGTATATATTGTAATATGTCTACATTCTAGATCTTTTACAGATCGATTTTAATATGTTTTTGTTAATAAAATGATTTAAATTTTACTTTCTTGTGGAAGTGTATCACCGCTACAATCCCGCAACCCAGGGGGACCCCTTGTCCACTTGAGGACCATAGAAAGAACATGGTGGGTTCCAATAAGTTCAAGGAAATGATACAACTTCCAGGTATTTTTTATGTCGGTAACCAGCAGTCTTAAAAAATGCATAGACCCAATAAGGGTTACATGTTCAGCACTTACCCTGCTCAGGCCTGGGTTTGGCTGCCGACACCTGGAGCTGCCTCTCCTCTTCCTTCCCCGGAGGATGAGTCGTGGAGGGCTTAATTTCCACAGCAGACATCCGAGCTCCGATAGACTTGGATTCTGCTTTGCCGCTCGTAAGTGGCTCCGGCATCTCCTCCACATTCTTCCACTTTCCCGTGTCGGGCGTGTATGACGTTGCGCCGGAAGTTCCGGTTTTGAAGATGAGGCTTGAAGTGCCCGTCCGGCGGGAAATTCAAAAACCTTCGGTGGAGGAGAGCTGCTGGCGCCGGATCGCAAGACCTGGAAACATCCCGCAGGTGACCGAGGGCTTGCACCACATTGGGCGACCTGGGAGAAGCCTGGATGGGGCAGCAGGTAAAGCTCCGCTCGTGGGGTCCCCCAGGGGGAACCCATGGCCTTCCGCTGAACCTGGCTCACAGGGTTCCCTTTTGACTCCATAAGTCTGAAGGTTAGTAATAACGCACGTATCTTGTAGGAAGAAACGCAATCTAAACTGAGGGCCTGAGGGAAGGGTGGGGCCTTTTAACTAATCTTAATTGATTGTGTTTTCGGTAGGAGGAGCCTCTCATCTCTCACTGCTGGGCCGTCCTGGAAGACGGGGAGAGAAAAACGTTTTTAAAGGGACAGTGTAAAAAAATACAAGAAGAAAAAATAAGAAAAAGAAAAAAAAAAGCACCTCGTCCCTCTGTGCTTGCGCGCAAATGCGAACACATACTCAAGTTGCGCCCACATATTTATATGGTTTTCAAACCACACGTGAGGTATCGCCACGATTGTTCAAGCGAGAGCAATAATTCTAGCACTAGACCTCCTCTGAAACGCTAAACTGGTAACCTGTAGAAATGTTTAAAGCAACGCCTATGGACATTTAAGTACCAAACTTTGTTACCATTCCACGAGCGTGTGCAATTTTGAAGCATGACATGTTAGGTATCAATTTACTTGGCGTAACATTCTCTTTCACATTAGAGAAAAAAATTGGGCCAACTACTGTTTTCATATTTTTTTTATTCACATAACTGTATTTTTTCCAAAAAAATTGCATTTGTAAGACCGCTGTGCAAATACGGCGTGACAAATATTGCAACAATCTCCATTTTATTCTCTAGGGTCTCTGCTAAAAAAAAAAAAAAAAAAACAAATATAATGTTTTGTGGGTTCTAACTTAATTTTCTAGCAAAAAATATTGATTTTAATTTGTAAACAAGTGTCAGAAATAGACCTGGTCCTTAAGTGGTTAAGATTGAACTAGACAATAATGTCAATACTAAAAGGGCAGCACTTTTTTTTCATAACTAATGGCATCCATACCTGACTGTATTCTGTGATATTAGACATGTATTATTGTATGCACTTATAGGTAATACTTTGGTGGGGGGCTCCCATGGAAGAGGAAAAGAGACTAAGATAAGGAGGCAGCCAGCATCACACAGATGTTTTCATCTTTCACAGTGCTGGAGCCTTGAGACGCTTAAGGGAGGAGGTGGGTGGAGCCAACACCCACTAGGCGTGCGGTGGAAGAGGAAGGTGGCGGCTCCGCTCAGTTTGGACTTGGTACTGGGAGTAATACTTTTTTGAGGGGCAATTGCCCAGTTGCGCGCCCCCCCCCCCCACCCTGGTTCCGCAGGAACCAGCCAAGTGTCGACCCATGTAAGGGTGGGCTGGTTGTACAATAGCCTATTTGAAAAAGTCTGCACGATCAACACTGAAGTGACATCCGGCAGTGCTGATCAGTGTATTCTGACAGCAGGGAACTTTCCCCACCATCAGAATACAATACCTCAGCAGGAATTACAATACCTCAGCTGGAACTACGATCCAGGTTAGAAACACCGAGAAAAAATGGGAAGACATAACTAAGGTTCAAAAATCAGGTCAACGTTTATTTTTTTGGTATATTCAATGACTCCATGTTATAAAGAATGGTAGAGGACAGTCCTTCAAGTCATCAGAAAGGGGCTACATCTTCATGCACATTACAGAACAAAATTGCGAAGCAAGTCGGGCAAATTGATGAAGATGACATCTTATCGTTGATTGCAGTTCACCTCGACCTTGCTGACGAGCACTGCTAGTCCAGTTAGGCAGACTCGTTGAAATGAAGGCAGGAGCTAAAAAAGAGGAGAGGTATAGGGTTAGAGACAAAACATTTGTAAAGCAGTCCTTAAAGCATATTTCCACTTTTGGAGCCAAAGTGGAATGTAACATGTACTTTATATTGTTAGATGCTCCTATTAACATAGCATTATTTCAAACTTTAAAAAAATTGCCTTTTTACATGCATTTTATTTGCTTAAAATAGTTACATGCTCTTGGCTGGAGACAGGCACCCTGATGGGCTGGAGACAGGTGGTATCAGTGAAAGTAAAAAAATCCCAAAGTTTGGGTTGTCCCCATAAAAGAAATAGAGGGGAAATATTCCAATGGGGACACTAGTTCTGGTGACCTGGCGGTTCCCAAGGAAATCCCTCAATCTGCAGGGATTTCTTCTAACTTCCTGTTTGGCTATGGGACACAAAGTGAAGGAAAACATCAGCAATGGGACAGATGGTGAAAAAATATCTGACTGAGGATATAACCCCCCCCCCCTTACTCTATACAAAAAGAAAGTTTTACTTGTAGTTATACTTCAAGTGGCTTTTTCCAGCAAGGGCACTTCCTTTTAATCAGGTAATCTCTATTTGTTTTAACCTTAAACAATAACACAGGGAAACAAATAAAATCCCATTTTAAGTGGGCTCCAGCAAGAATTGGCCCACACCCACCATGTGACCACCCAAGCTCCCCATGCAAGGTCAAACAACCGCAAACAGAGGAGAGAGGAAGGAACTCCAAGAACCTTCACCAATGCAGAGCAACCCCCAAGCTGTAGCGCACTTCAGCAGCAGGCTTCCTTTACCCTGACACCCAGAGAGGAAGGCACAATTTCACACACAGAAAAGCTCAATAGTAAGGATAACCAAAAGGCACCACTGTACCCCGCTTACCTGGGCCTGGCTAGTGCATGAGATGAGGCACCTGCTTACGCTGTAGCAGCCAGCAGTTTCTGCTTTCTCCATGTTGCACAGTGCAGCGGAAAACTGAGAATGCGGAGTGACTAGGACCTGGAGCTCACATGTGGCAAGCCTCCACCACTATAGCGGCTTCCCTGCACTGCAGCAACCACCTTGTAAGTCCTGGGCTGCATGACACCAGCTCACATAACTTCACACAGCTTCGGGCACACAGGCACAGACAACCCAGCTGGCCACTGGTCCCCTGGGCTGGTGGAGGAAAAAAGGCACTGCAACACCCCCATCATCCAACAGGAGGGGGTGCTGGGATGGTCAGAAAATCAGAAACAACCCTGTGTAAGGCCACCACTCCCCCCCCCACCCCCTCCAGTGAGAGCATAGCCCCCACTACAACAGTTGCCTGCAGTGCCTCCATAGTGGAGGAAACACCATAACCGAGGGCATGGTGGAAGGGGTAGAACAAAAAGGCTTGCTATAGTGTTTCCTGGGAATTTGGGTGGAGCAACTCTCTCTCCAGGTGCAGTCGAGAAAGATGATTGGGAAAAGTGTAAAGGGTTAATTATACCCGATGCTGGATGAAAACAAAGGAGAGCTAAGTGCAAAATTTGGTTCAATGCTTCTAAGTCCTTACACACACCACTTCCAACCATAGGAGGTCCATGGATGAACTGCAGAAACCTATTAAAGAGCTGAATGGAGGAAAAGACCACATGGACCAGAAGCTTGAATCCAATAGACCCCCAGCTTTTTAAGAGCATTATTTAAGGCAGTGGTGGTCAACCTTCTTGACACAGGGGGTTTCAAGTGCAGACCCACACCACCAAAGGGACGCACATACAATTAAAAGCAAAGTTTACCCTTGAGGGTGGAAAAAAAAAAATGTAAAATGCACATATTATTGCAGGAAAAAAAAAAAAGTGTGTACCCTTTCCTTATATCCCATGATCCTCCTAGATTTTCCTCTAAATATAAAAAACATAGGTTGCATATTCCAACGACTAAATTGTATGCTTACCAATTTACCAAACTAACCCAAACAGCAAAGTCTTGCCAGAGCCCAACCATGCTGCTCATTCTGATCCGCAAAGAGATTTAGAAAAGAGGCTGGGCATAAATCAGCAGGGAAGGGGAATTACTGGCATTGTATACAAACAATGCTAGAGAGGGCTTGATTACACAACATATCATTTGCATTTCAGATGAATGAAACACTGCTCTAGTAAAGCAGCCAATCACTATATGCATTGCCTATGAACTCTGCTTTGTTGGGACCACAAAGAGCATATGCGAAAGGGGAAATCATTTGCAATGCATTCTACACTGCTCCAGGGTGGGCATATAAATGAGCAACAATTAATGGCATAATAATGGCATAATAAAAATATGTTAAGCTTTGGGTCCACAAAACTGAGTGGCTAATCCCAAGCAACGAGTTAGAATGAAAGCTCATAGCTCATTTCATCTCCTTCCTTACTCAGCATAACAAAACATTAAATATTTTTCGGTCCACAAAATTGAGAGGCTAACCTAAGCCATGAGTTACATTGATACCCACCATCCGCCAATGCCGCAGGAGTGGGATTTCATCTTGCTTGGAGTGTTCATGGCTTCCCATTTTGCTTGGAGTGTTCATGGCTTCTCACTTTGCTGTTCATTGCTTCCACCTATTAATGGAAAAGATAAAATTTACAACGGCATCATGCCTATGTTTTCAGAGATAATGAAATATGAGATTTGGGTTAAAAACACAAAATGTAAACCATGTCATGAGAAAGACTTTCGCCTTGAACCTAAAATGCTGGCTGCATGGCTGTTATAATAAATCTGGCTTCCCTGCTGTGGCATTGTATTCTGACAGCGAGGAGACTCCCCTGCTGTCAAAATATACAGATCAGCTCTGCAGCCTACTGCACTGATCGAGCGGGAATATACTGACTTCTGTAAACCACATTGGCCACACATGGATCGAAATTCAGCTGGGCCCTGCTGAACCAGCCACATTTTAATCCATGTATGGCCAGCTTAAGGAAGTTACAACTCTTTCTGAATACATGTCACAGTTTAGTTACTTTAAGGCTGGCCATACATGGAACTGTTTAAATGAACAGATTTCTCCATCCACACAAGGTGGAAAGAGATGTCCTTCCAATTTTGTTAATGAATTTTAGACTGCTCCGCTGTCAGAATACACTGATCATCACTTATGGAAGGGAACAACAAGCTGGCTCGAGAGAAGTCCTATCATTAGATCTACATTTCTGGAATAGGAACAGCCATAGATTAACTGAAAATGCAGCCCAGTCGCTGCTGAACTGGTTGAATTGTGATCCATCTATAGCAAGTTTTAGTTTTTCAAGAGAATCAGCAGTCTCCAGTTGAATAAACCCATGAGGGAAGCCTCCATGTTTTCTTATGTTACTTCTATCAAAACCGCAAGATGCCTTGACACATGAAATTCTAGCCAACCAAAAAAGAACATGTATTGCTTTGTTTGCATTTAAACATTTTCATGCACTGCAAGACAGCATTTTAGTCTCAGATGGTAAAGTTACAGAAGTAATATTGAACAAGCAACTCTTATTTAACCACTTCAATAAAAGGGCACTTTCACCCCCTGCCCAGGCCAATCTTCAGTTTTCAGCTCTCTCACACTTTGAATGACAATTACTCAGTCATGCAACGCTGTACCCAAATTTTTTATCCTTTTTACACAAATAGCGCTTTCTTTTGGTGGTATTTAATCAAATTTTATTTGCGAAAAAAGTGAAATAAGAGCGAAAATGTAGAAAAAAAACACATTTTTATTTAGTTTCCATTATAACATTTTGCAAATAAGTAATTTTTTTTTTCTCATAAATTTGAACTGCTACATATCTTTGGTAAAAATAACCCAACATTACTGGGTATTATTATGTGTGACAGTTAGGGTTCTTTTACACTAGGATTCCGTCAAACGGACTCCGTTTATCTCAGCGGGGGATTGATCCGTCGATCCCCCGCTGAGCAGCCGGATGACAGCTGTTCTCTGCGCTGTGTGCGGAGATACAGCTGTCAGGTCCCCATGCATCTTCTATGGGGGAATTGGATGGGAACGGACCGTCGGTCCATTCTCATTCGATCCCATCCGATCGACGGATGGAAAATAGGGTTTCCATCCATCCAGATTTGATGGATCGGATGGGATGTCAGCGGACATGTCTCCGCCGACACCCGATGCCCCATAGATATGCATGGGGTGTCCGTTCAAATCCACAAAAAAAACTGACAGGCGGATCTGAACGGTCCGTCTGTGTGAAAAGGGCCTTATAGAGTCTATGGTGCCAATCATTAAAAATTGATCACACCTAATCACATCAGATGTACCGACGGGCCCATCTAATTTCTTGAGGCCCTGAAATGTTAGGACAGTACAAATGACCCCTTTTTGGAAAGTAGACATTGCAGGGTATTTAGTAAGAGGTGTAGCGGGGTTAAATATGCCTAAAGACATTGTTTGATATGTGGGAAGGAACTAGGCTCCCTCTAGTGGTAGCTGCATGGAATTTCCCGGGCTGTGACTTCCTTTTGGCAAGATGAAGAAACTACATCTCCCATGCTGCTTTGCAAGATCCAGGGTGCACGGCTGCACCGCACGGCACTATGGGGGAAGTTATTTAAAAGAAGAGAGAGGCTAAGCCGGGGGGGCGCCTTTCTGCGCTGGACTCTGAGGAACCAGCGAGCGAGAGTGAAGGAGTGATACTGGATATTGGGCCAAAGCCTCTTAGCCTGGAGGGACGACGTGGAACCGTCCCATCTCAAGCACGAGGCACATTCCTGGAGGTCATACTGCTGTTTGCAGAGACCGGAAGTCATCCGCCAGAAGGACCTCGCGCGGTGGGCACATAGCCAAAGGACTGAGACCGCAGTGGAAGCGCGCGAAGGAGAAACTTCTGTTGGTGAGAGGGCACATGCCCAATAACTGACTATCTGCCAAAGAGATCGTTTTATCTACAGATAGCGGTAGCGCAACAGGAGGTGATAAAACCCCGGGGTTTATCAGCATACTCTCTCAGGAGACTCATAGACAAACAATAAGGTCTGTAAAGGAGTCGCCAGAGGCTTATCTCTCTCGCAGAAGTTATTGCTCAGTTACGCAGACACCCTGTGGTGACAACTAACAGCTCGTTGTTTTTCTCTCTCTTGATCTTCATTCCTAATTTGGATTACAAATGAGCTCTGTTCAATAACCTTGCTAGCGAAGATTAACAAGAAAGAAGAGAACTCTGGGGGAGGGACTCAGATAGGCCTACCTATCTGGTACTGTGTCTAGCCTTAATGCAGGAGGAGTGTGGGGGTATTCTTTTACCTTTTTTAAAGCGGTTTTAAATAACCTTTTATGGACTTGTATTGTATTGTATTGTATCTCCCCTATTCAATTTGATATATAGTAAACTAAGTTTGGTTAATTATAATCCTGTGTGCTGTTCCATTGTGTCACCCAGAAGGACTACTATTCAAGAAGGTAACAAGGTATTGTTGCATAGTGAAGTATTGTATTCCAATCTGTGTATCCATTTGATAGTCCAGTCCTATTCTGGGTTAGTTGTGCCTGAGGAGGGATCGAGCCAATTTGATTGGGTTGTTAGGCAGGGTGTAGACCCAATAATATAATCAGCAGCTCCTGTGGGGGTGGTGCTACAGAGGCATAGTGAGATTTTTGCAGTTGTAATTCTTTCCCACAATTCTTGAGGAAATAAATATTTTATTTTTTACACAAAATTGTAATAACAAGTTATTTCTCACACACAGTATAGGCATACTTGCAATTACACCCCAAAATACATTCTGCTACTCCTCCTGAATATGGCAATACCACGTGTGAGACTTTTACACAGCCTAGCCACATACAGAGGCCCAACATGCAAAGAGCACCGTCAGGTGTTCTAGGAGCATAAATTACACGCAATTTCATAACGACCCAACACACTTTTGAAGGCCCTGGAGCACCAGGACAATCGAATTACAAACAAAAGGACCCCATTTGAAAAACACCCCAATGTATATTCTATGAGGCATTATGAGTCTTTTCTCCATGTCTTTTTTCCACAAATTTTTAGAAACTGTGGAAAGAAAAATAAACATTTTTTATTTATTTTATCTACACAAAGCTGTCAATTTTAAAGATATTCCTAACACATAGCATGTACACAGCAAAAATTACACCCCAAAATACATTCTGCTACTCCTCCGGAGTAAGGCGATACCAGGTGTGAGAGGCCCAACATCTAAGTAGCACCTTCAGGCGTTCTAGGAGAATTGCACATCTAATTTCATTACAACCAATCACACTTTGAAGGCCCTGGAGGACCAGGACAATGGAAACACCCACAAAATGACCCCATTTTGGAAAGCAAAACACCCTAACACAATCTTTGAGGCATGGGCTGCAGACAGGCACCCGGCGCCCTCTGGCAGGCTGGACACAGGCACCCGGCGCCCTCTGGCGGGCTGGACACAGGCACCCGGAAGCCCTCTGGCGGGCTGGACACAGGCACCCGGAAGCCCTCTGGCGGGCTGGACACAGGCAACCAGATGCCCTCTGGCGGGCTGGACACAGGCAACCGGACGCCCTCTGGCGGGCTGGACACAGGCAACCGGACGCCCTCTGGCGGGCTGGACACAGGCAACCGGACGCCCTCTGGCGGGCTGGACACAGGCAACCGGACGCCCTCTGGCGGGCTGGACACAGGCAACCGGACGCCCTCTGGCGGGCTGGACACAGGCAACCGGACGCCCTCTGGCGGGCTGGACACAGGCAACCGGACGCCCTCTGGCGGGCAGGATACAGGCACCCAAAGATGAAGGCACAATAAACCACACACAAAAAATCCCAATAGCAAGGATAACCGAAAGGAACACTGTACCCCCCTTACCTGGGCCTGGCTAGTGAATGAGATGAGGCACCTGCTTCTGCCGTAGCTGCCAACAGTTTCTGCTTTCTACATGTTGCACAGTGCCGTGGAATGCTGAGAATGTGGTGTGGCCAGGTCCCGGAGCTCACATGTGGCAAGCCTCCACCACTACAGCGGCTTCCCTGCACTGCAGGAACCACCTTGTAAGTCCTGGGCTGCATGACAAGCCCATATAACTCCGAACAGCGTTGGGCAAACAGGCACAGACAACTCTGCTGGCCACTGCTCCCCTGGGCTGGTGGAGGAAAAAAGGCACTGCAACACCTTCATCATCCAACAGGAGGGGGGTGCTGGGATGAACAGAAAAAAACATGGGTAAAAAAACACTCCCCCCCTCCCCCTTCAGTGAGAGCATAGCCCCCACTACAAAAGTTGCCTGCAGTGCCTCCATAGTGGAGGAAACACCATAACCGAGGGCATGGTGGAAGACGTAGAACTTAAAGGCTTGCTGTGGTGTTTCCTGGGAATTTGGGTGCAGCAACTCGCTCTCCAGGTGCAGTCCTGATAGACGAATGGGGAAGTGTAAAAGGTTAATTATACCCAATGCTGGATGAAAACAAAGAAGAGAGCTCAATGCGAATATTTGTTCAATGCTTCCAAGTCCATGCACACACCACTTCCAGCCATGGTCCATGGATGAACTGCAGAAACCTATTAAAGAGCTGAATGGAAGAAGAGACCACATGAATCAGAAGCTTGAATCCAATAGACCCCCAGCTCTTTAAGAGCATTATTTAAGGCAGTGGTGGTCAATCTTTTTGACACATGGGGCTTTAAGTGCAGACCCACACCAAAGGCACCTGGGCCCTTCTGGCGGGCTGGAGACAGGCACCCGGGCACACTGCAAGGGCTGGGGACAGGCACCCGGGCACACTGCAAGGGCTGGGGACAGGCACCCGGGCACACCTGATAGGCTGGACACGGTCACCCCTGATGGGCTTACTCTATACAAAAATAAGGTTTTGCTTGTAGTTCTACTATAAGTGGCTTTTTTCTTCACTTCCTTTTATCAGGAGAGCTCTATTTGCTTAAACCTTAAACAATAACAAAGGGAAAAGAATACAATCCCATTTTAAGTGGGCTCCAGCAACAATTGACCCACACCCGCCATGTGACCACCAAAGCTCCCCATGCAAGGTCAAACCACAAATAGACGAGAGAGGAAGGAGCTCCGAGAACTTTCACCAATGCAAAGCAGCCCCCAAGCTGTAGCGCACTTCAGCAGCAGGCTTTCTTTACCCTGACACCTAGAGAGGAAGGCACAATAAACCACACACAAATAATCCCAATAGTAAGGATAACCAAAAGGCACCACTGTACCCCCCTTACCTGGGCCTGGCTAGTGCATGAGATGAGGCACCTGCTTCTCCTGTAGCAGCCAGCAGTTTCTGCTTACTCCATGTTGAACAGTGCAGCAGAATTCTGAGAATGCGGAGTGGCCAGGACCCACAGCTCACATGTTGCAAGCCTCTACCACTGCAGCGGCTTCCATGAACTGCAGGAACCACCTTGTAAGTCCTGGGCTGCATGACACAAGCCCATATAACTCCAAACAGCATGGGGCACACAGGCACAGACAACCCTGCTGGCCACTGCCTACCTGGGCTGGAGGAGGAAAAAAGGCACTGCAACACCCCCATCATCCGACAGGAGGGAGGGTGCAGGGATGGTCAGAAGGCCCTCTGGTGGGCTTGGAGACACGCAACCGGGGCCCTCTGGAAGGGCTTGGAGAAAGGCAACCAGGGCCCTCTGGAAGGGCTTGGAGACAGGCAGCCGGGGCCCTCTGGAAGGGCTTGGAGACAGGCAGCCGGGGCCCTCTGGAAGGGCTTGGAGACAGGCAGCCGGGGCCCTCTGGAAGGGCTTGGAGACAGGCAGCCGGGGCCCTCTGGAAGGGCTTGGAGACAGGCAGCCGGGGCCCTCTGGAAGGGCTTGGAGACAGGCAGCCGGGGCCCTCTGGAAGGGCTTGGAGACAGGCAGCCGGGGCCCTCTGGAAGGGCTTGGAGACAGGCAACCGGGGCCCTCTGGAAGGGCTTGGAGACAGGCAACCGGGGCCCTCTGGAAGGGCTTGGAGACAGGCAGCCGGGGCCCTCTGGAAGGGCTTGGAGACAGGCAGCCGGGGCCCTCTGGAAGGGCTTGGAGACAGGCAACCGGGGCCCTCTGGAAGGGCTTGGAGACAGGCAACCGGGGCCCTCTGGAAGGGCTTGGAGACAGGCAACCGGGGCCCTCTGGAAGGGCTTGGAGACAGGCAACCGGGGCCCTCTGGAAGGGCTTGGAGACAGGCAACCGGGGCCCTCTGGAAGGGCTTGGAGACAGGCAACCGGGGCCCTCTGGAAGGGCTTGGAGACACGCAACCGGGGCCCTCTGGAAGGGCTTGGAGACACGCAACCGGGCCCTCTGGAAGGGCTTGGAGACACGCAACCGGGGCCCTCTGGAAGGGCTTGGAGACACGCAACCGGGGCCCTCTGGAAGGGCTTGGAGACACGCAACCGGGGCCCTCTGGAAGGGCTTGGAGACACGCAACCGGGGCCCTCTGGAAAGGCTTGGAGACATGCAACCGGGGCCCTCTGGAAAGGCTTGGAGACGGGCAACCGGGGCCCTCTGGAAGGGCTTGGAGACGGGCAACCGGGGCCCTCTGGAAGGGCTTGGAGACGGGCACCCGGGCACTCTGGAAGGGCATGGAGACGGGCACCCGGGAAGGGCATGGAGACGGGCACCCGGGCACTCTGGAAGGGCATGGAGACGGGCACCCAAGCACTCCTGATAGGCTGGACACGGGCACCCCTGATGGGCTTACTCTATACAAAAAGAAGGTTTTGCTTGTAGTTCTACTATAAGTGGCTTTTTTCTTCACTTCCTTTTATCAGGAGAGCTCTATTTGCTTTAATCTTAAACAATAGCAAAGGGAAACAAATACAATCCCATTTTAAGTGGGCTCCAGCAACAATTGACCCACACCCGCCATGTGACCACCCAAGCTCCCCATGCAAGGTCATTCAACCGCAAATAGACGAGAGAGGAAGGAGCTCCGAGAACTTTCACCAATGCAAAGCTGCCCCCAAGCTGTAGCGCACTTCAGCAGCAGGCTTCCTTTACCCTGACACCTAGAGAGGAAGGCACAATAAACCACACACAAGTAATCCCAATAGTAAGGATAACCAAAGGCACCACTGTGCCCCCCCTTAGCTGGGCCTGGCTAGTGCATGAGATGAGGCACCTGCTTCTGCTGTAGCAGCCAACAGTTTCTGCTTTCTCCATGTTGCACAGTGCAGCAGAATTCTGAGAATGCGGAGTGGCCAGGACCCGCAGCTCACATGTGGCAAGCCTCCACCACTGCAGCGGCTTCCCTGCACTGCAGGAACCACCTTGCAAGTCCTGCGCTGCATGACACAAGCCCATATAGCTCCAAACAGCATCGGGCACACAGGCATAGACAACCCTGCTGGCCACTGCTCCCCTGGGCTGGAGGAGGAAAAAAAGGCACTGCAACACCCCCATCATCCAACAGGAGGGAGGCTGCAGGGATGGTCAGAAGGCCCTCTGGAAGGGCTTGGAGACAGGCAACAGGGGCCCTCTGGAAGGGCTTGGAGACAGGCAACCGGGGCCCTCTGGAAGGGCTGACACGGGCAACCGGGGCCCTCTGGAAGGGCTGACACGGGCACCCGGGCCCTCTGGAAGGGCTGACACGGGCAACCGGGCACTCTGGAAGGGCTGACACGGGCACCCGGGCACTCTGGAAGGGCTGACACGGGCACCCGGGCACTCTGGAAGGGCTGACACGGGCACCCGGGCACTCTGGAAGGGCTGACACGGGCACCCGGGCACTCTGGAAGGGCTGACACGGGCACCGGGGAACTCTGGAAGGGCTGACACGGGCACCCGGGCACTCTGGAAGGGCTGACACGGGCACCCGGGCACTCTGGAAGGGCTGACACGGGCACCCGGGCACTCTGGAAGGGCTGACACGGGCAGCAGGGCACTCTGGAAGGGCTGACACGGGCAGCAGGGCACTCTGGAAAGGCTGACACTGGCACCCGGGCACTCTGGAAGGGCTGACACAGGCAGCCGGGCACACCTGATAGGCTGGACACGGGCACCCCTGATGGGCTTACTCTATACAAAAAGAAGGTTTTGCTTGTAGTTCTACTATAAGTGGCTTTTGTCACTTCCTTTTATCAGGAGGGCTTCATTTGCTTTAACCTTAAACAATAACAAAGGGAAACAAATACAATCCCATTTTAAGTGGGCTCCAGCAACAATTGACCCACACCCGCCATGTGACCACCCAAGCTCCACATGCAAGGTCAATCAACCGCAAATAGACGAGAGAGGAAGGAGCTCCGAGAACTTTCACCAATGCAAAGCTGCCCCCAAGCTGTAGCGCACTTCAGCAGCAGGCTTCCTTTACCCTGACACCTAGAGAGGAAGGCACAATAAACCACACACAAGTAATCCCAATAGTAAGGATAACCAAAAGGCACCACTGTGCCCCCCTTACCTGGGCCTGGCTAGTGCATGAGATGAGGCACCTGCTTCTGCTGTAGCAGCCAACAGTTTCTTCTTTCTCCATGTTGCACAGTGCAGCAGAATTCTGAGAATGCGGAGTGGCCAGGACCCGCAGCTCACATGTGGCAAGCCTCCATCACTGCAGCGGCTTCCCTGCACTGCAGGAACCACCTTGCAAGTCCTGCGCTGCATGACACAAGCCCATATAGCTCCAAACAGCATCGGGCACACAGGCACAGACAACCCTGCTGGCCACTGCTCCCCTGGGCTGGAGGAGGAAAAAAAGGCACTGGAACACCCCCATCATCTGACAGGAGGGAGGGTGCAGGGATGGTCAGAAGGCCCTCTGGAAGGGCTTGGAGACACGCAACCGGGGCCCTCTGGAAGGGCTTGGAGACACGCAACCGGGGCCCTCTGGAAGGGCTTGGAGACACGCAACCGGGGCCCTCTGGAAGGGCTTGGAGACACGCAACCGGGCCCTCTGGAAGGGCTTGGAGACACGCAACCGGGGCCCTCTGGAAGGGCTTGGAGACACGCAACCGGGGCCCTCTGGAAGGGCTTGGAGACACGCAACCGGGGCCCTCTGGAAGGGCTTGGAGACACGCAACCGGGGCCCTCTGGAAAGGCTTGGAGACATGCAACCGGGGCCCTCTGGAAAGGCTTGGAGACGGGCAACCGGGGCCCTCTGGAAGGGCTTGGAGACGGGCAACCGGGGCCCTCTGGAAGGGCTTGGAGACGGGCACCCGGGCACTCTGGAAGGGCATGGAGACGGGCACCCGGGAAGGGCATGGAGACGGGCACCCGGGCACTCTGGAAGGGCATGGAGACGGGCACCCAAGCACTCCTGATAGGCTGGACACGGGCACCCCTGATGGGCTTACTCTATACAAAAAGAAGGTTTTGCTTGTAGTTCTACTATAAGTGGCTTTTTTCTTCACTTCCTTTTATCAGGAGAGCTCTATTTGCTTTAATCTTAAACAATAGCAAAGGGAAACAAATACAATCCCATTTTAAGTGGGCTCCAGCAACAATTGACCCACACCCGCCATGTGACCACCCAAGCTCCCCATGCAAGGTCATTCAACCGCAAATAGACGAGAGAGGAAGGAGCTCCGAGAACTTTCACCAATGCAAAGCTGCCCCCAAGCTGTAGCGCACTTCAGCAGCAGGCTTCCTTTACCCTGACACCTAGAGAGGAAGGCACAATAAACCACACACAAGTAATCCCAATAGTAAGGATAACCAAAGGCACCACTGTGCCCCCCCTTAGCTGGGCCTGGCTAGTGCATGAGATGAGGCACCTGCTTCTGCTGTAGCAGCCAACAGTTTCTGCTTTCTCCATGTTGCACAGTGCAGCAGAATTCTGAGAATGCGGAGTGGCCAGGACCCGCAGCTCACATGTGGCAAGCCTCCACCACTGCAGCGGCTTCCCTGCACTGCAGGAACCACCTTGCAAGTCCTGCGCTGCATGACACAAGCCCATATAGCTCCAAACAGCATCGGGCACACAGGCATAGACAACCCTGCTGGCCACTGCTCCCCTGGGCTGGAGGAGGAAAAAAAGGCACTGCAACACCCCCATCATCCAACAGGAGGGAGGCTGCAGGGATGGTCAGAAGGCCCTCTGGAAGGGCTTGGAGACAGGCAACAGGGGCCCTCTGGAAGGGCTTGGAGACAGGCAACCGGGGCCCTCTGGAAGGGCTGACACGGGCAACCGGGGCCCTCTGGAAGGGCTGACACGGGCACCCGGGCCCTCTGGAAGGGCTGACACGGGCAACCGGGCACTCTGGAAGGGCTGACACGGGCACCCGGGCACTCTGGAAGGGCTGACACGGGCACCCGGGCACTCTGGAAGGGCTGACACGGGCACCCGGGCACTCTGGAAGGGCTGACACGGGCACCCGGGCACTCTGGAAGGGCTGACACGGGCACCCGGGCACTCTGGAAGGGCTGACACGGGCACCGGGGAACTCTGGAAGGGCTGACACGGGCACCCGGGCACTCTGGAAGGGCTGACACGGGCACCCGGGCACTCTGGAAGGGCTGACACGGGCACCCGGGCACTCTGGAAGGGCTGACACGGGCAGCAGGGCACTCTGGAAGGGCTGACACGGGCAGCAGGGCACTCTGGAAAGGCTGACACTGGCACCCGGGCACTCTGGAAGGGCTGACACAGGCAGCCGGGCACACCTGATAGGCTGGACACGGGCACCCCTGATGGGCTTACTCTATACAAAAAGAAGGTTTTGCTTGTAGTTCTACTATAAGTGGCTTTTGTCACTTCCTTTTATCAGGAGGGCTTCATTTGCTTTAACCTTAAACAATAACAAAGGGAAACAAATACAATCCCATTTTAAGTGGGCTCCAGCAACAATTGACCCACACCCGCCATGTGACCACCCAAGCTCCACATGCAAGGTCAATCAACCGCAAATAGACGAGAGAGGAAGGAGCTCCGAGAACTTTCACCAATGCAAAGCTGCCCCCAAGCTGTAGCGCACTTCAGCAGCAGGCTTCCTTTACCCTGACACCTAGAGAGGAAGGCACAATAAACCACACACAAGTAATCCCAATAGTAAGGATAACCAAAAGGCACCACTGTGCCCCCCTTACCTGGGCCTGGCTAGTGCATGAGATGAGGCACCTGCTTCTGCTGTAGCAGCCAACAGTTTCTTCTTTCTCCATGTTGCACAGTGCAGCAGAATTCTGAGAATGCGGAGTGGCCAGGACCCGCAGCTCACATGTGGCAAGCCTCCATCACTGCAGCGGCTTCCCTGCACTGCAGGAACCACCTTGCAAGTCCTGCGCTGCATGACACAAGCCCATATAGCTCCAAACAGCATCGGGCACACAGGCACAGACAACCCTGCTGGCCACTGCTCCCCTGGGCTGGAGGAGGAAAAAAAGGCACTGGAACACCCCCATCATCTGACAGGAGGGAGGGTGCAGGGATGGTCAGAAGGCCCTCTGGAAGGGCTTGGAGACACGCAACCGGGGCCCTCTGGAAGGGCTTGGAGACACGCAACCGGGGCCCTCTGAAAGGGCTTGGAGACGGGCAACCGGGGCCCTCTGGAAGGGCTTGGATACGGGCAACCGGGGCCCTCTGGAAGGGCTTGGAGACGGGCAACCGGGGCCCTCTGGAAGGGCTTGGAGACGGGCAACCGGGGCCCTCTGGAAGGGCTTGGAGACGGGCAACCGGGGCCCTCTGGAAGGGCTTGGAGACGGGCAACCGGGGCCCCCTGGAAGGGCATGGAGACGGGCACCCTGGAAGGGCATGGAGACGGGCACCCAGGCACTCTGGAAGGGCATGGAGACGGGCACCCGGGCACTCTGGAAGGGCTGACACGGGCACTCGGGCACTCCTGATAGGCTGGACACGGGCACCCCTGATGGGCTTACTCTATACAAAAAGAAGGTTTTGCTTGTAGTTCTACTATAAGTGGCTTTTTTCTTCACTTCTTTTTATCAGGAGAGCTCTATTTGCATTAACCTTAAAAAATAAAGGGAAACAAATACAATCCCATTTTAAGTGGGCTCCAGCAACAATTGACATACACCCGCCATGTGACCACCCAAGCTCCCCATGCAAGGTCAATCAACCGCAAATAGACGAGAGAGGAAGGAGCTCCGAGAACTTTCACCAATGCAAAGCTGCCCCCAAGCTGTAGCGCACTTCAGCAGCAGGCTTCCTTTACCCTGACACCTAGAGAGGAAGGCACAAAAAACCACACACAAGTAATCCCAATAGTAAGGATAACCAAAAGGCACCACTGTGCCCCCCTTACCTGGGCCTGGCTAGTGCATGAGATGAGGCACCTGCTTCTGCTGTAGCAGCCAACAGTTTCTGCTTTTTCCATGTTGCACAGTGCAGCAGAATTCTGAGAATGTGGAGTGGCCAGGACCCGCAGCTCACATGTGGCAAGCCTCCACCACTGCAGCGGCTTCCCTGCACTGCAGGAACCACCTTGCAAGTCCTGGGCTGCATGACACAAGCCCATATAACTCCAAACAGCATCGGGCACACAGGCACAGACAACCCTGCTGGCCACTGCTCCCCTGGGCTGGAGGAGGAAAAAAAGGCACTGCAACACCCCCATCATCCGACAGGAGGGAGGGTGCAGGGATGGTCAGAAGGCCCTCTGGAAGGGCTTGGAGACACGCAACCGGGGCCCTCTGGAAAGGCTTGGAGACACGCAACCGGGGCCCTCTGGAAAGGCTTGGAGACACGCAACCGGGGCCCCCCTGGAAAGGCTTGGAGACATGCAACCGGGGCCCCTCTGGAAAGGCTTGGAGACACGCAACCGGGGCCCCTCTGGAAAGGCTTGGAGACACGCAACCGGGGCCCCTCTGGAAAGGCTTGGAGACACGCAACCGGGGCCCCTCTGGAAAGGCTTGGAGACACGCAACCGGGGCCCTCTGGAAGGGCCTGGAGACACGCAACTGGGGCCCTCTGGAAGGGCTTGGAGACACGCAACCGGGGCCCTCTGGAAGGGCTTGGAGACACGCAACTGGGGCCCTCTGGAAGGGCTTGGAGACACGCAACCGGGGCCCTCTGGAAGGGCTTGGAGACACGCAACTGGGGTCCTCTCGAAGGGCTTGGAGACACGCAACCGGGGCCCTCTGGAAGGGCTTGGAGACACGCAACCGGGGCCCTCTGGAAGGGCTTGGAGACACGCAACCGGGGCCCTCTGGAAGGGCTTGGAGACACGCAACCGGGGCCCTCTGGAAGGGCTTGGAGACAGGCATCCGCGCACTTCTGCCAGGCTGGAGATAGGCATCCGCGCACTTCTGACGGGCTGGAGACAGGCACCCGGGCACTTCTAATGGGCTGGAGACAGGCACCCGGGCACTTCTAATGGGCTGGAGACAGGTGGTATCATTGAAAGTAAAAAAATCCTAAAGTTTGGGTTGTCCCCATAAAAGAAATAAACTGGAAATATTACAGTAGGGACACTAGTTCTGGTGACCTGGCAGTCCCCAAGGAAACCCCTCAATCTGCAGTGATTTATTCTCACCAAGTTTGGCTACGGGACAGGAAGTTTAGGAAAATCTTGGCAAATGGACAGATGGCAAATAAATATCTGACTGAGGTTATAAACCCCCCCCTTACTCTATACATAAAGAAAGTTTTGCTTGTAGTTCTACTTTAAGTGGCTTTTTCCAGGAAGAGCACTTCCTTTTATCAGGAGAGTTCTATTTGCTTTAACCTTAATAACAAAGGGAAACAAATACAATCCCATATTAAGTGGGCTCCAGCAAGACAAGAATTGACTCACACCCGCCATGTGACCACCCAAGCTCCCCATGCAAGGTCAAACAACCGCAAATAGAGGAGAGAAGAAGGAACTCCAAAAACCTTCACCAATGCAGAGCAGCCCCCCAGCTGTAGCACACTTCAGCAGCAGGCTTCCATCACCCCGACACCTAAAGAAGAAAGCACAATAAACCACACAAAAAATCCCAATAGTAAGGACCACTGTACCCCCCTTACCTGGGCCTGGCTAGTGCATGAGATGAGGCACCCGATATTGCCGCAGCAGTCAGTTTCTGCTTTCTCCATGCTGCACAGTGCAGCGGAATACTGAGAATGTGAAGTGGCCAGGACCCGGCAAGCTTCCACTACTACAGCGGCTTCCCTGCACTGCAGGAACCACCTTGTAAGTCCTGGGGTGCACGAGATGCCCATATAACTCCGAACAGCGTAGAGCACACAGGCACAGACAACCACGCTGGCCACTGCTCCCCTTGGCTGGTGGAGAAAAAAAAGGCACTGCAACACCCCCATCATCTGACAGGAGGGAGGGTGCAGGGATGGTCAGAAAAATCCCTGGGTAAGGCCACCACTACCACCCCCCCTCCAGTGAGAGCATAGCCCCCACTACAAAAGTTCCCTGTAGTGCCTCCATAGTGGAGGAAACACCATAACCGAGGGCATGGTGGAAGAGTGGAAGACGTAGAACTTCAAGGCTTGCTGTGGTGTTTCCTGGGAATTTGTGTGCAGCAACTCTCTCTCCAGGTGCAGTACTGATAGACGAATGGGGAAGTGTAAAAGGTTAATGATACCCGATGCTGGATGAAAACAAAGAGCTCAATGCCAATATTTGTTCAATGCTTCTTAAGTCCATGCACACACACCTATCAGCCATGGTCCATGGATGAACTGCAGAAACCTATTAAAGAGCTGAATGGAAGAAGAGACAACATGAACCAGAAGCTTGAATCCGATAGACCCCCAGCTTTTTAAGAGCATTATTTAAGGCAGTGGTGGTCAACCTTCTTGACACAGGGGGCTTCAAGTGCAGACCCACACCACAGGCACCCAGGCACTCTCGAAGAGCATGCCGACAGGCACCCGGGCACTCTGGAAGGGCATGCCGACGGGCACCCGGGCACTCTGGAAGGGCATGCAGACGGGCACCCGGGCACTCTGGAAGGGCATGCAGACGGGCACCCGGGCACTCTGGAAGGGCATGCAGACGGGCACCAGGGCACTCTGGAAGGGCATGCAGACGGGCACCAGGGCACTCTGGAAGGGCATGCAGACGGGCACCAGGGCACTCTGGAAGGGCATGCAGACGGGCACCAGGGCACTCTGGAAGGGCATGCAGACGGGCAGCCAGGCACTCTGGAAGGGCCGACACGGGCACTCTGGAAGGGCCGACACGGGCACTCTGGAAGGGCCGACACGGGCACTCTGGAAGGGCCGACACGGGCACTCTGGAAGGGCCGACACGGGCACTCTGGAAGGGCCGACACGGGCACTCTGGAAAGGCCGACACGGGCACTCTGGAAAGGCCGACACGGGCACTCTGGAAAGGCCGACACGGGCACTCTGGAAAGGCCGACACGGGCACTCTGGAAAGGCCAACACGGGCACTCTGGAAAGGCCAACACAGGCACTCTGGAAAGGCCAACACAGGCACTCTGGAAGGGCCGACACAGGCACTCTGGAAGGGCCGACACGGGCACTCTGGAAGGGCCGACACGGGCAGCCGGGCACTCTGGAAGGGCCGACACGGGCAGCCGGGCACTCTGGAAGGGCCGACACGGGCAGCCGGGCACTCTGGAAGGGCCGACACGGGCAGCCGGGCACTCTGGAAGGGCCGACACGGGCAGCCGGGCACTCTGGAAGGGCCGACACGGGCAGCCGGGCACTCTGGAAGGGCCGACACGGGCAGCCGGGCACTCTGGAAGGGCCGACACGGGCAGCCGGGCACTCTGGAAGGGCTGACACGGGCAGCCGGGCACTCTGGAAGGGCTGACACGGGCAGCCGGGCACTCCTGATAGGCTGGACACGGGCACCCGGGCACTCCTGATAGGCTGGACACGGGCACCCGGGCACTCCTGATAGGCTGGACACGGGCACCCGGGCACTCTGGAAGGGCTGACATGGGCACCCGGGCACTCTGGAAGGGCTGACACGGGCACCCGGGCACTCCTGATAGGCTGGACACGGGCACCCCTGATGGGCTTACTCTATACAAAAAGAAGGTTTTGCTTGTAGTTCTACTAGAAGTGGCTTTTTTCACTTCCTTTTATCAGGAGAGCTTTATTTGCTTTAACCTTAAACAATAACAAAGGGAAACAAATACAATCCCATTTTAAGTGGGCTCCAGCAACAATTGACCCACACCCGCCATGTGACCACCCAAGCTCCCCATGCAAGGTCAATCAACCGCAAATAGAAGGAGCTCCGACCGCAAATAGAAGGAGCTCCGAGAACTTACACCAATGCAAAGCTGCCCCCAAGCTGTAGCACACTTCAGCAGCAGGCTTCCTTTACCCTGACACCTAGAGAGGAAGGCACAATAAACCACACACAAGTAATCCCAATAGTAAGGATAACCAAAATGCACCACTGTGCCCCCCTTACCTGGGCCTGGCTAGTGCATGAGATTAGGCACCTGCTTCTGCTGTAGCAGCCAACAGTTTCTGCTTTTCACGCAACCGGGGCCCTCTGGAAGGGCATGGAGACATGCAACCGGGGCCCTCTGGAAGGGCTTGGAGACACGCAACCGGGGCCCTCTGGAAGGGCTTGGAGACACGCAACCGGGGCCCTCTGGAAGGGCTTGGAGACACGCAACCGGGGCCCTCTGGAAGGGCTTGGAGACACGCAACCGGGGCCCTCTGGAAGGGCTTGGAGACACGCAACCGGGGCCCTCTGGAAGGGCTTGGAGACACGCAACCGGGGCCCTCTGGAAGGGCTTGGAGACACGCAACCGGGGCCCTCTGGAAGGGCTTGGAGACACGCAACCGGGGCCCTCTGGAAGGGCTTGGAGACACGCAACCGAGGCCCTCTGGAAGGGCTTGGAGACACGCAGCCGGGGCCCTCTGGAAGGGCTTGGAGACACGCAGCCGGGGCCCTCTGGAAGGGCTTGGAGACACGCAGCCGGGGCCCTCTGGAAGGGCTTGGAGACACGCAACCGGGGCCCTCTGGAAAGGCTTGGAGACACGCAACCGGGGCCCTCTTTAAAGGCTTGGAGACACGCAACCGGGGCCCTCTTTAAAGGCTTGGAGACACGCAACCGGGGCCCTCTTTAAAGGCTTGGAGACACGCAACCGGGGCCCTCTTTAAAGGCTTGGAGACACGCAACCGGGGCCCTCTTTAAAGGCTTGGAGACACGCAACCGGGGCCCTCTTTAAAGGCTTGGAGACACGCAACCGGGGCCCTCTTTAAAGGCTTGGAGACACGCAACCGGGGCCCTCTTTAAAGGCTTGGAGACACGCAACCGGGGCCCTCTTTAAAGGATTGGAGACCCGCAACCGGGGCCCTCTGGAAGGGCTTGGAGACACGCAACCGGGGCCCTCTGGAAGGGCTTGGAGACACGCAACCGGGGCCCTCTGGAAGGGCTTGGAGACACGCAACCGGGGCCCTCTGGAAGGGCTTGGAGACACGCAACCGGGGCCCTCTGGAAGGGCTTGGAGACACGCAACCGGGGCCCTCTGGAAGGGCTTGGAGACACGCAACCGGGGCCCTCTGGAAGGGCTTGGAGACACGCAACCGGGGCCCTCTGGAAGGGCTTGGAGACACGCAACCGGGGCCCTCTGGAAGGGCTTGGAGACACGCAACCGGGGCCCTCTGGAAGGGCTTGGAGACACGCAACCGGGGCCCTCTGGAAGGGCTTGGAGACACGCAACCGGGGCCCTCTGGAAGGGCTTGGAGACACGCAACCGGGGCCCTCTGGAAGGGCTTGGAGACACGCAACCGGGGCCCTCTGGAAGGGCTTGGAGACACGCAACGGGGGCCCTCTGGAAGGGCTTGGAGACACGCAACCGGGGCCCTCTGGAAGGGCTTGGAGACACGCAACCGGGGCCCTCTGGAAGGGCTTGGAGACACGCAACCGGGCCCCTCTGGAAGGGCTTGGAGACACGCAACCGGGGCCCTCTGGAAGGGCTTGGAGACACGCAACCGGGGCCCTCTGGAAGGGCTTGGAGACACGCAACCGGGGCCCTCTGGAAGGGCTTGGAGACACGCAACCGGGGCCCTCTGGAAAGGCTTAGATACACGCAACCGGGGCCCTCTGGAAGGGCTTGGAGACACGCAACCGGGGCCCTCTGGAAGGGCTTGGAGACACGCAACCGGGGCCCTCTGGAAGGGCTTGGAGACACGCAACCGGGGCCCTCTGGAAGGGCTTGGAGACACGCAACCGGGGCCCTCTGGAAGGGCTTGGAGACAGGCACTCGGGCCCTATGGCGGGCTTGGAGACAGGCACTCGGGCCCTCTGGCGGGCTTGGAGACAGGCACCCGGGCCCTCTGGCGGGCTTGGAGACAGGCATCCGCGCACTTCTGCCAGGCTGGAGATAGGCATCCGCGCACTTCTGACGGGCTGGAGACAGGCACCCGGGCACTTCTAATGGGCTGGAGACAGGCACCGGGCACTTCTAATGGGCTGGAGACAGGTGGTATCATTGAAAGTAAAAAAATCCTAAAGTTTGGGTTGTCCCCATAAAAGAAATAAACGGGAAATATTACAGTAGGGACACTAGTTCTGGTGACCTGGCAGTCCCCAGGGAAACCCCTCAATCTGCAGGGATTTCTTCTCACTAAGTTTGGCTACGGGACAGGAAGTTTAGGAAAATCTTGGCAAATGGACAGATGGCAAATAAATATCTGACTGAGGTTATAAACCCCCCCTTACTCTATACATAAAGAAAGTTTTGCTTGTAGTTCTACTTTAATTGGCTTTTTCCAGGAAGAGCACTTCCTTTTATCAGGAGAGTTCTATTTGCTTTAACCTTAATAACAAAGGGAAACAAATACAATCCCATATTAAGTGGGCTCCAGCAAGACAAGAATTGACTCACACCCGCCATGTGACCACCCAAGCTCCCAATGCAAGGTCAAACAACCGCAAATAGAGGAGAGAAGAAGGAGCTCCGAAAACCTTCACCAATGCAGAGCAGCCCCCCAGCTGTAGCACACTTCAGCAGCAGGCTTCCATCACCCCGACACCTAAAGAAGAAAGCACAATAAACCACACACAAAAAATACCAATAGTAAGGACCACTGTACCCCCCTTACCTGGGCCTGGCTAGTGCATGAGATGAGGCACCTGATTCTTCCGCAGCAGTCAGTTTCTGCTTTCTCCATGCTGCACAGTGCAGCGGAATACTGAGAATGTGAAGTGGCCAGGACCCGGCAAGCTTCCACTACCACAGCGGCTTCCCTGCACTGCAGGAATCACCTTGTAAGTCCTGGGGTGCATGAAATGCCCATATAACTCTGAACAGCGTAGAGCACACAGGCACAGACAACCACGCTGGCCACTGCTCCCCTTGGCTGGTGGAGAAAAAAAAAGGCACTGCAACACCCCCATCATCTGACAGGAGGGAGGGTGCAGAGATGGTCAGAAAAAACCCTGGGTAAGGCCACCACTACCACCCCCCCTCCAGTGAGAGCATAGCCCCCACTACAAAAGTTGCCTGTAGTGCCTCCATAGTGGAGGAAACACCATAACCGAGGGCATGGTGGAAGAGTGGAAGACGTAGAACTTCAAGGCTTGCTGTGGTGTTTCCTGGGAATTTGTGTGCAGCAACTCTCTCTCCAGGTGCAGTACTGATAGACGAATGGGGAAGTGTAAAAGGTTAATGATACCCGATGCTGGATGAAAACAAAGAGCTCAATGCCAATATTTGTTCAATGCTTCTCAAGTCCATGCACACACACCTTCCAGCCATGGTCCATGGATGAACTGCAGAAACCTATTAAAGAGCTGAATGGAAGAAGAGACAACATGAACCAGAAGCTTGAATCCGATAGACCCCCAGCTTTTTAAGAGCATTATTTAAGGCAGTGGTGGTCAACCTTCTTGACACAGGGGGCTTCAAGTGCACACCCACACCACAGGCAACCGGGCAGTCTGGAAGGGCATGGAAACGGGCAGCCGGCCACTCTGGAAGGGCTGACACGGGCAGCCGGCCAGTCTGGAAGGGCTGACACGGGCAGCCGGCCAGTCTGGAAGGGCTGACACGGGCAGCCGGCCAGTCTGGAAGGGCTGACACGGGCAGCCGGCCAGTCTGGAAGGGCTGACACGGGCAGCCGGCCAGTCTGGAAGGGCTGACACGGGCAGCCGGCCACTCTGGAAGGGCTGACACGGGCAGCCGGCCACTCTGGAAGGGCTGACACGGGCAGCCGGCCACTCTGGAAGGGCTGACACGGGCAGCCGGCCACTCTGGAAGGGCTGACACGGGCAGCCGGCCACTCTGGAAGGGCTGACACGGGCAGCCGGCCACTCTGGAAGGGCTGACACGGGCAGCCGGCCACTCTGGAAGGGCTGACACGGGCAGCCGGCCACTCTGGAAGGGCTGACACGGGCAGCCGGCCACTCTGGAAGGGCTGACACGGGCAGCCGGGCAGTCTGGAAGGGCTGACACGGGCAGCCGGGCAGTCTGGAAGGGCTGACACGGGCAGCCGGCCACTCTGGAAGGGCTGACACGGGCAGCCGGCCACTCTGGAAGGGCTGACACGGGCAGCCGGCCACTCTGGAAGGGCTGACACGGGCAGCCGGGCAGTCTGGAAGGGCTGACACGGGCAGCCGGCCACTCTGGAAGGGCTGACACGGGCAGCCGGCCACTCTGGAAGGGCTGACACGGGCAGCCGGCCACTCTGGAAGGGCTGACACGGGCAGCCGGCCAGTCTGGAAGGGCTGACACGGGCAGCCGGCCAGTCTGGAAGGGCTGACACGGGCAGCCGGCCAGTCTGGAAGGGCTGACACGGGCAGCCGGGCAGTCTGGAAGGGCTGACACGGGCAGCCGGCCAGTCTGGAAGGGCTGACACGGGCAGCCGGCCAGTCTGGAAGGGCTGACACGGGCAGCCGGGCAGTCTGGAAGGGCTGACACGGGCAGCCGGGCAGTCTGGAAGGGCTGACACGGGCAGCCGGCCAGTCTGGAAGGGCTGACACGGGCAGCCGGCCAGTCTGGAAGGGCTGACACGGGCAGCCGGCCAGTCTGGAAGGGCTGACACGGGCAGCCGGCCACTCTGGAAGGGCTGACACGGGCAGCCGGCCACTCTGGAAGGGCTGACACGGGCAGCCGGCCACTCTGGAAGGGCTGACACGGGCAGCCGGCCACTCTGGAAGGGCTGACACGGGCAGCCGGCCACTCTGGAAGGGCTGACACGGGCAGCCGGCCACTCTGGAAGGGCTGACACGGGCAGCCGGCCACTCTGGAAGGGCTGACACGGGCAGCCGGCCACTCTGGAAGGGCTGACACGGGCAGCCGGCCACTCTGGAAGGGCTGACACGGGCAGCCGGCCACTCTGGAAGGGCTGACACGGGCAGCCGGCCACTCTGGAAGGGCTGACACGGGCAGCCGGCCACTCTGGAAGGGCTGACACGGGCAGCCGGCCACTCTGGAAGGGCTGACACGGGCAGCCGGCCACTCTGGAAGGGCTGACACGGGCAGCCGGCCACTCTGGAAGGGCTGACACGGGCAGCCGGCCACTCTGGAAGGGCTGACACGGGCAGCCGGCCACTCTGGAAGGGCTGACACGGGCAGCCGGCCACTCTGGAAGGGCTGACACGGGCAGCCGGCCACTCTGGAAGGGCTGACACGGGCAGCCGGCCACTCTGGAAGGGCTGACACGGGCAGCCGGCCACTCTGGAAGGGCTGACACGGGCAGCCGGCCACTCTGGAAGGGCTGACACGGGCAGCCGGCCACTCTGGAAGGGCTGACACGGGCAGCCGGCCACTCTGGAAGGGCTGACACGGGCAGCCGGCCACTCTGGAAGGGCTGACACGGGCAGCCGGCCACTCTGGAAGGGCTGACACGGGCAGCCGGCCACTCTGGAAGGGCTGACACGGGCAGCCGGCCACTCTGGAAGGGCTGACACGGGCAGCCGGCCACTCTGGAAGGGCTGACACGGGCAGCCGGCCACTCTGGAAGGGCTGACACGGGCAGCCGGCCACTCTGGAAGGGCTGACACGGGCAGCCGGCCACTCTGGAAGGGCTGACACGGGCAGCCGGCCACTCTGGAAGGGCTGACACGGGCAGCCGGCCACTCTGGAAGGGCTGACACGGGCAGCCGGCCACTCTGGAAGGGCTGACACGGGCAGCCGGCCACTCTGGAAGGGCTGACACGGGCAGCCGGCCACTCTGGAAGGGCTGACACGGGCAGCCGGCCACTCTGGAAGGGCTGACACGGGCAGCCGGCCACTCTGGAAGGGCTGACACGGGCAGCCGGCCACTCTGGAAGGGCTGACACGGGCAGCCGGCCACTCTGGAAGGGCTTGGAGACACGCAACCGGGGCCCTCTGGAAGGGCTTGGAGACACGCAACCGGGGCCCTCTGGAAGGGCTTGGAGACACGCAACCGGGGGCCCTCTGGAAGGGCTTGGAGACAGGCACTCGTGCCCTATGGCGGGCTTGGAGACAGGCACTCGGGCCCTCTGGCGGGCTTGGAGACACGCAACCGGGTGCCCTCTGGAAGGGCTTGGAGACAGGTGGTATCATTGAAAGTAAAAAAATCCTAAAGTTTGGGTTGTCCCCATAAAAGAAATAAACGGGAAATATTACAGTAGGGACACTAGTTCTGGTGACCTGGCAGTCCCCAGGGAAACCCCTCAATCTGCAGGGATTTCTTCTCACTAAGTTTGGCTACGGGACAGGAAGTTTAGGAAAATCTTGGCAAATGGACAGATGGCAAATAAATATCTGACTGAGGTTATAAACCCCCCCTTACTCTATACATAAAGAAAGTTTTGCTTGTAGTTCTACTTTAATTGGCTTTTTCCAGGAAGAGCACTTCCTTTTATCAGGAGAGTTCTATTTGCTTTAACCTTAATAACAAAGGGAAACAAATACAATCCCATATTAAGTGGGCTCCAGCAAGACAAGAATTGACTCACACCCGCCATGTGACCACCCAAGCTCCCCATGCAAGGTCAAACAACCGCAAATAGAGGAGAGAAGAAGGAGCTCCGAAAACCTTCACCAATGCAGAGCAGCCCCCCAGCTGTAGCACACTTCAGCAGCAGGCTTCCATCACCCCGACACCTAAAGAAGAAAGCACAATAAACCACACACAAAAAATACCAATAGTAAGGACCACTGTACCCCCCTTACCTGGGCAGCCGGGCACTCTGGAAGGGCTGACACGGGCAGCCGGGCACTCTGGAAGGGCTGACACGGGCAGCCGGGCACTCTGGAAGGGCTGACACGGGCAGCCGGGCACTCTGGAAGGGCTGACACGGGCAGCCGGGCACTCTGGAAGGGCTGACACGGGCAGCCGGGCACTCTGGAAGGGCTGACACGGGCAGCCGGGCACTCTGGAAGGGCTGGACATGGGCAGCCGGGCACTCTGGAAGGGCTGGACACGGGCAGCCGGGCACTCTGGAAGGGCTGGACCCGGGCACTCTGGAAGGGCTGGACACGGGCACCCGGGCACTCTGGAAGGGCTGGACACGGGCACCCGGGCACTCTGGAAGGGCTGGACACGGGCACCCGGGCACTCTGGAAGGGCTGGACACGGGCACCCGGGCACTCCTGATAGGCTGGACACGGGCACCCGGGCACTCCTGATAGGCTGGACACGGGCACCCGGGCACTCCTGATAGGCTGGACACGGGCATCCCTGATGGGCTTACGCTATACAAAAAGAAGGTTTTGTTTGTAGTTCTACTATAAGTGGCTTTTTTCACTTCCTTTTATCAGGAGAGCTTTATTTGCTTTAACCTTAAACAATAACAAAGGGAAACAAATACAATCCCTTTTTAAGTGGGCTCCAGCAACAATTGACCCACACCTGCCATGTGACCACCCAAGCTCCCCATGCAAGGTCAATCAACCGCAAATAGAAGGAGCTCCGACCGCAAATAGAAGGAGCTCCGAGAACTTTCACCAATGCAAAGCTGCCCCCAGGCTGTAGCGCACTTCAGCAGCAGGCTTCCTTTACCCTGACACCTAGAGAGGAAGGCACAATAAACCACACACAAGTAATCCCAATAGTAAGGATAACCAAAATGCACCACTGTGCCCCCCTTACCTGGGCCTGGCTAGTGCATGAGATTAGGCACCTGCTTCTGCTGTAGCAGCCAACAGTTTCTGCTTTTCACGCAACCGGGGCCCTCTGGAAGGGCTTGGAGACACGCAACCGGGGCCCTCTGGAAGGGCTTGGAGACACGCAACCGGGGCCCTCTGGAAGGGCTTGGAGACACGCAACCGGGGCCCTCTGGAAGGGCTTGGAGACACGCAACCGGGGCCCTCTGGAAGGGCTTGGAGACACGCAACCGGGGCCCTCTGGAAGGGCTTGGAGACACCCAACCGGGGCCCTCTGGAAGGGCTTGGAGACACCCAACCGGGGCCCTCTGGAAGGGCTTGGAGACACGCAACCGGGGCCCTCTGGAAGGGCTTAGAGACACGCAACCGAGGCCCTCTGGAAGGGCTTGGAGACACGCAACCGGGGCCCTCTGGAAGGGCTTGGAGACACGCAACCGGGGCCCTCTGGAAGGGCTTGGAGACACGCAACCGGGGCCCTCTGGAAGGGCTTGGAGACACGCAACCGGGGCCCTCTGGAAGGGCTTGGAGACACGCAACCGGGGCCCTCTGGAAGGGCTTGGAGACACGCAACCGGGGCCCTCTGGAAGGGCTTGGAGACACGCAACCGGGGCCCTCTGGAAGGGCTTGGAGACACGCAACCGGGGCCCTCTGGAAGGGCTTGGAGACACGCAACCGGGGCCCTATGGAAGGGCTTGGAGACACGCAACCGGGGCCCTCTGGAAGGGCTTGGAGACACGCAGCCGGGGCCCTCTGGAAGGGCTTGGAGACACGCAGCCGGGGCCCTCTGGAAGGGCTTGGAGACACGCAACCGGGGCCCTCTGGAAGGGCTTGGAGACACGCAACCGGGGCCCTCTGGAAGGGCTTGGAGACACGCAACCGGGGCCCTCTTTAAAGGCTTGGAGACACGCAACCGGGGCCCTCTTTAAAGGCTTGGAGACACACAACCGGGGCCCTCTTTAAAGGCTTGGAGACACGCAACCGGGGCCCTCTTTAAAGGCTTGGAGACACACAACCGGGGCCCTCTGGAAGGGCTTGGAGACACGCAACCGGGGCCCTCTGGAAGGGCTTGGAGACACGCAACCGGGGCCCTCTTTAAAGGCTTGGAGACACGCAACCAGGGCCCTCTTTAAAGGCTTGGAGACACGCAACCGGGGCCCTCTTTAAAGGCTTGGAGACACGCAACCGGGGCCCTCTTTAAAGGCTTGGAGACACACAACCGGGGCCCTCTTTAAAGGCTTGGAGACACGCAACCGGGGCCCTCTTTAAAGGCTTGGAGACACGCAACCGGGGGCCCTCTGGAAGGGCTTGGAGACACGCAACCGGGGCCCTCTTTAAAGGCTTGGAGACACGCAACCAGGGCCCTCTTTAAAGGCTTGGAGACACGCAACCGGGGCCCTCTTTAAAGGCTTGGAGACACGCAACCGGGGCCCTCTTTAAAGGCTTGGAGACACACAACCGGGGCCCTCTTTAAAGGCTTGGAGACACGCAACCGGGGCCCTCTGGAAGGGCTTGGAGACACGCAACCGGGGCCCTCTGGAAGGGCTTGGAGACACGCAACCGGGGCCCTCTGGAAGGGCTTGGAGACACGCAACCGGGGCCCTCTGGAAGGGCTTGGAGACACGCAACCGGGGCCCTCTTTAAAGGCTTGGAGACACGCAACCAGGGCCCTCTTTAAAGGCTTGGAGACACGCAACCGGGGCCCTCTTTAAAGGCTTGGAGACACGCAACCGGGGCCCTCTTTAAAGGCTTGGAGACACACAACCGGGGCCCTCTTTAAAGGCTTGGAGACACGCAACCGGGGCCCTCTTTAAAGGCTTGGAGACACACAACCGGGGCCCTCTGGAAGGGCTTGGAGACACGCAACCGGGGCCCTCTGGAAGGGCTTGGAGACACGCAACCGGGGCCCTCTGGAAGGGCTTGGAGACACGCAACCGGGGCCCTCTGGAAGGGCTTGGAGACACGCAACCGGGGCCCTCTGGAAGGGCTTGGAGACACGCAACCGGGGCCCTCTGGAAGGGCTTGGAGACACGCAACCGGGGCCCTCTGGAAGGGCTTGGAGACACGCAACCGGGGCCCTCTGGAAGGGCTTGGAGACACGCAACCGGGGCCCTCTGGAAGGGCTTGGAGACACGCAACCGGGGCCCTCTGGAAGGGCTTGGAGACACGCAACCGGGGCCCTCTGGAAGGGCTTGGAGACACGCAACCGGGGCCCTCTGGAAGGGCTTGGAGACACGCAACCGGGGCCCTCTGGAAGGGCTTGGAGACACTTAACCGGGGGCCCTCTGGAAGGGCTTGGAGACAGGCACTCGTGCCCTATGGCGGGCTTGGAGACAGGCACTCGGGCCCTCTGGCGGGCTTGGAGACAGGCACCCGGGCCCTCTGGCGGGCTTGGAGACAGGTGGTATCATTGAAAGTAAAAAAATCCTAAAGTTTGGGTTGTCCCCATAAAAGAAATAAACGGGAAATATTACAGTAGGGACACTAGTTCTGGTGACCTGGCAGTCCCCAGGGAAACCCCTCAATCTGCAGGGATTTCTTCTCACTAAGTTTGGCTACGGGACAGGAAGTTTAGGAAAATCTTGGCAAATGGACAGATGGCAAATAAATATCTGACTGAGGTTATAAACCCCCCCTTACTCTATACATAAAGAAAGTTTTGCTTGTAGTTCTACTTTAATTGGCTTTTTCCAGGAAGAGCACTTCCTTTTATCAGGAGAGTTCTATTTGCTTTAACCTTAATAACAAAGGGAAACAAATACAATCCCATATTAAGTGGGCTCCAGCAAGACAAGAATTGACTCACACCCGCCATGTGACCACCCAAGCTCCCCATGCAAGGTCAAACAACCGCAAATAGAGGAGAGAAGAAGGAGCTCCGAAAACCTTCACCAATGCAGAGCAGCCCCCCAGCTGTAGCACACTTCAGCAGCAGGCTTCCATCACCCCGACACCTAAAGAAGAAAGCACAATAAACCACACACAAAAAATACCAATAGTAAGGACCACTGTACCCCCCTTACCTGGGCCTGGCTAGTGCATGAGATGAGGCACCTGATTCCGCCGCAGCAGTCAGTTTCTGCTTTCTCCATGCTGCACAGTGCAGCGGAATACTGAGAATGTGAAGTGGCCAGGACCCGGCAAGCTTCCACTACCACAGCGGCTTCCCTGCACTGCAGGAATCACCTTGTAAGTCCTGGGGTGCATGAAATGCCCATATAACTGTGAACAGCGTAGAGCACACAGGCACAGACAACCACGCTGGCCACTGCTCCCCTTGGCTGGTGGAGAAAAAAAAAGGCACTGCAACACCCCCATCATCTGACAGGAGGGAGGGTGCAGAGATGGTCAGAAAAAACCCTGGGTAAGGCCACCACTACCACCCCCCCTCCAGTGAGAGCATAGCCCCCACTACAAAAGTTGCCTGTAGTGCCTCCATAGTGGAGGAAACACCATAACCGAGGGCATGGTGGAAGACGTAGAACTTCAAGGCTTGCTGTGGTGTTTCCTGGGAATTTGTGTGCAGCAACTCTCTCTCCAGGTGCAGTACTGATAGACGAATGGGGAAGTGTAAAAGGTTAATGATACCCGATGCTGGATGAAAACAAAGAGCTCAATGCCAATATTTGTTCAATGCTTCTTAAGTCCATGCACACACACCTTCCAGCCATGGTCCATGGATGAACTGCAGAAACCTATTAAAGAGCTGAATGGAAGAAGAGACAACATGAACCAGAAGCTTGAATCCGATAGACCCCCAGCTTTTTAAGAGCATTATTTAAGGCAGTGGTGGTCAACCTTCTTGACACAGGGGGCTTCAAGTGCACACCCACACCACAGGCAACCGGGCACTGTGGAAGGGCATGGAAACGGGCAGCCGGGCACTCTGGAAGGGCTGACACGGGCAGCCGGGCACTCTGGAAGGGCTGACACGGGCAGCCGGGCACTCTGGAAGGGCTGACACGGGCAGCCCGGCACTCTGGAAGGGCTGACACGGGCAGCCGGGCACTCTGGAAGGGCTGACACGGGCAGCCGGGCACTCTGGAAGGGCTGACACGGGCAGCCGGGCACTCTGGAAGGGCTGACACGGGCAGCCGGGCACTCTGGAAGGGCTGACACGGGCAGCCGGGCACTCTGGAAGGGCTGACACGGGCAGCCGGGCACTCTGGAAGGGCTGACACGGGCAGCCGGGCACTCTGGAAGGGCTGACACGGGCAGCCGGGCACTCTGGAAGGGCTGACACGGGCAGCCGGGCACTCTGGAAGGGCTGACACGGGCAGCCGGGCACTCTGGAAGGGCTGACACGGGCAGCCGGGCACTCTGGAAGGGCTGACACGGGCAGCCGGGCACTCTGGAAGGGCTGACACGGGCAGCCGGGCACTCTGGAAGGGCTGACACGGGCAGCCGGGCACTCTGGAAGGGCTGACACGGGCAGCCGGGCACTCTGGAAGGGCTGACACGGGCAGCCGGGCACTCTGGAAGGGCTGACACGGGCAGCCGGGCACTCTGGAAGGGCTGACACGGGCAGCCGGGCACTCTGGAAGGGCTGACACGGGCAGCCGGGCACTCTGGAAGGGCTGACACGGGCAGCCGGGCACTCTGGAAGGGCTGGACACGGGCAGCCGGGCACTCTGGAAGGGCTGACACGGGCAGCCGGGCACTCTGGAAGGGCTGACACGGGCAGCCGGGCACTCTGGAAGGGCTGACACGGGCAGCCGGGCACTCTGGAAGGGCTGACACGGGCAGCCGGGCACTCTGGAAGGGCTGGACACGGGCAGCCGGGCACTCTGGAAGGGCTGGACACGGGCAGCCGGGCACTCTGGAAGGGCTGGACACGGGCAGCCGGGCACTCTGGAAGGGCTGGACACGGGCAGCCGGGCACTCTGGAAGGGCTGGACACGGGCACCCGGGCACTCCTGATAGGCTGGACACGGGCACCCGGGCACTCCTGATAGGCTGGACACGGGCACCCGGGCACTCCTGATAGGCTGGACACGGGCACCTGGGCACTCCTGATAGGCTGGACACGGGCACCCGGGCACTCCTGATAGGCTGGACACGGGCATCCCTGATGGGCTTACGCTATACAAAAAGAAGGTTTTGTTTGTAGTTCTACTATAAGTGGCTTTTTTCACTTCCTTTTATCAGGAGAGCTTTATTTGCTTTAACCTTAAACAATAACAAAGGGAAACAAATACAATCCCTTTTTAAGTGGGCTCCAGCAACAATTGACCCACACCTGCCATGTGACCACCCAAGCTCCCCATGCAAGGTCAATCAACCGCAAATAGAAGGAGCTCCGACCGCAAATAGAAGGAGCTCCGAGAACTTTCACCAATGCAAAGCTGCCCCCAAGCTGTAGCGCACTTCAGCAGCAGGCTTCCTTTACCCTGACACCTAGAGAGGAAGGCACAATAAACCACACACAAGTAATCCCAATAGTAAGGATAACCAAAATGCACCACTGTGCCCCCCTTACCTGGGCCTGGCTAGTGCATGAGATTAGGCACCTGCTTCTGCTGTAGCAGCCAACAGTTTCTGCTTTTCACGCAACCGGGGCCCTCTGGAAAGGCTTGGAGACACGCAACCGGGGCCCTCTTTAAAGGCTTGGAGACACACAACCGGGGCCCTCTGGAAGGGCTTGGAGACACGCAACCGGGGCCCTCTGGAAGGGCTTGGAGACACGCAACCGGGGCCCTCTGGAAGGGCTTGGAGACACGCAACCGGGGCCCTCTGGAAGGGCTTGGAGACACGCAACCGGGGCCCTCTGGAAGGGCTTGGAGACACGCAACCGGGGCCCTCTGGAAAGGCTTGGAGACACGCAACCGGGGCCCTCTTTAAAGGCTTGGAGACACACAACCGGGGCCCTCTGGAAGGGCTTGGAGACACGCAACCGGGGCCCTCTGGAAGGGCTTGGAGACACGCAACCGGGGCCCTCTGGAAGGGCTTGGAGACACGCAACCGGGGCCCTCTGGAAGGGCTTGGAGACACGCAACCGGGGCCCTCTGGAAGGGCTTGGAGACACGCAACCGGGGCCCTCTGGAAGGGCTTGGAGACACGCAACCGGGGCCCTCTGGAAGGGCTTGGAGACACGCAACCGGGGCCCTCTGGAAAGGCTTGGAGACACGCAACCGGGGCCCTCTGGAAAGGCTTGGAGACACGCAACCGGGGCCCTCTTTAAAGGCTTGGAGACACACAACCGGGGCCCTCTGGAAGGGCTTGGAGACACACAACCGGGGCCCTCTGGAAGGGCTTGGAGACACGCAACCGGGGCCCTCTGGAAGGGCTTGGAGACACGCAACCGGGGCCCTCTGGAAGGGCTTGGAGACACGCAACCGGGGCCCTCTGGAAGGGCTTGGAGACACGCAACCGGGGCCCTCTGGAAGGGCTTGGAGACACGCAACCGGGGCCCTCTGGAAGGGCTTGGAGACACGCAACCGGGGCCCTCTGGAAGGGCTTGGAGACACGCAACCGGGGCCCTCTGGAAGGGCTTGGAGACACGCAGCCGGGGCCCTCTGGAAGGGCTTGGAGACACGCAGCCGGGGCCCTCTGGAAGGGCTTGGAGACACGCAACCGGGGCCCTCTTTAAAGGCTTGGAGACACGCAACCGGGGCCCTCTTTAAAGGCTTGGAGACACACAACCGGGGCCCTCTGGAAGGGCTTGGAGACACACAACCGGGGCCCTCTGGAAGGGCTTGGAGACACGCAACCGGGGCCCTCTGGAAGGGCTTGGAGACACGCAACCGGGGCCCTCTGGAAGGGCTTGGAGACACGCAACCGGGGCCCTCTGGAAGGGCTTGGAGACACGCAACCGGGGCCCTCTGGAAGGGCTTGGAGACACGCAACCGGGGCCCTCTGGAAGGGCTTGGAGACACGCAACCGGGGCCCTCTGGAAAGGCTTGGAGACACGCAACCGGGGCCCTCTTTAAAGGCTTGGAGACACGCAACCGGGGCCCTCTTTAAAGGCTTGGAGACACACAACCGGGGCCCTCTTTAAAGGCTTGGAGACACACAACCGGGGCCCTCTGGAAGGGCTTGGAGACACGCAACCGGGGCCCTCTGGAAGGGCTTGGAGACACGCAACCGGGGCCCTCTGGAAGGGCTTGGAGACACGCAACCGGGGCCCTCTGGAAGGGCTTGGAGACACGCAACCGGGGCCCTCTGGAAGGGCTTGGAGACACGCAACCGGGGCCCTCTGGAAGGGCTTGGAGACACGCAACCGGAGCCCTCTGGAAGGGCTTGGAGACACGCAACCGGGGCCCTCTGGAAGGGCTTGGAGACACGCAACCGGGGCCCTCTGGAAGGGCTTGGAGACACGCAACCGGGGCCCTCTGGAAGGGCTTGGAGACACGCAACCGGGGCCCTCTGGAAGGGCTTGGAGACACGCAACCGGGGCCCTCTGGAAGGGCTTGGAGACACGCAACCGGGGGCCCTCTGGAAGGGCTTGGAGACAGGCACTCGTGCCCTATGGCGGGCTTGGAGACAGGCACTCGGGCCCTATGGCGGGCTTGGAGACAGGAACTCGGGCCCTCTGGCGGGCTTGGAGACAGGCACCCGGGCCCTCTGGCGGGCTTGGAGACAGGTGGTAGCATTGAAAGTAAAAAAATCCTAAAGTTTGGGTTGTCCCCATAAAAGAAATAAACGGGAAATATTACAGTAGGGACACTAGTTCTGGTGACCTGGCAGTCCCCAGGGAAACCCCTCAATCTGCAGGGATTTCTTCTCACTAAGTTTGGCTACGGGACAGGAAGTTTAGGAAAATCTTGGCAAATGGACAGATGGCAAATAAATATCTGACTGAGGTTATAAACCCCCCCTTACTCTATACATAAAGAAAGTTTTGCTTGTAGTTCTACTTTAATTGGCTTTTTCCAGGAAGAGCACTTCCTTTTATCAGGAGAGTTCTATTTGCTTTAACCTTAATAACAAAGGGAAACAAATACAATCCCATATTAAGTGGGCTCCAGCAAGACAAGAATTGACTCACACCCGCCATGTGACCACCCAAGCTCCCCATGCAAGGTCAAACAACCGCAAATAGAGGAGAGAAGAAGGAGCTCCGAAAACCTTCACCAATGCAGAGCAGCCCCCCAGCTGTAGCACACTTCAGCAGCAGGCTTCCATCACCCCGACACCTAAAGAAGAAAGCACAATAAACCACACACAAAAAATACCAATAGTAAGGACCACTGTACCCCCCTTACCTGGGCCTGGCTAGTGCATGAGATGAGGCACCTGATTCCGCCGCAGCAGTCAGTTTCTGCTTTCTCCATGCTGCACAGTGCAGCGGAATACTGAGAATGTGAAGTGGCCAGGACCCGGCAAGCTTCCACTACCACAGCGGCTTCCCTGCACTGCAGGAATCACCTTGTAAGTCCTGGGGTGCATGAAATGCCCATATAACTCTGAACAGCGTAGAGCACACAGGCACAGACAACCACGCTGGCCACTGCTCCCCTTGGCTGGTGGAGAAAAAAAAAGGCACTGCAACACCCCCATCATCTGACAGGAGGGAGGGTGCAGAGATGGTCAGAAAAAACCCTGGGTAAGGCCACCACTACCACCCCCCCTCCAGTGAGAGCATAGCCCCCACTACAAAAGTTGCCTGTAGTGCCTCCATAGTGGAGGAAACACCATAACCGAGGGCATGGTGGAAGAGTGGAAGACGTAGAACTTCAAGGCTTGCTGTGGTGTTTCCTGGGAATTTGTGTGCAGCAACTCTCTCTCCAGGTGCAGTACTGATAGACGAATGGGGAAGTGTAAAAGGTTAATGATACCCGATGCTGGATGAAAACAAAGAGCTCAATGCCAATATTTGTTCAATGCTTCTTAAGTCCATGCACACACACCTTCCAGCCATAGTCCATGGATGAACTGCAGAAACCTATTAAAGAGCTGAATGGAAGAAGAGACAACATGAACCAGAAGCTTGAATCCGATAGACCCCCAGCTTTTTAAGAGCATTATTTAAGGCAGTGGTGGTCAACCTTCTTGACACAGGGGGCTTCAAGTGCACACCCACACCACAGGCAACCGGGCACTGTGGAAGGGCATGGAAACGGGCAGCCGGGCAGTCTGGAAGGGCTGACACGGGCAGCCGGGCAGTCTGGAAGGGCTGACACGGGCAGCCGGGCAGTCTGGAAGGGCTGACACGGGCAGCCGGGCAGTCTGGAAGGGCTGACACGGGCAGCCGGGCAGTCTGGAAGGGCTGACACGGGCAGCCGGGCAGTCTGGAAGGGCTGACACGGGCAGCCGGGCAGTCTGGAAGGGCTGACACGGGCAGCCGGGCAGTCTGGAAGGGCTGACACGGGCAGCCGGGCACTCTGGAAGGGCTGACACGGGCAGCCGGGCACTCTGGAAGGGCTGACACGGGCAGCCGGGCACTCTGGAAGGGCTGACACGGGCAGCCGGGCACTCTGGAAGGGCTGACACGGGCAGCCGGGCACTCTGGAAGGGCTGACACGGGCAGCCGGGCACTCTGGAAGGGCTGACACGGGCAGCCGGGCACTCTGGAAGGGCTGACACGGGCAGCCGGGCACTCTGGAAGGGCTGACACGGGCAGCCGGGCACTCTGGAAGGGCTGACACGGGCAGCCGGGCACTCTGGAAGGGCTGACACGGGCAGCCGGGCACTCTGGAAGGGCTGACACGGGCAGCCGGGCACTCTGGAAGGGCTGACACGGGCAGCCGGGCACTCTGGAAGGGCTGACACGGGCAGCCGGGCACTCTGGAAGGGCTGACACGGGCAGCCGGGCACTCTGGAAGGGCTGACACGGGCACCTGGGCACTCTGGAAGGGCTGACACGGGCAGCCGGGCACTCTGGAAGGGCTGACACGGGCAGCCGGGCACTCTGGAAGGGCTGACACGGGCAGCCGGGCACTCTGGAAGGGCTGACACGGGCAGCCGGGCACTCTGGAAGGGCTGACACGGGCAGCCGGGCACTCTGGAAGGGCTGACACGGGCAGCCGGGCACTCTGGAAGGGCTGACACGGGCAGCCGGGCACTCTGGAAGGGCTGACACGGGCAGCCGGGCACTCTGGAAGGGCTGACACGGGCAGCCGGGCACTCTGGAAGGGCTGACACGGGCAGCCGGGCACTCTGGAAGGGCTGACACGGGCAGCCGGGCACTCTGGAAGGGCTGACACGGGCAGCCGGGCACTCTGGAAGGGCTGACACGGGCAGCCGGGCACTCTGGAAGGGCTGACACGGGCAGCCGGGCACTCTGGAAGGGCTGACACGGGCAGCCGGGCACTCTGGAAGGGCTGACACGGGCAGCCGGGCACTCTGGAAGGGCTGGACACGGGCAGCCGGGCACTCTGGAAGGGCTGACACGGGCAGCCGGGCACTCTGGAAGGGCTGACACGGGCAGCCGGGCACTCTGGAAGGGCTGACACGGGCAGCCGGGCACTCTGGAAGGGCTGGACACGGGCAGCCGGGCACTCTGGAAGGGCTGACACGGGCAGCCGGGCACTCTGGAAGGGCTGACACGGGCAGCCGGGCACTCTGGAAGGGCTGACACGGGCAGCCGGGCACTCTGGAAGGGCTGACACGGGCAGCCGGGCACTCTGGAAGGGCTGGACACGGGCAGCCGGGCACTCTGGAAGGGCTGGACACGGGCAGCCGGGCACTCTGGAAGGGCTGGACACGGGCAGCCGGGCACTCTGGAAGGGCTGGACACGGGCACCCGGGCACTCCTGATAGGCTGGACACGGGCACCCGGGCACTCCTGATAGGCTGGACACGGGCACCCGGGCACTCCTGATAGGCTGGACACGGGCACCTGGGCACTCCTGATAGGCTGGACACGGGCACCCGGGCACTCCTGATAGGCTGGACACGGGCATCCCTGATGGGCTTACGCTATACAAAAAGAAGGTTTTGTTTGTAGTTCTACTATAAGTGGCTTTTTTCACTTCCTTTTATCAGGAGAGCTTTATTTGCTTTAACCTTAAACAATAACAAAGGGAAACAAATACAATCCCTTTTTAAGTGGGCTCCAGCAACAATTGACCCACACCTGCCATGTGACCACCCAAGCTCCCCATGCAAGGTCAATCAACCGCAAATAGAAGGAGCTCCGACCGCAAATAGAAGGAGCTCCGAGAACTTTCACCAATGCAAAGCTGCCCCCAAGCTGTAGCGCACTTCAGCAGCAGGCTTCCTTTACCCTGACACCTAGAGAGGAAGGCACAATAAACCACACACAAGTAATCCCAATAGTAAGGATAACCAAAATGCACCACTGTGCCCCCCTTACCTGGGCCTGGCTAGTGCATGAGATTAGGCACCTGCTTCTGCTGTAGCAGCCAACAGTTTCTGCTTTTCACGCAACCGGGGCCCTCTGGAAAGGCTTGGAGACACGCAACCGGGGCCCTCTTTAAAGGCTTGGAGACACGCAACCGGGGCCCTCTGGAAGGGCTTGGAGACACACAACCGGAGCCCTCTGGAAGGGCTTGGAGACACGCAACCGGGGCCCTCTGGAAGGGCTTGGAGACACGCAACCGGGGCCCTCTGGAAGGGCTTGGAGACACGCAACCGGGGCCCTCTGGAAGGGCTTGGAGACACGCAACCGGGGCCCTCTGGAAGGGCTTGGAGACACGCAACCGGGGCCCTCTGGAAAGGCTTGGAGACACGCAACCGGGGCCCTCTTTAAAGGCTTGGAGACACACAACCGGGGCCCTCTGGAAGGGCTTGGAGACACGCAACCGGGGCCCTCTGGAAGGGCTTGGAGACACGCAACCGGGGCCCTCTGGAAGGGCTTGGAGACACGCAACCGGGGCCCTCTGGAAGGGCTTGGAGACACGCAACCGGGGCCCTCTGGAAGGGCTTGGAGACACGCAACCGGGGCCCTCTGGAAGGGCTTGGAGACACGCAACCGGGGCCCTCTGGAAGGGCTTGGAGACACGCAACCGGGGCCCTCTGGAAAGGCTTGGAGACACGCAACCGGGGCCCTCTTTAAAGGCTTGGAGACACACAACCGGGGCCCTCTGGAAGGGCTTGGAGACACGCAACCGGGGCCCTCTGGAAGGGCTTGGAGACACGCAACCGGGGCCCTCTGGAAGGGCTTGGAGACACGCAACCGGGGCCCTCTGGAAGGGCTTGGAGACACGCAACCGGGGCCCTCTGGAAGGGCTTGGAGACACGCAACCGGGGCCCTCTGGAAGGGCTTGGAGACACGCAACCTGGGCCCTCTGGAAGGGCTTGGAGACACGCAACCGGGGCCCTCTGGAAGGGCTTGGAGACACGCAACCGGGGCCCTCTGGAAGGGCTTGGAGACACGCAACCGGGGCCCTCTGGAAGGGCTTGGAGACACGCAGCCGGGGCCCTCTGGAAGGTTGGAGACACGCAGCCGGGGCCCTCTGGAAGGGCTTGGAGACACGCAGCCGGGGCCCTCTGGAAGGGCTTGGAGACACGCAACCGGGGCCCTCTGGAAAGGCTTGGAGACACGCAACCGGGGCCCTCTTTAAAGGCTTGGAGACACACAACCGGGGCCCTCTGGAAGGGCTTGGAGACACACAACCGGGGCCCTCTGGAAGGGCTTGGAGACACGCAACCGGGGCCCTCCGGAAGGGCTTGGAGACACGCAACCGGGGCCCTCTGGAAGGGCTTGGAGACACGCAACCGGGGCCCTCTGGAAGGGCTTGGAGACACGCAACCGGGGCCCTCTGGAAGGGCTTGGAGACACGCAACCGGGGCCCTCTGGAAGGGCTTGGAGACACGCAACCGGGGCCCTCTGGAAAGGCTTGGAGACACGCAACCGGGGCCCTCTTTAAAGGCTTGGAGACACGCAACCGGGGCCCTCTTTAAAGGCTTGGAGACACACAACCGGGGCCCTCTTTAAAGGCTTGGAGACACACAACCGGGGCCCTCTGGAAGGGCTTGGAGACACGCAACCGGGGCCCTCTGGAAGGGCTTGGAGACACGCAACCGGGGCCCTCTGGAAGGGCTTGGAGACACGCAACCGGGGCCCTCTGGAAGGGCTTGGAGACACGCAACCGGGGCCCTCTGGAAGGGCTTGGAGACACGCAACCGGGGCCCTCTGGAAGGGCTTGGAGACACGCAACCGGGGGCCCTCTGGAAGGGCTTGGAGACAGGCACTCGTGCCCTATGGCGGGCTTGGAGACAGGCACTCGGGCCCTATGGCGGGCTTGGAGACAGGCACTCGGGCCCTCTGGCGGGCTTGGAGACAGGCACCCGGGCCCTCTGGCGGGCTTGGAGACAGGTGGTAGCATTGAAAGTAAAAAAATCCTAAAGTTTGGGTTGTCCCCATAAAAGAAATAAACGGGAAATATTACAGTAGGGACACTAGTTCTGGTGACCTGGCAGTCCCCAGGGAAACCCCTCAATCTGCAGGGATTTCTTCTCACTAAGTTTGGCTACGGGACAGGAAGTTTAGGAAAATCTTGGCAAATGGACAGATGGCAAATAAATATCTGACTGAGGTTATAAACCCCCCCTTACTCTATACATAAAGAAAGTTTTGCTTGTAGTTCTACTTTAATTGGCTTTTTCCAGGAAGAGCACTTCCTTTTATCAGGAGAGTTCTATTTGCTTTAACCTTAATAACAAAGGGAAACAAATACAATCCCATATTAAGTGGGCTCCAGCAAGACAAGAATTGACTCACACCCGCCATGTGACCACCCAAGCTCCCCATGCAAGGTCAAACAACCGCAAATAGAGGAGAGAAGAAGGAGCTCCGAAAACCTTCACCAATGCAGAGCAGCCCCCCAGCTGTAGCACACTTCAGCAGCAGGCTTCCATCACCCCGACACCTAAAGAAGAAAGCACAATAAACCACACACAAAAAATACCAATAGTAAGGACCACTGTACCCCCCTTACCTGGGCCTGGCTAGTGCATGAGATGAGGCACCTGATTCCGCCGCAGCAGTCAGTTTCTGCTTTCTCCATGCTGCACAGTGCAGCGGAATACTGAGAATGTGAAGTGGCCAGGACCCGGCAAGCTTCCACTACCACAGCGGCTTCCCTGCACTGCAGGAATCACCTTGTAAGTCCTGGGGTGCATGAAATGCCCATATAACTGTGAACAGCGTAGAGCACACAGGCACAGACAACCACGCTGGCCACTGCTCCCCTTGGCTGGTGGAGAAAAAAAAAGGCACTGCAACACCCCCATCATCTGACAGGAGGGAGGGTGCAGAGATGGTCAGAAAAAACCCTGGGTAAGGCCACCACTACCACCCCCCCTCCAGTGAGAGCATAGCCCCCACTACAAAAGTTGCCTGTAGTGCCTCCATAGTGGAGGAAACACCATAACCGAGGGCATGGTGGAAGAGTGGAAGACGTAGAACTTCAAGGCTTGCTGTGGTGTTTCCTGGGAATTTGTGTGCAGCAACTCTCTCTCCAGGTGCAGTACTGATAGACGAATGGGGAAGTGTAAAAGGTTAATGATACCCGATGCTGGATGAAAACAAAGAGCTCAATGCCAATATTTGTTCAATGCTTCTTAAGACCATGCACACACACCTTCCAGCCATAGTCCATGGATGAACTGCAGAAACCTATTAAAGAGCTGAATGGAAGAAGAGACAACATGAACCAGAAGCTTGAATCCGATAGACCCCCAGCTTTTTAAGAGCATTATTTAAGGCAGTGGTGGTCAACCTTCTTGACACAGGGGGCTTCAAGTGCACACCCACACCACAGGCAACCGGGCACTGTGGAAGGGCATGGAAACGGGCAGCCGGGCAGTCTGGAAGGGCTGACACGGGCAGCCGGGCAGTCTGGAAGGGCTGACACGGGCAGCCGGGCAGTCTGGAAGGGCTGACACGGGCAGCCGGGCAGTCTGGAAGGGCTGACACGGGCAGCCGGGCAGTCTGGAAGGGCTGACACGGGCAGCCGGGCAGTCTGGAAGGGCTGACACGGGCAGCCGGGCAGTCTGGAAGGGCTGACACGGGCAGCCGGGCACTCTGGAAGGGCTGACACGGGCAGCCGGGCACTCTGGAAGGGCTGACACGGGCAGCCGGGCACTCTGGAAGGGCTGACACGGGCAGCCGGGCACTCTGGAAGGGCTGACACGGGCAGCCGGGCACTCTGGAAGGGCTGACACGGGCAGCCGGGCACTCTGGAAGGGCTGACACGGGCAGCCGGGCACTCTGGAAGGGCTGACACGGGCAGCCGGGCACTCTGGAAGGGCTGACACGGGCAGCCGGGCACTCTGGAAGGGCTGACACGGGCAGCCGGGCACTCTGGAAGGGCTGACACGGGCAGCCGGGCACTCTGGAAGGGCTGACACGGGCAGCCGGGCACTCTGGAAGGGCTGACACGGGCAGCCGGGCACTCTGGAAGGGCTGACACGGGCAGCCGGGCACTCTGGAAGGGCTGACACGGGCAGCCGGGCACTCTGGAAGGGCTGACACGGGCAGCCGGGCACTCTGGAAGGGCTGACACGGGCAGCCGGGCACTCTGGAAGGGCTGACACGGGCAGCCGGGCACTCTGGAAGGGCTGACACGGGCAGCCGGGCACTCTGGAAGGGCTGACACGGGCAGCCGGGCACTCTGGAAGGGCTGACACGGGCAGCCGGGCACTCTGGAAGGGCTGACACGGGCAGCCGGGCACTCTGGAAGGGCTGACACGGGCAGCCGGGCACTCTGGAAGGGCTGACACGGGCAGCCGGGCACTCTGGAAGGGCTGACACGGGCAGCCGGGCACTCTGGAAGGGCTGACACGGGCAGCGGGGCACTCTGGAAGGGCTGGACACGGGCAGCCGGGCACTCAGGAAGGGCTGGACACGGGCACCCGGGCACTCTGGAAGGGCTGGACACGGGCACCCGGGCACTCCTGATAGGCTGGACACGGGCACCCGGGCACTCCTGATAGGCTGGACACGGGCACCTGGGCACTCCTGATAGGCTGGACACGGGCACTCCTGATAGGCTGGACACGGGCATCCCTGATGGGCTTACGCTATACAAAAAGAAGGTTTTGTTTGTAGTTCTACTATAAGTGGCTTTTTTCACTTCCTTTTATCAGGAGAGCTTTATTTGCTTTAACCTTAAACAATAACAAAGGGAAACAAATACAATCCCTTTTTAAGTGGGCTCCAGCAACAATTGACCCACACCTGCCATGTGACCACCCAAGCTCCCCATGCAAGGTCAATCAACCGCAAATAGAAGGAGCTCCGACCGCAAATAGAAGGAGCTCCGAGAACTTTCACCAATGCAAAGCTGCCCCCAAGCTGTAGCGCACTTCAGCAGCAGGCTTCCTTTACCCTGACACCTAGAGAGGAAGGCACAATAAACCACACACAAGTAATCCCAATAGTAAGGATAACCAAAATGCACCACTGTGCCCCCCTTACCTGGGCCTGGCTAGCGCATGAGATTAGGCACCTGCTTCTGCTGTAGCAGCCAACAGTTTCTGCTTTTCACGCAACCGGGGCCCTCTGGAAGGGCTTGGAGACACGCAACCGGGGCCCTCTGGAAGGGCTTGGAGACACGCAACTGGGGCCCTCTGGAAGGGCTTGGAGACACGCAACCGGGGCCCTCTGGAAGGGCTTGGAGACACGCAACCGGGGCCCTCTGGAAGGGCTTGGAGACACGCAACCGGGGCCCTCTGGAAGGGCTTGGAGACACGCAACCGGGGCCCTCTGGAAGGGCTTGGAGACACGCAACCGGGGCCCTCTGGAAGGGCTTGGAGACACGCAACCGGGGCCCTCTGGAAGGGCTTGGAGACACGCAACCGGGGCCCTCTGGAAGGGCTTGGAGACATGCAACCGGGGCCCTCTGGAAGGGCTTGGAGACACGCAACCGGGGCCCTCTGGAAGGGCTTGGAGACACGCAACCGGGGCCCTCTGGAAGGGCTTGGAGACACGCAGCCGGGGCCCTCTGGAAGGGCTTGGAGACACGCAGCCGGGGCCCTCTGGAAGGGCTTGGAGACACGCAGCCGGGGCCCTCTGGAAGGGCTTGGAGACACGCAACCGGGGCCCTCTGGAAAGGCTTGGAGACACGCAACCGGGGCCCTCTTTAAAGGCTTGGAGACACGCAACCGGGGCCCTCTTTAAAGGCTTGGAGACACGCAACCGGGGCCCTCTCTAAAGGCTTGGAGACACACAACCGGGGCCTCTGGAAGGGCTTGGAGACACACAACCGGGGCCCTCTGGAAGGGCTTGGAGACACACAACCGGGGCCCTCTGGAAGGGCTTGGAGACACGCAACCGGGGCCCTCTGGAAGGGCTTGGAGACACGCAACCGGGGCCCTCTGGAAGGGCTTGGAGACACGCAACCGGGGCCCTCTGGAAGGGCTTGGAGACACGCAACCGGGGCCCTCTGGAAGGGCTTGGAGACACGCAACCTGGGCCCTCTGGAAGGGCTTGGAGACACGCAACCGGGGCCCTCTGGAAGGGCTTGGAGACACGCAACCGGGGCCCTCTGGAAAGGCTTGGAGACACGCAACCGGGGCCCTCTTTAAAGGCTTGGAGACACGCAACCGGGGCCCTCTTTAAAGGCTTGGAGACACGCAACCGGGGCCCTCTTTAAAGGCTTGGAGACACGCAACCGGGGCCCTCTTTAAAGGCTTGGAGACACGCAACCGGGGCCCTCTGGAAGGGCTTGGAGACACGCAACCGGGGCCCTCTGTAAGGGCTTGGAGACACGCAACCGGGGCCCTCTGGAAGGGCTTGGAGACACGCAACCGGGGCCCTCTGGAAGGGCTTGGAGACACGCAAACGGGGCCCTCTGGAAGGGCTTGGAGACACGCAACCGGGGCCCTCTGGAAGGGCTTGGAGACACGCAACCGGGGCCCTCTGGAAGGGCTTGGAGACACGCAACCGGGGCCCTCTGGAAGGGCTTGGAGACACGCAACCGGGGCCCTCTGGAAGGGCTTGGAGACACGCAACCGGGGCCCTCTGGAAGGGCTTGGAGACACGCAACCGGGGCCCTCTGGAAGGGCTTGGAGACACGCAACCGGGGGCCCTCTGGAAGGGCTTGGAGACAGGCACTCGTGCCCTATGGCGGGCTTGGAGACAGGCACTCGGGCCCTCTGGCGGGCTTGGAGACAGGCACCCGGGCCCTCTGGCGGGCTTGGAGACAGGTGGTAGCATTGAAAGTAAAAAAATCCTAAAGTTTGGGTTGTCCCCATAAAAGAAATAAACGGGAAATATTACAGTAGGGACACTAGTTCTGGTGACCTGGCAGTCCCCAGGGAAACCCCTCAATCTGCAGGGATTTCTTCTCACTAAGTTTGGCTACGGGACAGGAAGTTTAGGAAAATCTTGGCAAATGGACAGATGGCAAATAAATATCTGACTGAGGTTATAAACCCCCCCTTACTCTATACATAAAGAAAGTTTTGCTTGTAGTTCTACTTTAATTGGCTTTTTCCAGGAAGAGCACTTCCTTTTATCAGGAGAGTTCTATTTGCTTTAACCTTAATAACAAAGGGAAACAAATACAATCCCATATTAAGTGGGCTCCAGCAAGACAAGAATTGACTCACACCCGCCATGTGACCACCCAAGCTCCCCATGCAAGGTCAAACAACCGCAAATAGAGGAGAGAAGAAGGAGCTCCGAAAACCTTCACCAATGCAGAGCAGCCCCCCAGCTGTAGCACACTTCAGCAGCAGGCTTCCATCACCCCGACACCTAAAGAAGAAAGCACAATAAACCACACACAAAAAATACCAATAGTAAGGACCACTGTACCCCCCTTACCTGGGCCTGGCTAGTGCATGAGATGAGGCACCTGATTCCGCCGCAGCAGTCAGTTTCTGCTTTCTCCATGCTGCACAGTGCAGCGGAATACTGAGAATGTGAAGTGGCCAGGACCCGGCAAGCTTCCACTACCACAGCGGCTTCCCTGCACTGCAGGAATCACCTTGTAAGTCCTGGGGTGCATGAAATGCCCATATAACTCTGAACAGCGTAGAGCACACAGGCACAGACAACCACGCTGGCCACTGCTCCCCTTGGCTGGTGGAGAAAAAAAAAGGCACTGCAACACCCCCATCATCTGACAGGAGGGAGGGTGCAGAGATGGTCAGAAAAAACCCTGGGTAAGGCCACCACTACCACCCCCCCTCCAGTGAGAGCATAGCCCCCACTACAAAAGTTGCCTGTAGTGCCTCCATAGTGGAGGAAACACCATAACCGAGGGCATGGTGGAAGAGTGGAAGACGTAGAACTTCAAGGCTTGCTGTGGTGTTTCCTGGGAATTTGTGTGCAGCAACTCTCTCTCCAGGTGCAGTACTGATAGACGAATGGGGAAGTGTAAAAGGTTAATGATACCCGATGCTGGATGAAAACAAAGAGCTCAATGCCAATATTTGTTCAATGCTTCTCAAGTCCATGCACACACACCTTCCAGCCATGGTCCATGGATGAACTGCAGAAACCTATTAAAGAGCTGAATGGAAGAAGAGACAACATGAACCAGAAGCTTGAATCCGATAGACCCCCAGCTTTTTAAGAGCATTATTTAAGGCAGTGGTGGTCAACCTTCTTGACACAGGGGGCTTCAAGTGCACACCCACACCACAGGCAACCGGGCACTGTGGAAGGGCATGGAAACGGGCAGCCGGGCCATCTGGAAGGGCTGACACGGGCAGCCGGGCCGTCTGGAAGGGCTGACACGGGCAGCCGGGCCGTCTGGAAGGGCTGACACGGGCAGCCGGGCCGTCTGGAAGGGCTGACACGGGCAGCCGGGCACTCTGGAAGGGCTGACACGGGCAGCCGGGCACTCTGGAAGGGCTGACACGGGCAGCCGGGCACTCTGGAAGGGCTGACACGGGCAGCCGGGCACTCTGGAAGGGCTGACACGGGCAGCCGGGCACTCTGGAAGGGCTGACACGGGCAGCCGGGCACTCTGGAAGGGCTGACACGGGCAGCCGGGCACTCTGGAAGGGCTGACACGGGCAGCCGGGCACTCTGGAAGGGCTGACACGGGCAGCCGGGCACTCTGGAAGGGCTGACACGGGCAGCCGGGCACTCTGGAAGGGCTGACACGGGCAGCCGGGCACTCTGGAAGGGCTGACACGGGCAGCCGGGCACTCTGGAAGGGCTGACACGGGCAGCCGGGCACTCTGGAAGGGCTGACACGGGCAGCCGGGCACTCTGGAAGGGCTGACACGGGCAGCCGGGCACTCTGGAAGGGCTGACACGGGCAGCCGGGCACTCTGGAAGGGCTGACACGGGCAGCCGGGCACTCTGGAAGGGCTGACACGGGCAGCCGGGCACTCTGGAAGGGCTGACACGGGCAGCCGGGCACTCTGGAAGGGCTGACACGGGCAGCCGGGCACTCTGGAAGGGCTGACACGGGCAGCCGGGCACTCTGGAAGGGCTGGACACGGGCAGCCGGGCACTCTGGAAGGGCTGGACACGGGCAGCCGGGCACTCTGGAAGGGCTGGACACGGGCAGCCGGGCACTCTGGAAGGGCTGGACACGGGCACCCGGGCACTCTGGAAGGGCTGGACACGGGCACCCGGGCACTCTGGAAGGGCTGGACACGGGCACCCGGGCACTCTGGAAGGGCTGGACACGGGCACCCGGGCACTCTGGAAGGGCTGGACACGGGCACCCGGGCACTCTGGAAGGGCTGGACACGGGCACCCGGGCACTCTGGAAGGGCTGGACACGGGCACCCGGGCACTCTGGAAGGTGTGGACACGGGCACCGGGCACTCCTGATAGGCTGGACACGGGCACCTGGGCACTCCTGATAGGCTGGACACGGGCACCCGGGCACTCCTGATAGGCTGGACACGGGCACCCGGGCACTCCTGATAGGCTGGACACGGGCATCCCTGATGGGCTTACGCTATACAAAAAGAAGGTTTTGTTTGTAGTTCTACTATAAGTGGCTTTTTTCACTTCCTTTTATCAGGAGAGCTTTATTTGCTTTAACCTTAAACAATAACAAAGGGAAACAAATACAATCCCTTTTTAAGTGGGCTCCAGCAACAATTGACCCACACCTGCCATGTGACCACCCAAGCTCCCCATGCAAGGTCAATCAACCGCAAATAGAAGGAGCTCCGACCGCAAATAGAAGGAGCTCCGAGAACTTTCACCAATGCAAAGCTGCCCCCAAGCTGTAGCGCACTTCAGCAGCAGGCTTCCTTTACCCTGACACCTAGAGAGGAAGGCACAATAAACCACACACAAGTAATCCCAATAGTAAGGATAACCAAAATGCACCACTGTGCCCCCTTTACCTGGGCCTGGCTAGTGCATGAGATTAGGCACCTGCTTCTGCTGTAGCAGCCAACAGTTTCTGCTTTTCACGCAACCGGGGCCCTCTGGAAGGGCTTGGAGACACGCAACCGGGGCCCTCTGGAAGGGCTTGGAGACACGCAACCGGGGCCCTCTGGAAGGGCTTGGAGACACGCAACCGGGGCCCTCTGGAAGGGCTTGGAGACACGCAACCGGGGCCCTCTGGAAGGGCTTGGAGACACGCAACCGGGGCCCTCTGGAAGGGCTTGGAGACACGCAACCGGGGCCCTCTGGAAGGGCTTGGAGACACGCAACCGGGGCCCTCTGGAAGGGCTTGGAGACACGCAACCGGGGCCCTCTGGAAGGGCTTGGAGACACGCAACCGGGGCCCTCTGGAAGGGCTTGGAGACACGCAACCGGGGCCCTCTGGAAGGGCTTGGAGACACGCAACCGGGGCCCTCTGGAAGGGCTTGGAGACACGCAACCGGGGCCCTCTGGAAGGGCTTGGAGACACGCAACCGGGGCCCTCTGGAAGGGCTTGGAGACACGCAACCGGGGCCCTCTGGAAGGGCTTGGAGACACGCAACCGGGGCCCTCTGGAAGGGCTTGGAGACACGCAACCGGGGCCCTCTGGAAGGGCTTGGAGACACGCAACCGGGGCCCTCTGGAAGGGCTTGGAGACACGCAACCGGGGCCCTCTGGAAGGGCTTGGAGACACGCAACCGGGGCCCTCTGGAAGGGCTTGGAGACACGCAACCGGGGCCCTCTGGAAGGGCTTGGAGACACGCAACCGGGGCCCTCTGGAAGGGCTTGGAGACACGCAACCGGGGCCCTCTGGAAGGGCTTGGAGACACGCAACCGGGGCCCTCTGGAAGGGCTTGGAGACACGCAACCGGGGCCCTCTGGAAGGGCTTGGAGACACGCAACCGGGGCCCTCTGGAAGGGCTTGGAGACACGCAACCGGGGCCCTCTGGAAGGGCTTGGAGACACGCAACCGGGGCCCTCTGGAAGGGCTTGGAGACACGCAACCGGGGCCCTCTGGAAGGGCTTGGAGACACGCAACCGGGGCCCTCTGGAAGGGCTTGGAGACACGCAACCGGGGCCCTCTGGAAGGGCTTGGAGACACGCAACCGGGGCCCTCTGGAAGGGCTTGGAGACACGCAACCGGGGCCCTCTGGAAGGGCTTGGAGACACGCAACCGGGGCCCTCTGGAAGGGCTTGGAGACACGCAACCGGGGCCCTCTGGAAGGGCTTGGAGACACGCAACCGGGGCCCTCTGGAAGGGCTTGGAGACACGCAACCGGGGCCCTCTGGAAGGGCTTGGAGACACGCAGCCGGGGCCCTCTGGAAGGGCTTGGAGACACGCAGCCGGGGCCCTCTGGAAGGGCTTGGAGACACACAACCGGGGCCCTCTGGAAAGGCTTGGAGACACACAACCGGGGCCCTCTTTAAAGGCTTGGAGACACACAACCGGGGCCCTCTTTAAAGGCTTGGAGACACACAACCGGGGCCCTCTTTAAAGGCTTGGAGACACGCAACCGGGGCCCTCTTTAAAGGCTTGGAGACACACAACCGGGGCCCTCTGGAAGGGCTTGGAGACACGCAACCGGGGCCCTCTGGAAGGGCTTGGAGACACGCAACCGGGGCCCTCTGGAAGGGCTTGGAGACACGCAACCGGGGCCCTCTGGAAGGGCTTGGAGACACGCAACCGGGGCCCTCTGGAAGGGCTTGGAGACACGCAACCGGGGCCCTCTGGAAGGGCTTGGAGACACGCAACCGGGGGCCCTCTGGAAGGGCTTGGAGACAGGCACTCGTGCCCTATGGCGGGCTTGGAGACAGGCACTCGGGCCCTCTGGCGGGCTTGGAGACAGGCACCCGGGCCCTCTGGCGGGCTTGGAGACAGGTGGTATCATTGAAAGTAAAAAAATCCTAAAGTTTGGGTTGTCCCTATAAAAGAAATAAACTGGAAATATTACAGTAGGGACACTAGTTCTGGTGACCTGGCAGTCCCCAGGGAAACCCCTCAATCTGCAGGGATTTCTTCTCACTAAGTTTGGCTACGGGACAGGAAGTTTAGGAAAATCTTGGCAAATGGACAGATGGCAAATAAATATCTGACTGAGGTTATAAACCCCCCCTTACTCTATACATAAAGAAAGTTTTGCTTGTAGTTCTACTTTAATTGGCTTTTTCCAGGAAGAGCACTTCCTTTTATCAGGAGAGTTCTATTTGCTTTAACCTTAATAACAAAGGGAAACAAATACAATCCCATATTAAGTGGGCTCCAGCAAGACAAGAATTGACTCACACCCGCCATGTGACCACCCAAGCTCCCCATGCAAGGTCAAACAACCGCAAATAGAGGAGAGAAGAAGGAGCTCCGAAAACCTTCACCAATGCAGAGCAGCCCCCCAGCTGTAGCACACTTCAGCAGCAGGCTTCCATCACCCCGACACCTAAAGAAGAAAGCACAATAAACCACACACAAAAAATACCAATAGTAAGGACCACTGTACCCCCCTTACCTGGGCCTGGCTAGTGCATGAGATGAGGCACCTGATTCCGCCGCAGCAGTCAGTTTCTGCTTTCTCCATGCTGCACAGTGCAGCGGAATACTGAGAATGTGAAGTGGCCAGGACCCGGCAAGCTTCCACTACCACAGCGGCTTCCCTGCACTGCAGGAATCACCTTGTAAGTCCTGGGGTGCATGAAATGCCCATATAACTCTGAACAGCGTAGAGCACACAGGCACAGACAACCACGCTGGCCACTGCTCCCCTTGGCTGGTGGAGAAAAAAAAAGGCACTGCAACACCCCCATCATCTGACAGGAGGGAGGGTGCAGAGATGGTCAGAAAAAACTCTGGGTAAGGCCACCACTACCACCCCCCCTCCAGTGAGAGCATAGCCCCCACTACAAAAGTTGCCTGTAGTGCCTCCATAGTGGAGGAAACACCATAACCGAGGGCATGGTGGAAGAGTGGAAGACGTAGAACTTCAAGGCTTGCTGTGGTGTTTCCTGGGAATTTGTGTGCAGCAACTCTCTCTCCAGGTGCAGTACTGATAGACGAATGGGGAAGTGTAAAAGGTTAATGATACCCGATGCTGGATGAAAACAAAGAGCTCAATGCCAATATTTGTTCAATGCTTCTTAAGTCCATGCACACACACCTTCCAGCCATGGTCCATGGATGAACTGCAGAAACCTATTAAAGAGCTGAATGGAAGAAGAGACAACATGAACCAGAAGCTTGAATCCGATAGACCCCCAGCTTTTTAAGAGCATTATTTAAGGCAGTGGTGGTCAACCTTCTTGACACAGGGGGCTTCAAGTGCACACCCACACCACAGGTAACCGGGCACTGTGGAAGGGCATGGAAACGGGCAGCCGGGCACTGTGGAAGGGCTGACACGGGCAGCCGGGCACTGTGGAAGGGCTGACACGGGCAGCCGGGCACTGTGGAAGGGCTGACACGGGCAGCCGGGCACTGTGGAAGGGCTGACACGGGCAGCCGGGCACTGTGGAAGGGCTGACACGGGCAGCCGGGCACTCTGGAAGGGCTGACACGGGCAGCCGGGCACTCTGGAAGGGCTGACACGGGCAGCCGGGCACTCTGGAAGGGCTGACACGGGCAGCCGGGCACTCTGGAAGGGCTGACACGGGCAGCCGGGCACTCTGGAAGGGCTGACACGGGCAGCCGGGCACTCTGGAAGGGCTGACACGGGCAGCCGGGCACTCTGGAAGGGCTGACACGGGCAGCCGGGCACTCTGGAAGGGCTGACACGGGCAGCCGGGCACTCTGGAAGGGCTGACACGGGCAGCCGGGCACTCTGGAAGGGCTGACACGGGCAGCCGGGCACTCTGGAAGGGCTGACACGGGCAGCCGGGCACTCTGGAAGGGCTGACACGGGCAGCCGGGCACTCTGGAAGGGCTGACACGGGCAGCCGGGCACTCTGGAAGGGCTGACACGGGCAGCCGGGCACTCTGGAAGGGCTGACACGGGCAGCCGGGCACTCTGGAAGGGCTGACACGGGCAGCCGGGCACTCTGGAAGGGCTGACACGGGCAGCCGGGCACTCTGGAAGGGCTGACACGGGCAGCCGGGCACTCTGGAAGGGCTGACACGGGCAGCCGGGCACTCTGGAAGGGCTGACACGGGCAGCCGGGCACTCTGGAAGGGCTAACACGGGCAGCCGGGCACTCTGGAAGGGCTGACACGGGCAGCCGGGCACTCTGGAAGGGCTGACACGGGCAGCCGGGCACTCTGGAAGGGCTGGACACGGGCACCCGGGCACTCTGGAAGGGCTGGACACGGGCACCCGGGCACTCTGGAAGGGCTGGACACGGGCACCCGGGCACTCTGGAAGGGCTGGACACGGGCACCCGGGCACTCCTGATAGGCTGGACACGGGCACCTGGGCACTCCTGATAGGCTGGACACGGGCACCTGGGCACTCCTGATAGGCTGGACACGGGCATCCCTGATGGGCTTACGCTATACAAAAAGAAGGTTTTGTTTGTAGTTCTACTATAAGTGGCTTTTTTCACTTCCTTTTATCAGGAGAGCTTTATTTGCTTTAACCTTAAACAATAACAAAGGGAAACAAATACAATCCCTTTTTAAGTGGGCTCCAGCAACAATTGACCCACACCTGCCATGTGACCACCCAAGCTCCCCATGCAAGGTCAATCAACCGCAAATAGAAGGAGCTCCGACCGCAAATAGAAGGAGCTCCGAGAACTTTCACCAATGCAAAGCTGCCCCCAAGCTGTAGCGCACTTCAGCAGCAGGCTTCCTTTACCCTGACACCTAGAGAGGAAGGCACAATAAACCACACACAAGTAATCCCAATAGTAAGGATAACCAAAATGCACCACTGTGCCCCCCTTACCTGGGCCTGGCTAGTGCATGAGATTAGGCACCTGCTTCTGCTGTAGCAGCCAACAGTTTCTGCTTTTCACGCAACCGGGGCCCTCTGGAAGGGCTTGGAGACACGCAACCGGGGCCCTCTGGAAGGGCTTGGAGACACGCAACCGGGGCCCTCTGGAAGGGCTTGGAAAAACGCAACCGAGGCCCTCTGGAAGGGCTTGGAGACACGCAACCGGGGCCCTCTTTAAAGGCTTGGAGACACGCAACCGGGGCCCTCTTTAAAGGCTTGGAGACACGCAACCGGGGCCCTCTTTAAAGGCTTGGAGACACGCAACCGGGGCCCTCTTTAAAGGCTTGGAGACACACAACCGGGGCCCTCTGGAAGGGCTTGGAGACACACAACCGGGGCCCTCTGGAAGGGCTTGGAGACACGCAACCGGGGCCCTCTGGAAGGGCTTGGAGACACGCAACCGGGGCCCTCTGGAAGGGCTTGGAGACACGCAACCGGGGCCCTCTTTAAAGGCTTGGAGACACGCAACCGGGGCCCTCTTGAAAGGCTTGGAGACACACAACCGGGGCCCTCTTTAAAGGCTTGGAGACACGCAACCGGGGCCCTCTTTAAAGGCTTGGAGACACACAACCGGGGCCCTCTGGAAGGGCTTGGAGACACGCAACCGGGGCCCTCTTGAAAGGCTTGGAGACACACAACCGGGGCCCTCTTTAAAGGCTTGGAGACACACAACCGGGGCCCTCTGGAAGGGCTTGGAGACACACAACCGGGGCCCTCTGGAAGGGCTTGGAGACACGCAACCGGGGCCCTCTGGAAGGGCTTGGAGACACGCAACCGGGGCCCTCTGGAAGGGCTTGGAGACACGCAACCGGGGCCCTCTGGAAGGGCTTGGAGACACGCAACCGGGGCCCTCTGGAAGGGCTTGGAGACACGCAACCGGGGCCCTCTGGAAGGGCTTGGAGACACGCAACCGGGGCCCTCTGGAAGGGCTTGGAGACACGCAACCGGGGCCCTCTGGAAGGGCTTGGAGACACGCAACCGGGGCCCTCTGGAAGGGCTTGGAGACACGCAACCGGGGCCCTCTGGAAGGGCTTGGAGACACGCAACCGGGGCCCTCTGGAAGGGCTTGGAGACACGCAACCGGGGCCCTCTGGAAGGGCTTGGAGACACGCAACCGGGGCCCTCTGGAAGGGCTTGGAGACACGCAACCGGGGCCATCTGGAAGGGCTTGGAGACACGCACCGGGGCCCTCTGGAAGGGCTTGGAGACACGCAACCGGGGCCCTCTGGAAAGGCTTGGAGACACGCAACCGGGGCCCTCTTTAAAGGCTTGGAGACACGCAACCGGGGCCCTCTTTAAAGGCTTGGAGACACACAACCGGGGCCCTCTTTAAAGGCTTGGAGACACGCAACCGGGGCCCTCTTTAAAGGCTTGGAGACACGCAACCGGGGCCCTCTGGAAGGGCTTGGAGACACAACGGGGCCCTCTGGAAGGGCTTGGAGACACAACGGGGCCCTCTGGAAGGGCTTGGAGACACGCAACCGGGGCCCTCTGGAAGGGCTTGGAGACACGCAACCGGGGCCCTCTGGAAGGGCTTGGAGACACGCAACCGGGGCCCTCTGGAAGGGCTTGGAGACACGCAACCGGGGCCCTCTGGAAGGGCTTGGAGACACGCAACCGGGGCCCTCTGGAAGGGCTTGGAGACACGCAACCGGGGCCCTCTGGAAGGGCTTGGAGACACGCAACCGGGGGCCCTCTGGAAGGGCTTGGAGACAGGCACTCGGGCCCTCTGGCGGGCTTGGAGACAGGCACCCGGGCCCTCTGGCGGGCTTGGAGACAGGCACCCGGGCCCTCTGGCGGGCTTGGAGACAGGCACCCGGGCCCTCTGGCGGGCTTGGAGACAGGTGGTATCATTGAAAGTAAAAAAATCCTAAAGTTTGGGTTGTCCCCATAAAAGAAATAAACGGGAAATATTACAGTAGGGACACTAGTTCTGGTGACCTGGCAGTCCCCAGGGAAACCCCTCAATCTGCAGGGATTTCTTCTCACTAAGTTTGGCTACGGGACAGGAAGTTTAGGAAAATCTTGGCAAATGGACAGATGGCAAATAAATATCTGACTGAGGTTATAAACCCCCCCTTACTCTATACATAAAGAAAGTTTTGCTTGTAGTTCTACTTTAATTGGCTTTTTCCAGGAAGAGCACTTCCTTTTATCAGGAGAGTTCTATTTGCTTTAACCTTAATAACAAAGGGAAACAAATACAATCCCATATTAAGTGGGCTCCAGCAAGACAAGAATTGACTCACACCCGCCATGTGACCACCCAAGCTCCCCATGCAAGGTCAAACAACCGCAAATAGAGGAGAGAAGAAGGAGCTCCGAAAACCTTCACCAATGCAGAGCAGCCCCCCAGCTGTAGCACACTTCAGCAGCAGGCTTCCATCACCCCGACACCTAAAGAAGAAAGCACAATAAACCACACACAAAAAATACCAATAGTAAGGACCACTGTACCCCCCTTACCTGGGCCTGGCTAGTGCATGAGATGAGGCACCTGATTCCGCCGCAGCAGTCAGTTTCTGCTTTCTCCATGCTGCACAGTGCAGCGGAATACTGAGAATGTGAAGTGGCCAGGACCCGGCAAGCTTCCACTACCACAGCGGCTTCCCTGCACTGCAGGAATCACCTTGTAAGTCCTGGGGTGCATGAAATGCCCATATAACTCTGAACAGCGTAGAGCACACAGGCACAGACAACCACGCTGGCCACTGCTCCCCGGGCTGACACGGGCAGCCGGGCACTCTGGAAGGGCTGACACGGGCAGACGGGCACTCTGGAAGGGCTGACACGGGCAGCCGGGCACTCTGGAAGGGCTGACACGGGCAGCCGGGCACTCTGGAAGGGCTGACACGGGCAGCCGGGCACTCTGGAAGGGCTGACACGGGCAGCCGGGCACTCTGGAAGGGCTGACACGGGCAGCCGGGCACTCTGGAAGGGCTGACACGGGCAGCCGGGCACTCTGGAAGGGCTGACACGGGCAGCCGGGCACTCTGGAAGGGCTGACACGGGCAGCCGGGCACTCTGGAAGGGCTGACACGGGCAGCCGGGCACTCTGGAAGGGCTGACACGGGCAGCCGGGCACTCTGGAAGGGCTGACACGGGCAGCCGGGCACTCTGGAAGGGCTGACACGGGCAGCCGGGCACTCTGGAAGGGCTGACACGGGCAGCCGGGCACTCTGGAAGGGCTGACACGGGCAGCCGGGCACTCTGGAAGGGCTGACACGGGCAGCCGGGCACTCTGGAAGGGCTGACACGGGCAGCCGGGCACTCTGGAAGGGCTGACACGGGCAGCCGGGCACTCTGGAAGGGCTGACACGGGCAGCCGGGCACTCTGGAAGGGCTGACACGGGCAGCCGGGCACTCTGGAAGGGCTGACACGGGCAGCCGGGCACTCTGGAAGGGCTGACACTGGCAGCCGGGCACTCTGGAAGGGCTGACACGGGCACCCGGGCACTCTGGAAGGGCTGACACGGGCACCCGGGCACTCTGGAAGGGCTGGACACGGGCACCCGGGCACTCTAGAAGGGCTGGACACGGGCACCCGGGCACTCTAGAAGGGCTGGACACGGGCACCCGGGCACTCTGGAAGGGCTGGACACGGGCACCCGGGCACTCTGGAAGGGCTGGACACGGGCACCCGGGCACTCAGGAAGGGCTGGACACGGGCACCCGGGCACTCAGGAAGGGCTGGACACGGGCACCCGGGCACTCTGGAAGGGCTGGACACGGGCACCCGGGCACTCTGGAAGGGCTGGACACGGGCACCCGGGCACTCTGGAAGGGCTGGACACGGGCACCCGGGCACTCCTGATAGGCTGGACACGGGCACCTGGGCACTCCTGATAGGCTGGACACGGGCACCCGGGCACTCCTGATAGGCTGGACACGGGCATCCCTGATGGGCTTACGCTATACAAAAAGAAGGTTTTGTTTGTAGTTCTACTATAAGTGGCTTTTTTCACTTCCTTTTATCAGGAGAGCTTTATTTGCTTTAACCTTTAACAATAACAAAGGGAAACAAATACAATCCCATTTTAAGTGGGCTCCAGCAACAATTGACCCACACCCGCCATGTGACCACCCAAGCTCCCCATGCAAGGTCAATCAACCGCAAATAGAAGGAGCTCCGACCGCAAATAGAAGGAGCTCCGAGAACTTTCACCAATGCAAAGCTGCCCCCAAGCTGTAGCGCACTTCAGCAGCAGGCTTCCTTTACCCTGACACCTAGAGAGGAAGGCACAATAAACCACACACAAGTAATCCCAATAGTAAGGATAACCAAAATGCACCACTGTGCCCCCCTTACCTGGGCCTGGCTAGTGCATGAGATTAGGCACCTGCTTCTGCTGTAGCAGCCAACAGTTTCTGCTTTTCACGCAACCGGGGCCCTCTGGAAGGGCTTGGAGACACGCAACGGGGGCCCTCTGGAAGGGCTTGGAGACACGCAACCGGGGCCCTCTGGAAGGGCTTGGAGACACGCAACCGGGGCCCTCTGGAAGGGCTTGGAGACACGCAACCGGGGCCCTCTGGAAGGGCTTGGAGACACGCAACCGGGGCCCTCTGGAAGGGCTTGGAGACACGCAACCGGGGCCCTCTGGAAGGGCTTGGAGACACGCAACCGGGGCCCTCTGGAAGGGCTTGGAGACACGCAACCGGGGCCCTCTGGAAGGGCTTGGAGACACGCAACCGGGGCCCTCTGGAAGGGCTTGGAGACACGCAACCGGGGCCCTCTGGAAGGGCTTGGAGACACGCAACCGGGGCCCTCTGGAAGGGCTTGGAGACACGCAACAGGGGCCCTCTGGAAGGGCTTGGAGACACGCAACCGGGGCCCTCTGGAAGGGCTTGGAGACACGCAGCCGGGGCCCTCTGGAAGGGCTTGGAGACACGCAGCCGGGGCCCTCTGGAAGGGCTTGGAGACACGCAGCCGGGGCCCTCTGGAAGGGCTTGGAGACACGCAACCGGGGCCCTCTGGAAAGGCTTGGAGACACGCAACCGGGGCCCTCTTTAAAGGCTTGGAGACACGCAACCGGGGCCCTCTTTAAAGGCTTGGAGACACGCAACCGGGGCCCTCTTTAAAGGCTTGGAGACACACAACCGGGGCCCTCTGGAAGGGCTTGGAGACACGCCACGGGGCCCTCTGGAAGGGCTTGGAGACGCGCCACGGGGCCCTCTGGAAGGGCTTGGAGACACGCAACCGGGGCCCTCTGGAAGGGCTTGGAGACACGCAACCGGGGCCCTCTGGAAGGGCTTGGAGACACGCAACCGGGGCCCTCTGGAAGGGCTTGGAGACACGCAACCGGGGCCCTCTGGAAGGGCTTGGAGATACGCAACCGGGGCCCTCTGGAAGGGCTTGGAGACACGCAACCGGGGCCCTCTGGAAGGGCTTGGAGACACGCAACCGGGGCCCTCTGGAAGGGCTTGGAGACACGCAACCGGGGCCCTCTTTAAAGGCTTGGAGACACGCAACCGGGGCCCTCTTTAAAGGCTTGGAGACACACAACCGGGGCCCTCTTTAAAGGCTTGGAGACACGCCACGGGGCCCTCTGGAAGGGCTTGGAGACGCGCCACGGGGCCCTCTGGAAGGGCTTGGAGACGCGCCACGGGGCCCTCTGGAAGGGCTTGGAGACGCGCCAAGGGGCCCTCTGGAAGGGCTTGGAGACGCGCCACGGGGCCCTCTGGAAGGGCTTGGAGACGCGCCACGGGGCCCTCTGGAAGGGCTTGGAGACGCGCCACGGGGCCCTCTGGAAGGGCTTGGAGACACGCAACCGGGGCCCTCTGGAAGGGCTTGGAGACACGCAACCGGGGCCCTCTGGAAGGGCTTGGAGACACGCAACCGGGGCCCTCTGGAAGGGCTTGGAGATACGCAACCGGGGCCCTCTGGAAGGGCTTGGAGACACGCAACCGGGGCCCTCTGGAAGGGCTTGGAGACACGCAACCGGGGCCCTCTGGAAGGGCTTGGAGACACGCAACCGGGGCCCTCTGGAAGGGCTTGGAGACACGCAACCGGGGCCCTCTGGAAGGGCTTGGAGACACGCAACCGGGGCCCTCTGGAAGGGCTTGGAGACACGCAACCGGGGCCCTCTGGAAGGGCTTGGAGACACGCAACCGGGGCCCTCTGGAAGGGCTTGGAGACACGCAACCGGGGCCCTCTGGAAGGGCTTGGAGACACGCAACCGGGGCCATCTGGAAGGGCTTGGAGACACGCACCGGGGCCCTCTGGAAGGGCTTGGAGACACGCAACCGGGGCCCTCTGGAAAGGCTTGGAGACACGCAACCGGGGCCCTCTTTAAAGGCTTGGAGACACGCAACCGGGGCCCTCTTTAAAGGCTTGGAGACACACAACCGGGGCCCTCTTTAAAGGCTTGGAGACACGCAACCGGGGCCCTCTTTAAAGGCTTGGAGACACAACGGGGCCCTCTGGAAGGGCTTGGAGACACAACGGGGCCCTCTGGAAGGGCTTGGAGACACGCAACCGGGGCCCTCTGGAAGGGCTTGGAGACACGCAACCGGGGCCCTCTGGAAGGGCTTGGAGACACGCAACCGGGGCCCTCTGGAAGGGCTTGGAGACACGCAACCGGGGCCCTCTGGAAGGGCTTGGAGACACGCAACCGGGGCCCTCTGGAAGGGCTTGGAGACACGCAACCGGGGCCCTCTGGAAGGGCTTGGAGACACGCAACCGGGGGCCCTCTGGAAGGGCTTGGAGACAGGCACTCGGGCCCTCTGGCGGGCTTGGAGACAGGCACCCGGGCCCTCTGGCGGGCTTGGAGACAGGCACCCGGGCCCTCTGGCGGGCTTGGAGACAGGCACCCGGGCCCTCTGGCGGGCTTGGAGACAGGTGGTATCATTGAAAGTAAAAAAATCCTAAAGTTTGGGTTGTCCCCATAAAAGAAATAAACGGGAAATATTACAGTAGGGACACTAGTTCTGGTGACCTGGCAGTCCCCAGGGAAACCCCTCAATCTGCAGGGATTTCTTCTCACTAAGTTTGGCTACGGGACAGGAAGTTTAGGAAAATCTTGGCAAATGGACAGATGGCAAATAAATATCTGACTGAGGTTATAAACCCCCCCTTACTCTATACATAAAGAAAGTTTTGCTTGTAGTTCTACTTTAATTGGCTTTTTCCAGGAAGAGCACTTCCTTTTATCAGGAGAGTTCTATTTGCTTTAACCTTAATAACAAAGGGAAACAAATACAATCCCATATTAAGTGGGCTCCAGCAAGACAAGAATTGACTCACACCCGCCATGTGACCACCCAAGCTCCCCATGCAAGGTCAAACAACCGCAAATAGAGGAGAGAAGAAGGAGCTCCGAAAACCTTCACCAATGCAGAGCAGCCCCCCAGCTGTAGCACACTTCAGCAGCAGGCTTCCATCACCCCGACACCTAAAGAAGAAAGCACAATAAACCACACACAAAAAATACCAATAGTAAGGACCACTGTACCCCCCTTACCTGGGCCTGGCTAGTGCATGAGATGAGGCACCTGATTCCGCCGCAGCAGTCAGTTTCTGCTTTCTCCATGCTGCACAGTGCAGCGGAATACTGAGAATGTGAAGTGGCCAGGACCCGGCAAGCTTCCACTACCACAGCGGCTTCCCTGCACTGCAGGAATCACCTTGTAAGTCCTGGGGTGCATGAAATGCCCATATAACTCTGAACAGCGTAGAGCACACAGGCACAGACAACCACGCTGGCCACTGCTCCCCGGGCTGACACGGGCAGCCGGGCACTCTGGAAGGGCTGACACGGGCAGCCGGGCACTCTGGAAGGGCTGACACGGGCAGACGGGCACTCTGGAAGGGCTGACACGGGCAGCCGGGCACTCTGGAAGGGCTGACACGGGCAGCCGGGCACTCTGGAAGGGCTGACACGGGCAGCCGGGCACTCTGGAAGGGCTGACACGGGCAGCCGGGCACTCTGGAAGGGCTGACACGGGCAGCCGGGCACTCTGGAAGGGCTGACACGGGCAGCCGGGCACTCTGGAAGGGCTGACACGGGCAGCCGGGCACTCTGGAAGGGCTGACACGGGCAGCCGGGCACTCTGGAAGGGCTGACACGGGCAGCCGGGCACTCTGGAAGGGCTGACACGGGCAGCCGGGCACTCTGGAAGGGCTGACACGGGCAGCCGGGCACTCTGGAAGGGCTGACACGGGCAGCCGGGCACTCTGGAAGGGCTGACACTGGCAGCCGGGCACTCTGGAAGGGCTGACACGGGCACCCGGGCACTCTGGAAGGGCTGGACACGGGCACCCGGGCACTCTAGAAGGGCTGGACACGGGCACCCGGGCACTCTAGAAGGGCTGGACACGGGCACCCGGGCACTCTGGAAGGGCTGGACACGGGCACCCGGGCACTCTGGAAGGGCTGGACACGGGCACCCGGGCACTCTGGAAGGGCTGGACACGGGCACCCGGGCACTCAGGAAGGGCTGGACACGGGCACCCGGGCACTCAGGAAGGGCTGGACACGGGCACCCGGGCACTCTGGAAGGGCTGGACACGGGCACCCGGGCACTCTGGAAGGGCTGGACACGGGCACCCGGGCACTCTGGAAGGGCTGGACACGGGCACCCGGGCACTCCTGATAGGCTGGACACGGGCACCTGGGCACTCCTGATAGGCTGGACACGGGCACCCGGGCACTCCTGATAGGCTGGACACGGGCATCCCTGATGGGCTTACGCTATACAAAAAGAAGGTTTTGTTTGTAGTTCTACTATAAGTGGCTTTTTTCACTTCCTTTTATCAGGAGAGCTTTATTTGCTTTAACCTTTAACAATAACAAAGGGAAACAAATACAATCCCATTTTAAGTGGGCTCCAGCAACAATTGACCCACACCCGCCATGTGACCACCCAAGCTCCCCATGCAAGGTCAATCAACCGCAAATAGAAGGAGCTCCGACCGCAAATAGAAGGAGCTCCGAGAACTTTCACCAATGCAAAGCTGCCCCCAAGCTGTAGCGCACTTCAGCAGCAGGCTTCCTTTACCCTGACACCTAGAGAGGAAGGCACAATAAACCACACACAAGTAATCCCAATAGTAAGGATAACCAAAATGCACCACTGTGCCCCCCTTACCTGGGCCTGGCTAGTGCATGAGATTAGGCACCTGCTTCTGCTGTAGCAGCCAACAGTTTCTGCTTTTCACGCAACCGGGGCCCTCTGGAAGGGCTTGGAGACACGCAACGGGGGCCCTCTGGAAGGGCTTGGAGACACGCAACCGGGGCCCTCTGGAAGGGCTTGGAGACACGCAACCGGGGCCCTCTGGAAGGGCTTGGAGACACGCAACCGGGGCCCTCTGGAAGGGCTTGGAGACACGCAACCGGGGCCCTCTGGAAGGGCTTGGAGACACGCAACCGGGGCCCTCTGGAAGGGCTTGGAGACACGCAACCGGGGCCCTCTGGAAGGGCTTGGAGACACGCAACCGGGGCCCTCTGGAAGGGCTTGGAGACACGCAACCGGGGCCCTCTGGAAGGGCTTGGAGACACGCAACCGGGGCCCTCTGGAAGGGCTTGGAGACACGCAACCGGGGCCCTCTGGAAGGGCTTGGAGACACGCAACCGGGGCCCTCTGGAAGGGCTTGGAGACACGCAACAGGGGCCCTCTGGAAGGGCTTGGAGACACGCAACAGGGGCCCTCTGGAAGGGCTTGGAGACACGCAACCGGGGCCCTCTGGAAGGGCTTGGAGACACGCAGCCGGGGCCCTCTGGAAGGGCTTGGAGACACGCAGCCGGGGCCCTCTGGAAGGGCTTGGAGACACGCAGCCGGGGCCCTCTGGAAGGGCTTGGAGACACGCAACCGGGGCCCTCTGGAAAGGCTTGGAGACACGCAACCGGGGCCCTCTTTAAAGGCTTGGAGACACGCAACCGGGGCCCTCTTTAAAGGCTTGGAGACACGCAACCGGGGCCCTCTTTAAAGGCTTGGAGACACACAACCGGGGCCCTCTGGAAGGGCTTGGAGACACGCCACGGGGCCCTCTGGAAGGGCTTGGAGACGCGCCACGGGGCCCTCTGGAAGGGCTTGGAGACGCGCCACGGGGCCCTCTGGAAGGGCTTGGAGACACGCAACCGGGGCCCTCTGGAAGGGCTTGGAGACGCGCCACGGGGCCCTCTGGAAGGGCTTGGAGACACGCAACCGGGGCCCTCTGGAAGGGCTTGGAGACACGCAACCGGGGCCCTCTGGAAGGGCTTGGAGATACGCAACCGGGCCCTCTGGAAGGGCTTGGAGACACGCAACCGGGGCCCTCTGGAAGGGCTTGGAGACACGCAACCGGGGCCCTCTTTAAAGGCTTGGAGACACGCAACCGGGGCCCTCTTTAAAGGCTTGGAGACACACAACCGGGGCCCTCTTTAAAGGCTTGGAGACACACAACCGGGGCCCTCTGGAAGGGCTTGGAGACACGCCACGGGGCCCTCTGGAAGGGCTTGGAGACGCGCCACGGGGCCCTCTGGAAGGGCTTGGAGACGCGCCACGGGGCCCTCTGGAAGGGCTTGGAGACGCGCCACGGGGCCCTCTGGAAGGGCTTGGAGACGCGCCACGGGGCCCTCTGGAAGGGCTTGGAGACGCGCCACGGGGCCCTCTGGAAGGGCTTGGAGACACGCAACCGGGGCCCTCTGGAAGGGCTTGGAGACACGCAACCGGGGCCCTCTGGAAGGGCTTGGAGACACGCAACCGGGGCCCTCTGGAAGGGCTTGGAGATACGCAACCGGGGCCCTCTGGAAGGGCTTGGAGACACGCAACCGGGGCCCTCTGGAAGGGCTTGGAGACACGCAACCGGGGCCCTCTGGAAGGGCTTGGAGACACGCAACCGGGGCCCTCTGGAAGGGCTTGGAGACACGCAACCGGGGCCCTCTGGAAGGGCTTGGAGACACGCAACCGGGGCCCTCTGGAAGGGCTTGGAGACACGCAACCGGGGCCCTCTGGAAGGGCTTGGAGACACGCAACCGGGGCCCTCTTTAAAGGCTTGGAGACACACAACCGGGGCCCTCTTTAAAGGCTTGGAGACACACAACCGGGGCCCTCTGGAAGGGCTTGGAGACACACAACCGGGGCCCTCTGGAAGGGCTTGGAGACACGCCACGGGGCCCTCTGGAAGGGCTTGGAGACACGCAACCGGGGTCCTCTGGAAGGGCTTGGAGACACGCAACCGGGGCCCTCTGGAAGGGCTTGGAGACACGCAACCGGGGCCCTCTGGAAGGGCTTGGAGACACGCAACCGGGGCCCTCTGGAAGGGCTTGGAGACACGCAACCGGGGCCCTCTGGAAGGGCTTGGAGACACGCAACCGGGGCCCTCTGGAAGGGCTTGGAGACACGCAACCGGGGGCCCTCTGGAAGGGCTTGGAGACAGGCACTCGTGCCCTATGGCGGGCTTGGAGACAGGCACTCGGGCCCTCTGGCGGGCTTGGAGACAGGCACCCGGGCCCTCTGGCGGGCTTGGAGACAGGCACCCGGGCCCTCTGGCGGGCTTGGAGACAGGCACCCGGGCCCTCTGGCGGGCTTGGAGACAGGTGGTATCATTGAAAGTAAAAAAATCCTAAAGTTTGGGTTGTCCCCATAAAAGAAATAAACGGGAAATATTACAGTAGGGACACTAGTTCTGGTGACCTGGCAGTCCCCAGGGAAACCCCTCAATCTGCAGGGATTTCTTCTCACTAAGTTTGGCTACGGGACAGGAAGTTTAGGAAAATCTTGGCAAATGGACAGATGGCAAATAAATATCTGACTGAGGTTATAAACCCCCCCTTACTCTATACATAAAGAAAGTTTTGCTTGTAGTTCTACTTTAATTGGCTTTTTCCAGGAAGAGCACTTCCTTTTATCAGGAGAGTTCTATTTGCTTTAACCTTAATAACAAAGGGAAACAAATACAATCCCATATTAAGTGGGCTCCAGCAAGACAAGAATTGACTCACACCCGCCATGTGACCACCCAAGCTCCCCATGCAAGGTCAAACAACCGCAAATAGAGGAGAGAAGAAGGAGCTCCGAAAACCTTCACCAATGCAGAGCAGCCCCCCAGCTGTAGCACACTTCAGCAGCAGGCTTCCATCACCCCGACACCTAAAGAAGAAAGCACAATAAACCACACACAAAAAATACCAATAGTAAGGACCACTGTACCCCCCTTACCTGGGCCTGGCTAGTGCATGAGATGAGGCACCTGATTCCGCCGCAGCAGTCAGTTTCTGCTTTCTCCATGCTGCACAGTGCAGCGGAATACTGAGAATGTGAAGTGGCCAGGACCCGGCAAGCTTCCACTACCACAGCGGCTTCCCTGCACTGCAGGAATCACCTTGTAAGTCCTGGGGTGCATGAAATGCCCATATAACTGTGAACAGCGTAGAGCACACAGGCACAGACAACCACGCTGGCCACTGCTCCCCGGGCTGACACGGGCAGCCGGGCACTCTGGAAGGGCTGACACGGGCAGCCGGGCACTCTGGAAGGGCTGACACGGGCAGCCGGGCACTCTGGAAGGGCTGACACGGGCAGCCGGGCACTCTGGAAGGGCTGACACGGGCAGCCGGGCACTCTGGAAGGGCTGACACGGGCAGCCGGGCACTCTGGAAGGGCTGACACGGGCAGCCGGGCACTCTGGAAGGGCTGACACGGGCAGCCGGGCACTCTGGAAGGGCTGACACGGGCAGCCGGGCACTCTGGAAGGGCTGACACGGGCAGCCGGGCACTCTGGAAGGGCTGACACGGGCAGCCGGGCACTCTGGAAGGGCTGACACGGGCAGCCGGGCACTCTGGAAGGGCTGACACGGGCAGCCGGGCACTCTGGAAGGGCTGACACGGGCAGCCGGGCACTCTGGAAGGGCTGACACGGGCAGCCGGGCACTCTGGAAGGGCTGACACGGGCAGCCGGGCACTCTGGAAGGGCTGACACGGGCAGCCGGGCACTCTGGAAGGGCTGACACGGGCAGCCGGGCACTCTGGAAGGGCTGACACGGGCAGCCGGGCACTCTGGAAGGGCTGACACGGGCAGCCGGGCACTCTGGAAGGGCTGACACTGGCAGCCGGGCACTCTGGAAGGGCTGACACGGGCAGCCGGGCACTCTGGAAGGGCTGACACGGGCAGCCGGGCACTCTGGAAGGGCTGGACACGGGCACCCGGGCACTCTGGAAGGGCTGGACACGGGCACCCGGGCACTCTGGAAGGGCTGGACACGGGCACCCGGGCACTCTGGAAGGGCTGGACACGGGCACCCGGGCACTCTGGAAGGGCTGGACACGGGCACCCGGGCACTCTGGAAGGGCTGGACACGGGCACCCGGGCACTCTGGAAGGGCTGGACACGGGCACCCGGGCACTCTGGAAGGGCTGGACACGGGCACCCGGGCACTCCTGATAGGCTGGACACGGGCACCTGGGCACTCCTGATAGGCTGGACACGGGCACCCGGGCACTCCTGATAGGCTGGACACGGGCATCCCTGATGGGCTTACGCTATACAAAAAGAAGGTTTTGTTTGTAGTTCTACTATAAGTGGCTTTTTTCACTTCCTTTTATCAGGAGAGCTTTATTTGCTTTAACCTTTAACAATAACAAAGGGAAACAAATACAATCCCATTTTAAGTGGGCTCCAGCAACAATTGACCCACACCCGCCATGTGACCACCCAAGCTCCCCATGCAAGGTCAATCAACCGCAAATAGAAGGAGCTCCGACCGCAAATAGAAGGAGCTCCGAGAACTTTCACCAATGCAAAGCTGCCCCCAAGCTGTAGCGCACTTCAGCAGCAGGCTTCCTTTACCCTGACACCTAGAGAGGAAGGCACAATAAACCACACACAAGTAATCCCAATAGTAAGGATAACCAAAATGCACCACTGTGCCCCCCTTACCTGGGCCTGGCTAGTGCATGAGATTAGGCACCTGCTTCTGCTGTAGCAGCCAACAGTTTCTGCTTTTCACGCAACCGGGGCCCTCTGGAAGGGCTTGGAGACACGCAACGGGGGCCCTCTGGAAGGGCTTGGAGACACGCAACCGGGGCCCTCTGGAAGGGCTTGGAGACACGCAACCGGGGCCCTCTGGAAGGGCTTGGAGACACGCAACCGGGGCCCTCTGGAAGGGCTTGGAGACACGCAACCGGGGCCCTCTGGAAGGGCTTGGAGACACGCAACCGGGGCCCTCTGGAAGGGCTTGGAGACACGCAACCGGGGCCCTCTGGAAGGGCTTGGAGACACGCAACCGGGGCCCTCTGGAAGGGCTTGGAGACACGCAACCGGGGCCCTCTGGAAGGGCTTGGATACACGCAACCGGGGCCCTCTGGAAGGGCTTGGAGACACGCAACCGGGGCCCTCTGGAAGGGCTTGGAGACACGCAACCGGGGCCCTCTGGAAGGGCTTGGAGACACGCAACCGGGGCCCTCTGGAAGGGCTTGGAGACACGCAACCGGGGCCCTCTGGAAGGGCTTGGAGACACGCAACCGGGGCCCTCTGGAAGGGCTTGGAGACACGCAACCGGGGCCCTCTGGAAGGGCTTGGAGACACGCAACCGGGGCCCTCTGGAAGGGCTTGGAGACACGCAACCGGGGCCCTCTGGAAGGGCTTGGAGACACGCAACCGGGGCCCTCTGGAAGGGCTTGGAGACACGCAACCGGGGCCCTCTGGAAGGGCTTGGAGACACGCAACCGGGGGCCCTCTGGAAGGGCTTGGAGACACGCAACCGGGGCCCTCTCGAAGGGCTTGGAGACACGCAACCGGGGCCCTCTCGAAGGGCTTGGAGACACGCAACCGGGGCCCTCTCGAAGGGCTTGGAGACACGCAACCGGGGCCCTCTCGAAGGGCTTGGAGACACGCAACCGGGGCCCTCTCGAAGGGCTTGGAGACACGCAACCGGGGCCCTCTCGAAGGGCTTGGAGACACGCAACCGGGGCCCTCTCGAAGGGCTTGGAGACACGCAACCGGGGCCCTCTCGAAGGGCTTGGAGACACGCAACCGGGGCCCTCTCGAAGGGCTTGGAGACACGCAACCGGGGCCCTCTCGAAGGGCTTGGAGACACGCAACCGGGGCCCTCTCGAAGGGCTTGGAGACACGCAACCGGGGCCCTCTCGAAGGGCTTGGAGACACGCAACCGGGGCCCTCTCGAAGGGCTTGGAGACACGCAACCGGGGCCCTCTGGAAGGGCTTGGAGACAGGCACACGCGCACTTCTGATGGGCTGGAGACAGGCACCCGCGTACTTCTGATGGGCTGGAGACAGGTGGGATCATGGGAATTAAAAATATACCAAAGTTTTGGTTGTCCCTATGAAAGAAATAGAGGAAATATTACAATGGGGACACTAGTTCTGGTGACCTGGCGGTCCCCATGGAAAACCCTTAATCTGCAGGGATTTCTTTTCAGTTCCTGTTCAGCTATGGGACAGGAAATGAAGGAAAATCTCGGCAATGGGACAGATTGCAAAAAAATATCTGAGATTATAACTCCCCCCCCCCCTTCTCTATACAAAAAGAAGGTTTTGCTTGTAGTTCTACTTTAAGTGGCTTTTTTCTTTACTTCACTTTTTTTATCAGGAGAGCTTTATTTGCTTTAACCTTAAACAATAAAGGGAAACAAATACAATCCCATTTTAAGTGGGCTCCAGCAAGAATTGACCCACCCCCGCCATGTGACCACCCAAGCTCCCCATGCAAGGTCAAACAACCGCAAATAGAGGAGAGAGGAAGGAGCTCCGAAAACCTTCACCAATGCAGAGCAGCACCCCAGCTTTAGCGCAGTTCAGCAGCAGACTTCCATCACCCTTTACTTATATCTCATGATCCTCCTAGATTTTCTTGTAGCTAAAAAACAACACAGGTTACATATTCTAACTACTAAATAGTATGCTTACCAATTTACCAAACTAACCCAAACAGCAAAGTCTTGCCAGAGCCCAACCATACTGATCATTCAGATGATCCGCAACAAGATTTAGATAGATTTAGATAGCTCCAGGCTGGGCATAAATCAGCAGCGAAGGGGAATTACTGGCATTGTATACAAACTACGCTAGAGAGGGTTTGATTACGCAACATATCATTTGCATTGCACATGAACGAAACACGGCTCTAGTAAAGCAGCCAATAACTATATGCATTGCCTATGAACTCTGCCTTGTTGGGACCACAAAGAGCATATGCGCAAGGGGAAATCATTTGCAATGCATTCTACACTGCTCCAGGGTGGGCATATAAATGAGCAGCAAAGGGGAATTAATGGCACTGTATTCGAACAATGCTCAACTGGACTTCAATACACATCATTTGCATTTCATCCCATCACTCCAGCACAGGAACCAGGCACTATGGGGGTAGCATACGAATGCTGTTCTGTTGGGACAACAAAGAGCCTGCAATCAATGGGAAATTATTTGCAACCGCGTACTATGCTGCTCCAAGGTGGGCATTAATGAGCAGCAATTAGGGAATTAACAGCCTTTTATACAAAGCTACATTGGGCTTTGGGAGAGGGCCATTTCCATTGTAAGCCATAATCAAACATCTAGAGTGATTGTTAGGATGCACTAGGAGCAGTTGGAGAGAAAACTGAATCTGATCTAGCCCTGACCTTCTCTTCCCCCAATCCAGCAAGGACTTTGATAGCCCCAGTCCCTCAACCCTCTACTACAGAACAGCCCAGCAACCAGTCCAGGTACCCAATTACAGCTCACAATAGAAATTTGGCAACAATTCTTGCAACAGCTAATCCTTTACTTCCAGAGAGCGGGGGCTCCCTGTACACTTTCGCAAGAGGGATCTCAGTGTGGGGATATTTAGCAAGCTATAGAATATAGTGGTGAAATATGTAGTAAAGCTTTGGGTCCACAAAACTGAGTGGCTAAACCCAAGCAATGTGTTATGATGAAAGCTCATAACTCAGTTGATCGCCTTCCTTACTCAGCATAACAAAACACTAAGTACGTTAATTTTTGGGTCCACAAAATTGAGTGGCTAAACCCAACCAATGAGTTATGATGAAAGCTCATAACTCAGTTGCTTTTCTTCCTTAGCATTGCAAAACTTATTACATTCATTTTTCGGTCCACAAAATTGAGTGGCTAACTCAAGCCATGAGTTACATTGGTACCCACCATCCGTTAATGCTGCAGGAGCAGAAAAGGGATTTCATCTTGCTTGGAGTGTTCATGGCTTCCAATTTTGCTTGGAGTGTTCATGGCTTCCCACCTTGCTGATCATTGCTTCCAACTATTAATGGAAAAGATAAAATTTACAATGGCATCATGCCTATGTTTTCAAAGATAATGAAATAGGAGATTTTAGTTAAAAACACACACAATATAAACCATGTCATGAGAAAGACTTTCACCGTGAACTAAAATGCTTGCTGCATGGTTGTTATGGTTAAATCTGGCTTCACTGTGTTCCAGGTCGCCTTCAGGAATCTTCCCTGCTGTGGCATTGTATTCTGACAGCGGGGAGACTCCCCTGCTGTTTAACCACTTGCCGACCGCCGCAAGTACATATACTGAGGCGGTCAGCCCCGGCCAGGCAAAGTGACGTACCGGTACGTCACTAGCCTTCGCCGCTCTAGCGCCTGCGGTCCCGCCGATGATTTGATTGGGTTCAGAACCGATCAGTCATCAGGTCCAGGCCAATCATTTTTGGCCTGGACCTGTTGATCAGTCCTGCCCAATCAAATGACACTCAAAGCCTGTGAAATGTAAACACAGGCTTAGAGAAGAGGTGCCCTCCCCTCCCATCGTCCTTTTTGGATCCAGCGTGAGAGGAGAGCACATCTGAGTAACTGCACAAGCACACCCACACACAGGTAGATAGGCACATTTAACCCCCGATCGCCCCCCCCCCCCAATTAACCCCTACAGCCCCTGACACAACACACTGTATACAGCATATAGCATTTTCCTATATACCTGTATAAGTGTGATTTGTGGTCAGGTGTAGCGCTTGCGACCCCCCCCTTTTCCACTTAAATTACCCCCCAATAAAGATTTAACCCCCTGATCCCCCCCTGATCACCTCCAGTTAACCCCTACCCCGCTGTCACATTCAACACTAATACAAACGTAATATACAGTGTTTTTGTATTAGTGTGATTGTGATCAGAATTAGCGCAGGCGACTAAGTTTCTGTCCCAAGAAGGTTTAGGGTCCCCGCCACCCCCCAATAAAGATTTAACCCTCTGATCCCCCCTACACCACCTGCCACACACACTGTATACAGTATATAGCATTTTCTATATACCCGTATAAGTGTGACTTGTGACCAGGTTTAGCGCTTGCCACTGTTTCTTTTATCTGTAGGATACCCGCCAGCTCCTCCCAATAAAGATTTAACCCCCTGATCCCCCCGATCACATCCAGTTAACCCCTTCCCCCCTGTCACATTGCACACTAATACACACATAATATACTGTTTTTACTGTATTTTGTATTAGTGCGCTTGTGACTTGAGTTTGTGCTAGCGAGTTAGTTTCTATCCCAAAGGAGATTTAGGGTCCCCGAAGACCCCTGGCGCATAGTTAGAAATAACCCCTTGATTACCACACACATACGCACACATACACTTCCATTACTAGTATAGTGTTTGAACAGATCAATATCTGATCTGATCAGAACTATACTAGCGCCCCCATAGTTTGGGGTTCCCAAAACGCGGTGTTTGCACGGTCAGCACTGATTCCTGCCAGTGCCTGCGTTTAACCCTTTCACCCAGGCAAGTGTAGTAATCAATAGATTACTGTCACTTACAAAAAAACAACACACAAAACTGCTGTGTTAAGAGTCAGGCCTGATCCCTGCTAGCATTAGCAGTTTTTTTGGTAGCGCTTGAAATAGTCCTTGACAACCAGGTGCTTTTATTACCTGTGAGTCGCACCACTGTACCGGTAAATTTAGTTACCAAAATGGCCAAACGTTGGTACAGTGGTGAAGAGGTATATAATATACTGTCCGTGTCAGATGATAGCGATGGGGAAGCTACACTGGCAGAATCAGGGTCAGTATATGAACCAGATGACGGCAGCGGCTCCCTGACAGATAGCTCCGACGACAGATGGGTCCCTGTTAGACCTAGGCTTACCGGACCCCATTCTGGAGTTGTTGAGATGCAGGAATCACAGGGTGCTCGTATGGAGCAGAGTGTGGTTACTAGTGCCGCTCATCCTTCTGGTGACCTGGCAAGCGCCAGCGGCCTAGTACACCCTGGACCTAGTACAACCAGCACTGCAGTATCACCTGGTGACGTGGCGAGTCCCCTAAGTGCAGTTGAAGTTCGTGCGGTGGCTAGCACAAGTAGTGGCCCGCAGCCACCGCGTATTTGTAGACAGGCCCGTAGAGCCCATAGTGCCCTCCCTGATGCGCTGGCATATCCCAATTGGCAACCCACTGATTCTACAGCGCCAGTACTTCCCCCATTCACTGCCCAACCTGGAATCCACGTGGAGACAGCTGGTTTTACGCCCCTGAACTTTTTTTGAGCTGTTCTTCACAGAAGATCTTTACAAATCTATTGTGGATCAATCAAATTTATATGCATGATGATTCATCACCGCCAACCCAAATTGGCCCCTTGCCAGACCATTTGGCTGGAAACCTAACGGTTTCCGATTTTAAAATATTTCTGGGCCTTTCCCTCCACATGGGCATTACCAAACAAGAGTGAAGTGTGGCTATATTGGTCCACTAGCCCAGTTCACCATATGCGACAATGAACTCTGTCGTCCTCGGGGAGACCCTGAATATGATCGGCTCCACAAAATTCGGCCCCTCAGGCCACTTCAATCAGCGGTTTGCAGCCTTGTTCACCCCTGAACAAGTTGTCTGCTTTGACGAGTCCCTGATTAAATTTACTGGCCGCCTTGTTATGAAACAGTACCTCCCCAGCAAGCGTGCCAAGTACGGGGTCAAGCTGTATAAATTGTGTGACAGGGCCACAGGTTATACAGTTAGTTTCCGGGTCTATGAGGGAAAAGATAGCTGTGTGGAGCCCCCCAACTGCCCAGACTACATAGGGAGCAGCGGCAAGATTGTTTGGGACTTGGTGTCACCCTTATCCGGAAAGGGGTACCATTTGTACGTGGACAACTTTTACACAAGCGTGCCACTATTTAGTCATCTTTCTGAATTACAAATTGGCGCATGTGGCACCGTGCAACCTAATCGCCGGGGCTTCCCCCAACGGCTTGTAAATTCCCGTCTTAGTCGGGGGGCAAGAGCCTGCTTGAAAACGGACAAATTGCTTGCGGTGAAGCGGAAGGATACACGGGATGTTTATGTTCTGTCCTCCCTTCACGCATACACGACGATCCAAATCCCTAGGCAACTAGCGTTATGGAGAAACCCCTCTGTGTCCACGAATATAACCTTAATATGGGAGGGATGGACCTTAACGACCAGCTTTTGGCGCCGTATTTAGTTGCCCGTAAAGCCAGACACTGGTACAAAAAAGTGTCAGTTTACCTTTTCCAATTGGCTATGCTGGACGCCTTTGTCCTATACAGGGCGTCAGGAAGAACTGGATCCTTCCGGGAATTCCAGGAAGCGATCATCCTTACCTACCTGTACCCAGGAGGCATGCCTGCCCAACTTCCCCTTCCAGATGCAGTGAGCCGGCTGCATGAGAGACATTTTCCTTATGTCCTCCCGAGTACCCCTACCCAAAGACGACCCCAAAGACGATGTCGTATCTGTAGCAGGCGCGGATGTAGGCGTGACACCCGTTATTATTGTCCCAAATGTCCTGACCAACCTGGTCTCTGCATCGGGGAATGTTTCGAGTGCTACCATACACTAGTGGAGTATTAGTGTAGGGTACAGCACAACACAGTGTAGGGCACACAAACACAGGGTCTCGAAAGATGTTGGATGTCCAACGACATTTTGAGAGACCCAAGCTTAAAGATCGCAGTCCCAAATCAAGGAACAACAGTTAGAAAGAAAAATAAAAGGATCCAAAAACTGTTGTTGTGTCAGTCATTTTATATGTTCTTCTACTCTTCCTACTGTACTTTTAATGCACTTTGTTTTTTCATTCTTTTGTGACCTGTTTCTCTTGCAGGTACTCATCGGCTGCCACGATATTGATTTTATATATTCTGACACAAACAGCGTTTGCATTCAGCATATATGGATACCTTTGCTGGCAGCAGCTGTGGTGATTTTCTGATTTCAGCACTGCAGTTAAAATCCTATTTTGGTAACGTGGATAGTGTCGTGTATACCCATCATTAAATTCAGTGGGTGGTTGTTTGGGCGGTTAATGATGAGTAATACTACGCATTATTCCTGTGCTGATTTCTGATAGGTTCTCTTTTTTTCATTCAGCCCACAGGCTGCATGAAAAAAAAAAAAAACCTATATGCCAAACAAGGACCAGCAATGTACTGGTACGTTGCTGGACTTTGAGTGGTTATACCAGGATGATGCCTGCAGATTTAGGCATCATCTTGGTATCGTTTTTTACAGCCAGCGGTCGGCTCGCATGTAAAAGCAATCCTAGCAGGTAATTGGCCGCTAGACTGCTTTTACATGCAGTGGGAGGGGACCCCCACCGCCGCCTTCCGCAGCCTTCCGCAGCCTTCCGTGGTTTTTCACGGGCTCTCCTGTCCCACCGGTTAACCCGAGAGTGCAGCTGGTGGTTCAATTATCTAACCATAGATTTAATTGGAGATGAGAATGGCTCCAATCATCTCTATGGCCTAAGATACCGGAAGCTACGAGCATTTCATGACTTCTGTTTCACCAGAAATAAACAGGGCCATTGGGAAATTGGGAAAGTATTTTATCACACCAATTTTGGTGTGGTCAGATGCGTTAAGGTCAGAGGAGAGATCTAGAGTCTTATGGCACTTTTCCACTGCAAGTACCGGCTCGGTTCTACTCGGCCCTGCTTGGCCCGGTTTGCTTTTCCACTGCTGGTACCGCATGGTATAGTGTCGGAACGGTTCGGTACGGTACGGTATAGGTTTGCTTTTCCACTAAAGTAGTACTAAAGTTAAGTGGGTGGGATAACAACGGGGTGGGTGGGATTCTCTGACCAATCAGTGGCTAGTAGTGACTGCATGCAAAGGATTGTGGGATATGGTACCTGGAACCACAAACTGTTTTTTCAGAGCCGTACCGTACAGTTCGGTTCCATCCAGTGGAAAAGCAAACCTATACCGTACCGTACCAAACCGTTCCGACCCTATACCATGCGGTACCAACAGTGGAAAAGCACAAAAGCGCGCCGAACCGGTAAGGTTCCATGCAGTGGAAAATCGCCATAAAAGACCCCAATTTTTTTTTAAAAAAAGAGTACCTGAACTGAAATAACAAAAATGATGTAAAAAAAAAAAAATGAAAGGAAAGGTGTCAAAATAACATAAAAAAAAACAAAAAAAACCAAGCCCCCCCCTGTCCCCCCGTGCTTGCGCGCAATGGCGCACGCAAGCGTTGGTCTAGTGACAAATGTAAACCGCAATTGCAGCATGCATGTGAGGTATCACCGCAAACGCCAGGTTGAGTGCAGTAATTCTTGCAGTAGACCTCCTCTGTAAGTCTAAAGTGGTAACCTGTAAAGACTTTTAAAGGTTTCTAAAAATGTACGTACTTTGTTGCCGCTGCAGAGGCGTGTGTAATTTTTAAAGCATGTCATGTTTGGTATCTATGTACTTGGCATAAGATCATCTTTTAAATTTTACCAAACAAATTGGAATTATATAGTGTATTTGTGCAACAAATTAAAAAAATGTATTTTTTTTTCGCAGAAATTGCGTTTGGAAAATCTGTGCGCAAATACCGTGTGACAAAAAATTTTGCAACATCCACCATTTTATTCTATAGGGCCTCTGCTTTAAAGAAATATATAATGTTTGGGGGTTCAAAGTAATTTTCTAGTAAAAAAAAAATATATATTTTTTCATGTAAACAAAAAGTCACAGAAAAGGCTTGGTTTTCAAGTGGTTAGAAGAGTGGGTGATGTGTGGATAAGATTGAGCATAAAATGCCGGGACAGTTCAAACACCCCCCAAATGACCCCTTTTTGAAAAGTAGACACCCAAAGCTATTTGCCGAGAGGCATGGTGAGTCCATGGAATATTTTATATTTTGCCACAAGTGTCGGGAAAATTATAATTTCTTTTTTTTGTTGTTTTTACAGAAAGTTGTCACTAAATGATATATTGCTCACACATGCCATGGGTATATGTGAAAAGACACCCCAAAATACATTCTGCTGCTTCTCCTGAGTACAGGGATACCACGTGTGAGACTTTTTGGCAGCCTAGCTGTGTACGCGACCCCGAAAACCAATCCACATCTTCAGGTTTTCTAATGGCGTAAATTGCTGATTTTACCCCTGACTACCTGTCACAGTTTCAGAGGCCCTGAAATTTCAAGATAGCAATGAAAAGCAATGAAAAATGTACGCCCTTCGAAATTCTGATGGTGGCGACTTGTTTTCGGGCTCCCGTACACAGCTAGGCTCCCAAAAAGTCTCACATATGTGGTATCCATGTACTCAGGAGAAGCAGCAGAATATATTTTGGGGTGTAATTACACATATACCCATGGCATGTGTGAGCAATATATCATTTCAATGACCACTTGGTGTAAAAAAAAATATATATATTTTTTTAGTCATTTTTCAAACACCTGTGACAAAAAAATGAAATATTCAATGAGCTCAACATGCCTCTCAGAACATTCCTTAGGATGTCTACTTTCCAAAAAGTGGTAGTTTGGGGGGGTTTTGTACTGCCCTGCCATTTTAGCACTTCATGAAATAAGATAGGCAGTCAGAAATTAAAGCTGTGTAAATTTCAGTATTTACACCATAGTTTGTAGACGCTATAACTTTTGCGCAAACCAATAAAAATACACTCATTGAATTTTTTTTTGTCAAAGACATCGCTAAATATATTTTGGCCAAAAAAATGACATAAATTGAGTATATTGGATATTTTTTAAAAGACAAAGTTAAAAATGTCATTTTTTTGCATAATTTTCGCTCTTTTTTTATTGATATCGCAAAAAATAAAAAAACGCAGAGGTGATCAAATACCACCAAAACAAAGCTCTGTTTGTGGTAAAATAAAGGATGTAAATTTCGTTTGGGTACGACATTGCATGACCGCACAATTGTCAGTTAAAATTCACAAAGTGCCAAGTTGAAAAAAGGGGTCTGGTCAGGAAGGGGGTAAAATCTTCCGGGGCTTAAGTGGTTAACTATACACATCAGCTCTGCAGCCTACTGCACTGATCGAGCGACAATAGGACTCCTGTAAACCGCATTGGCCACACATTGATCGAAATTCAGCTGGGCCCTGCTGAACCAGCCACATTTTGATCCATGTATGGCCAGTTTAAGGAAGTTACAAGTCTTTCTGCATACATGTCATGGTTTAAGGCTGGCCATACATGGAACTGTTAAACTGAACAGATTTCCCCATCCACACAAGCGAGGTGTGTTGTGGAAGTTTTATTAATATTTATGTGGACATTTCTTTAGGATGTATTTTTAGTTAAATTGCCATTATGTCTCCCAGTGTCAGTTTACCGGTACCTCGTAACTTTAATCACTATGCGAATATTGCTTTAAGTGGCATTGAGGAAAGACCTGTTAGTGGAACTCTTCCATTAGATGGAATTGCACAAAACTTGTAGCCTGATTTATGGCAAGGAGAAATCCATCACACAAATATATATCCGCCATCGAGAGCACCAGTATTCACTGCAGAGATTTGTTTGTGATGTGGAATTCTTATCGTTTTACCAGGATTAATGGCTGGCATCTTTCTATTATATTTGATCCATATGACTGACATAAGACTGCTGCTATTGTCTTTTGCAGATATAATGAAGTCCCATTCACTGGAACAATAGCATGATCAGTATCAAATAGGGTATATATGAACCATATTTGATAGGATCCACTAACAGGATATGATGAGTTCATGCTTGTGAATTAGTTGTGTTTCTTTGTTCACCTGGCAGTTAGTCTCTGCACTCAGTGATGTTCATACATAAACAATGACTCTTCTTTTCTATTGTACTTTGGAATGTATATATGTCTGGGGGCGTGGCCAGCGCGGGACAGTGATGGACGCCTGATCTCCCGCTCCGCAGACAGACGACTCCATCCAGGGCCATCCACAGCGACACAGACAGGATTCCGAGCCTGATTCTCACTCCAGTTGACCGCGGCAACCTGCAGCGATGTCCCACAAGCGAAAGGAGAAAGGGCCGAAGAAACTCACCGCTTGCTTCCCCGCGCCTCGGGGGAAGCAGCGGGTGCACTATACTGACCTGCTGGAGGACGCTGCCTCGGCTGAACCCCTGCTGTCAGGTAATCTCTCCTCCTTCGCATCTGCTCCCTCCAGCCCTTCCTGCACGAGCCCAGCTAAGTCAAAAATGAGGCTAGACAGCGCTGACAAGGCCCCACAGCCTGGGAGCTCCAGTAACCCTCTACTGCCCATCTCCCTGGGGACATCTCCATTTGCGGCCTTTCCCACGGTAGGCCAGCCTATCATGGACACAGCTCTCAAGGAAATGATGTATGCCCTCCATACCTCTCTCCAAGCGAACATTGTGACACTTGCTAACAAATTCTCAGCAGAAGTCCACTCCCTAGGGGACAGGGTACACACTGTAGAATACTCCATATCAGAGATTGTGACCACTGTGAATGATTTGGTAGAGGCACATGAAGAACATGTGGATGAGCGACACTGGATCAAAGCAAAAATCGCAGATCTGGAGGATCGCTCCAGAAGAAATAACCTTAAAATCCGTGGCATTCCTGAAACTGCTTCCTGCTGAGCTACACAAATTTGCCACGGACCTTTTCTTAGCTATATTGCCTGGAGCGTCTCCCCTGGAGCTGACGGTTGACCATATTCACAGGGTTCCAAAGCCCCCTTTCCTCCCTCAGCATGTTCCCCGCGACACATTGCTACGTGTGCACTTCTACCAAACTAAGGAATCCATCTTAACCAAAGCTAGATCCCTGGGCACTCTCCCTGACCCCCTACTCAGCTGTGCAAATCTTCACGGACCTCTCTAAGCATACCCTAGATATGCGCAGACAACTTTCCACCATTACCAAAGCAGTGCGCAACCACAACCTGCCGTACAAGTGGAAACACCCTTCCAAGATCTTAGTGGAGCGGAATGGAGAATCATACACAGTCACCACGCTTGAAAGGGGCATATCCCTGTTAAATTCTTGGGGCATCATCCCTGATCCGGTTCCCCCCCGGGAGCGAAAAAATCCCAGAGCAGAGTTCCCCCTCAAATGGCATTCCCTGCCTCAATGCTCCGCAAGGGACACTTGAAGTCTGGACTCGAGCATCCTATTTTTTTTTTTTTATCTTTTTTTACCTCTTCATCATTGGGTCCTGTTCTGAATCCAGCCCATTTGGCTACTGAACTGTTCTTACCCCCATTTGGAAACGGCTACACCAGCCCATGGTTTCCACCCGATTTTATGTTCCCTTGTTGTCTTGATTTGTTTTGTGTTGTCCTCTTTTTTCCCCCTTCTGCAGGTGTAACAGATGTTGTGCTCCCAAGCAACGCTAGGTCTCCTTCCAGGACCTATTGGAATTTCCTTAAGCTCTCCAGATCCGCCAGCACACTCTACAGCCACCCTGGAGCATGCCTAGACTGTCAACAGCTCATCACTCATTCTTTAAGTTTCCAAAAGACTGCTTACGGTTCCGTGAGTAACGACTTATCGCTCTGACACTCACTTATGACAGTTAAAATCTTATCCCTTAACGCCAATGGCCTCAACCCTCTGGCCAAGTGAGCTTCGCTGTGGCGCACTGCCATCAAGCACAAAGCAGATGTAGTTTGTGCCCAAGAGACTCATTTTTTGGATCAGCATGCTCCTACCTGCTCCCATAGAGACTACCCTACAGTATTCACATCCTCCTGTTCCAAGAAGAGGAAGGGTGTCCTATTGGCCGTTCACAAAGATCTGGACTTTGATCTAATGTCGTCAGTAACAGACACCAACGGTAGATACCTCATCATTGTCTGTTCTATTAATGGCTTTACAGTGACTTTAGTTTCTGTTTATGCCCCCAACGTCCATCAAATTCGCTTTCTGAATCGAATTATGAAAAAATTTGTGCAGTTCAAAAGGGTCCCCTAGTGCTATGTGGTGACTTTAACCTACCCCCGGATAGAACCGTGGACATTTCAGCCACCACCAAATGTCATCAATCCCTGCAAGGGTTTATCCATAGAAACTACCTCTACGACATTTGGAGGTGCCACCATCCCTCTGACCGGGAATTCTCCCACCATTCAGTGGTGCATAATACTTATTCACGTATTGATGTTATTTTATCTGATATGTCGATTCTCCAGAGAGCAGTGGACTCAGAGATAGCCCCAATTACTTGGTCTGACTACGCCCCAGTGAGCGTTGTACTTTCACTGTCTTCTAAAACATCTTCGCAAAAACCTTGGAGAGCAAATGCTGGAATTCTTAAGATCCCAGAAAATGTAGATTTTCTTAAACACTCCATTTCTGATTTTTTTAAAGATAACCAGGGGTCGGTATCTGAGTCCGCGACTCTCTGGAATGCCCATAAGGCATTCAGTAGAGGGGTTCTGATCCAACTGCAGCGTAGAACAAACAGAAAACGCTCGCACATTGTAGACAAACTCACCCGAGACATCACCTTTACAGAAGCTCAAAACCAAACTAGCCCCTCCGCAGACCTCAAAATCAAGCTCTTATCACTTAGGCAGGAACTTAGATCACATCTCCTTGACACGAACGAACGCAATCTCCGAAAAATTAAGGCCACTTATTATGCCACCAACAACAAGGCAGGCAAATTATTAGCCACCAGACTTAAAGGGCAATGTCTTAAACACAAAATTAAATATATCATTCACCCCCACACAAACGAGCAGCTCTATGACCCCAGAGACATGGCCAATGCCTTTAGTAGCTACTACGAATCTTTGTACAACCTTAAAGACTCCCAGTCTACGTCGCCTACTCCTGACCACATCAAAAACTTTCTAGACAGCATCTCCCTTCCTACCCTCACTCCCGCACAATCTGCACAACTTAACACCCCCTTCACGGTAGAGGAGGTTTGTGAAGCCATAGCGTCCCTACCAACTGCGAAATCCCCAGGCCCGGATGGCTTGATTAATGACTATTATAAAGCTCCCAAGCAGGGGTCTTCAAACTATGGCCCTCCAGTTGTTCAGGAACTACAATTCCCATCATGCCTAGTCATGTTTGGGCATGTCAGAGTTTTACAATGCCTCATGGGTGTGTAGTTCTGCAACAGCTGGAGGGCCGTAGTTTGAGGATCCCTGCTCTAAAGGATGTCCTAGCTCCCCACCTGTGCATGTTGTTTAACGATGCCACCACATACGCAGTATTCCCTATGCCCAATACGCACGCCTTCGGCGTAACTGCACAACCGATAGAGATTTTAAAACTCAAGCCAACTCACTACGTGAACGCTTAAGAGCCCGTGGATACAGTAAACGCCTTTTACGTACAGCATACAATAGAGCCTTCTCACAAGATCGGAATAGTCTGATCTTTAGAGTTAAAGATCGAGATACACTACCCACGGTGAAACTCATAACGAAGTTTTCAAGCCACCAAAATATACTCCGAACCATTCTTGAACGACACTGGCATTTACTCAGTCATGATCCAATCACGAGTAAATATGTGGGACCATACCCACAAATCGTATTTAAACGTACTAGATCATTACGAGATCAATTAACAGCTAGCCACTACCAACCCATAAAAAATTCCAAAACAACCAATAGGGGTACGTATAGATGCCGTGGTTGTGCCATGTGTCCATGGGTTAAGGAGGGTTCCCATTTTGTTCTACCTAATGGGGAAGATTTCTCCCCTACCTTTCGTGCCAACTGTGACACTCGTGGGCTGGTGTATCTCATGCACTGTACATGTGGCATGTTCTATGTTGGGAAAACAATTAGAGAGCTCCGTCAGAGGATAAATGACCATATATACATATCAGAGGGAGGAAAGATGGTCACGCCCGTGAGCAGGCACCTAGACCTCTACCACAGATTCAACCCAAAAAAAGCACGCTTTTATGTCCTGGATGTGATTCCCCAGGACCCACGAGGTGGCAATTGGGACAAAAGAATTCTCCAGAGGGAAACCATCTGGATTGAACGTCTCAATGCCACCGTTAGACCGGGTTTGAATGAAACCCAATCTTATAAGTCATTCTTGTAAATTATGCATTTTTCAATGATTCAAGAAAAAACCCCTTTTCCGCCGTCGTTACTATTTGTCATCTGTGGAGGGTGGGATGGGTGTCGGCTTGTCTGGCGTGACCATCTTTCCACCCCTCTGTTTCTGTCTCTTTTTCTTTTTCTTTTTTAGCCCCGGGCCCCCCCCCCCCTTTTTTGTGTCTTTTTACCCCTTACTATCTTTCACCAATCATTAAACGATTTACTATTGCATCATATGAAACCCAATGAATGTCCATGTGCTGACCTTATGCCTCTTTGATATGTATGAGAATCATAATTTCCAAACTCAGCTCTTCATATGTTTAAAAACTATTGAGGTTAGTGTCTTCAATTTTTTTGGGCCTAACGGCTCTAATTCTTCCATTTCTTAAGCACCAAATTGCCTGGGTGCTAGATACACCATTCTTTCTTTTTCTTTTTTCTCCCTTATTAACATATTCGGTTTATCCTTTTTTTAGAATATAATGCATTATTATATTCGTGGTCTTTATCACTCTCCGTTAACTATTGATGTATACATAAAAAATTTTTTTTTTTTTTTTTTTCTCTGTAATTACTACTCAGACTAATGTATTTTTGTTGTCATTATGTGTTTGCAGATGCTCTGTATCTAAGTGTGCCATGCTAGTAACCTCTGGGGGCGCTGTGGGACGCTAGAGGTTTCAGCCAATCCGGTGATATATGTGCGGCCTGGTAAGCCACAGTGGACTTCCGCTCCCAGGAGCATCGTTTCCTGTGGCACCAGATCAGACTTTCTGGAGCTTGCCAGCTCTGAGAGTCTGACCTAACCTCTCGGAGCGTTACGAGTGGCCGTAGCGGAGTTACTTCCGCCTACGCCGCATCGTCATTTCCGGGAGGTGTGGCCGGGGTGGCGACGTCGATCTGACGAACCGCCCGGGACCCACGCCATAAAAGGACGCCATACAAGCGTCCGAGTATGGCGGCGGTTCCCCATCCGGGGAGGACATATATGACGGAATTTGGCTCAACAGGGTAAGCCGACAAACTTACATCTCCGCTATCTTTTGGATTATGCACACCATTTTACTTACAACTCTGTCTTTAATCCTTTTTCAATTCAACAGTGTCTGCCACTTTCAAGGCAGGTTTTATTTACCTCTATCTTAACAAAGTATTCTGCAGGATCGGTGAGCATGTTTAATCATTAGTGAGCCCCCAATACACTCGTATATAACTATTGGTGATTTTCCAATTATCTTGAAACATGCATGGACTACCACTGCTGGGCTTATTGAAAGTAATGCGGTATTAGAAGTAATTCTTCTGACCCACTATACATTCAAGGCTGAATAATGTTGCACCTCATATGAGGGAATCAATGTATCTTATTTGTTTGCTTGTATGGAAACTTGGGACCATACAAGCGACCTATATCTAGGCAATTACTCCTTTGGAACTCTTCTCATAAAAACCAAAAAACCTCTAACTATTGCGGTATATGATGACATAAAGTAGAAGCTCCTTCCCTGTGTTTGGTATATGTCCATGCATCTTTCTGCAATGGGTTTCTTCCCTCTTTTATATACAAACAATTCTATCCTCACCTATCTGTGTATCAACATGCACCTGGTGTGACTATTTTCTACCGATAATGGTTTGATATATTATAATTAGCGCACTTTCTATATCCAACTTAGATACAAATACACAGGAGCGTTTGTATTTACACTCCTTGTGAACATCGGCTCCCCCATTTATGAGCTCAATGACCGTCTTTCAGTCCTCCTCGTTACAGTACCCAAAAAAGTTCAGAATATACACTGTACAGGTATGTTCATATCCTATACAGATATGTTTTCTTTATCATGTATATACACTGATGCCTAAAAAATTAGTGTTATCTATTTCATACGGTGTGTGTCCCCACATATGTCCCAATGGCTATCCTCTTGCCTACCCATCGAGCCCCCTTCCCCCTGATGGCTAGAACAATAATATCATATGTGTGGAATGTTTTTTCTTTTACATTGACATTGTATATCACATATAAAATGCATTATTCTCATTTATGGAATATGTAGTAGACAATACATTCTGTTTCCTTAAAATTACTTATGTTTTTACACAGACAAAACAATTACTAAGCTCCAGACGAAGCTTTCACCGAGAAGGCGAAACATGTTGAGCAAACTGTCATGAGTAATGTATACTATATATTTACTGTAAACTTCGGCCGACTCTGCTGACTGGCACCCTCAGCATCGAGGTGTCTGCCGGCAGCTTTTGTCTGCTTTGAAGTATATTACATTGGATGTATGCATAATACAACTTGTTCTGTACATAACTATTCCTATACTATATGAAGGTCCAGCACCTCATGCAAAACCATATCTGATACTGCTGACCGTTTTCTGGTCTCATGTTCAATGTAGATTTTTTTCATCTGCTTGTATCATTAAATGTTTTTAAAATGTTTGTTTAATAAAAAGCAATTTTATGAAAATTCAAGTGCCCGAAATCCTTGTCTCCCAATCTTTCCATAACCACATCCTCTTCATTCCCAACGGAAATGCTTGAGGCCACTATCATCACCCTCCCCAAGCTGAGTAAGAACCAATCACTCCGCAAAATTTCCATCCCATCTCCTTACTCAATTCAGACATAAAAATCTATGCCAAAATGGTAGCTAATAGACTAATGCCCATCCTCCCACAGCTTATCCACAAGGACCAATCGGGTTTCACCTTAGGTAGACAATTCGCAGACGCAACCAGACGCCTCATTAACATTATTCACAATGCAAATGCTTCTAGAACGCCTTCTCTGCTCCTGTCACTGGATGCAGATAAGGCATTCGATAGAGTGCACTGGGGGTACCTTCAGGAGGTGCTCCGCAGATTTGGTATAAACGGCAGAATGCATGCGGCTATATTAGCGCTCTATTCTCATCCATCAGCCCGAGTACTTGTTGACGCCTCCCTTTCCTCACCTTTCCATATTACTAATGGGACGCGGCAGGGATGCCCACTCTCCCCCCTGGTCTTTAATATGGCCATAGAACCTCTGGCCCAAAAAATCAGAATGGACCCCGGCATCACGGGCATAATTATCGGCTCTCAGGAGAACCACATCAGCTTGTTCGCTTATGATATCCTGATGGTATTGAACCCCGTCACCTCACTTCCACGAAGGATATCCTTACAGCGTTCAGAGAAGTTTCACTATACAAGGTAAATGAGGCCAAATCCCATATATTTAATTTAGGTGTAGACGGAACAACCAGAAACCTTCTCAATCGGTCACTCCCGTACAAATGGGCAGATGCGGGTATTACCTATCTGGGCATTACACTTACCAAATCCACATCCCTACTTTTTCAAGCTAATTTCTCTCCCTTCAAGAGCCAATTGGCCACGGAACTGCAATCTTTGGCAAAATTTTAACTTGCGTGGTCGGGACGCCTGGCTGCTTTTAAGATGTGCACATTGCCCAAACTTCGGTACCTATTCAGGTCGCTACCTACCCCCGTCCCCAAGTCATTCCTGCGTTCACTACAGACGATGCGGTCTCGTTATCTGTGGCAAGACAAAACGGTCTTGGTGTGCTAAAGGGATCTTACTGAAATCCAGGGAACCCGGAGGTGCCTCCATGCCTGACCTGGAAGATTATTACACAGCCTCCATAATCTCCCAGTTGCGGACTTGGTTCCAGCGAACACCAGACAGCCTCTGGAGAGCACTGGAAAGAGACCAAACCCCTCAAAAGGACCTCTCATCATGGTTATGCAGTAGGAACATAGGGGACAAACTTCCGGAAAAAACATATCGCCGACCATCAGAGCATCGGTCTCGGCTTGGCTACATTTGACACACTCTAGATGGAAACACCTCACTTACCACGATCTCCCTATGTCCAGCATCCTTCAAGTGGTCCCAGATATGAACCTCAACCGATGGATACTCCATGGCTGAACCACCTTAGATGCCCTGTATAATCTCTGAGTCCTTAAACCCTTTTCACAGTTAGTGTCGGAATATCACATTCCCACAACGGAATGGTACTGTTACATCCAAATTAAGTCCTGCCTGACACAAAACCCCCAGCTCAGAGCTCCCCTCCCGAAGAAAATTTGGGATTACCTCACATCCACTTTGTCGAAAGCCAAGGTCATATCTACAATTTATCCCGTCCTCGGTGAGAAGAACGTCCTGACCAAGACTCCCCCCCCCCCCCTACTTAAATGGGAAGGAGATTTGGGCACAGTTTTTTCCCAGCGTCAGTGGTCCCTGGCCCTAACCTCAGGTTGTAAAGCCTCCCTGAGCGCTTCTAAAGATATCCTTGAGATGGTATCTCACACCGCATATCATAGCAAAATTCGACGACAACACCCCCCCAACATGTTGGCGAGAGTGTGGTCAGCAGGGTACCAAACATATACTGTGGGATTGCCCGCCCATACGAGCCCTATGGTCTGAAGCCTTTTTACTCTCAAAAATTACTCAAATACCCCTAGACCCCTCCCCAGAGCTAGGTCTACTTAATCTGACAATAGAAAAAATACCGCTGCAACTCCGCAAAATAGTATTGAATATACTCCTGGCAACAAGATTAAGCATCACTAGGAAATGGAACACCATCCAACCCCCATCATTGCTAGACATTGTCCGTACCACCCAATTGCACTACACATATGAACTGATTATGTCCCCCTCTAGCGAGCATTACCATAAAGAAAGAAAGAAATGGCACCCCTGGTGTCAATGGTTCAGTTCGAATTTTGATGTATAATCTAAGTTGATCACTAGATGGCGCACTTGTTTTTTCATTAGCTGTTGTGAGTGGTGAAGATGTAGGTATAATGCATTGTACTTTTCACCTGCCGATATTGTAGATGTTACGTGCTATCTGAGCTGATAAGGTCTGGAAAGATATTGATGATTGAATTCTTCACAGTTTTACCGGTTACACATGTTTTGCAAACCTGCTTGTTGTTTTCCCTTGTTGTATGACAAAAATTACAATAAAAACTATTTGAAATGAATGTATACATGTCTGTGATTGGTTGTCTTGAAGCCACTCCCTTGTAACCCCCTTCCTTTTGCTCACTTGCTGTAAATAAACCTAGCGCTGCTCTGGAGGGCTCAGAGACTTTCACACACACACTCACTCAGACACAGAGAGACCCTTCAGATGGCATCGATATGACCCAACGTGACGGTTCCTTTGTCGCCGAGTGCGCTGGGCTAACCTTATACAAAAAAGGTTTACATTGTACTTTTCAATACAAGGGATTAATGGCGTTTGGCACATAATATCCACAAGTGCGCTTTTCATTGCAGCAAATTTCAATGCTCCAATCATTTCCACAACAGGTGGAAAGAGACATCCTTCCAATTGTTGTAATGTATTTGACAGCGGGGAGACTCCTCCGCTGTCAGAATACACTAAGCAGTGCTTATTGAAAAGGAACAACAAGCTGGCTCGAGAGAAGTCTATCATCAGATCTACATTTCTGGAATGGGAACAGCCATAGATTAATTGAAAATGCGGCCCAGTCCCTGCTGAACTGCTTGAATCGTGATCCATCTATAGCCAGTTTTAGTTTCTCAAGAAAATCAGCAGTCTCCAGTACAAGAAAAAGGAAGAAGCCTTGACACATCAAATTATAGCCAACCAAAAAAAGAACATTCATTTCTTTGTTTGCATTTAAACATTTTCATGCACAATAAGACAGCATTTTAGTCTTAGATGGTCAAGTTACAGAAGTAATATTGAGCAAGCAACTCTTGGTTAACTACTTCAGTACAAGGCACTTTCACCCCCTTCCTGCCCAGACCAATTTTCAGCTTTCAGCGCTCTCACACTTTGAATGTTAATTACTCAGTCATGCAACGCTGTACCCAAATGTTTCTCTTTTTTTTCACACAAATCAAGCTTTCTTTTGGTGGTATTTAATCACCCGAGTAATTTATTTTTGCGATACAAGCGAAAATTTAAAAAAAAAAAAAAAAAAAAAAAACACATTTTGTTTTACTTTCTATTATAAAATTTGGCATATAAGTAATTTTTTTTTTTCATAAATTTGGGCCAAATTTTATACTACTATATATCTTTGGTAAAAAAATAACCCAAATTAGTGGATATTATTTAGTGAAAGTTAGAGTCTACAAGCTATTGTGCCAATCATTGAAAATTGATCACGCCTAATCACACCTGATGTACCGTCGGCCTATCGCATTTATTGAGGCCCTGAAATGTCAGGACAGTACAAATACCCCCCAAATTACCCCTTTTTGGAAAGTAGACATTCCAGGGTATTTAGTAAGAGGCATGGTGAGTTTTTTGAAGTTGTAATATTTTCCCACAATTCTTGGGAAAATACTTTATTTTTACACAAGATTGTCATAATAACAAGTTATTTCTCACACACAGTATATGCATACTTGCAATTACACCCCGAAATACATTCTGCTACTCCTCCTGAATATGGCAATACCAAGAGTGAGGCTTTTAAACAGCCTGGCCACATACAGAGTCCTAACATGCAAGGGGCACTGTCAGGTGTTCTAGGAGCATAAATTACACACATAATTTCATAAGTTTCACACATAATATCCTAACGACCTAACACACTTTTGAAGGCCCTGGAGCACCAGGACAATCTAATTACCCACATGACCCCATTTTGAAAAGAAAACACCCCAATGTATATTCTATGAGTCTTTTGAACATGTCATTTTTTTACACAGGTTTTTGGAAAAATGTGGAAAGAAAATAAAAAAAGTAGCACCTTCAGGCGTTCTAGGAGCATTAATTACACATCTAATTTCATTGCAACCCATCACACTTTTGAAGGCCCTGGAGCACCAGTGAGTAAATAAAAAAAAACACAAAGTTTGGGTTGTCCCCATAAAAGAAATAGAGGGGAAATATTCCAATGGGGACACTAGTTCTGGGGACCTTGTCATCCCCAAGGAAATCCCTCAATCTGCAGGGATTTCTTCTCACTTCTTGTTTGGCTATCGGACAGGAAGTGATGGAAAATCTCGGCAATGGGACAGATGGCAAAAAATATCTGACTGAGTTTATAACCCCCCCCCCCTTACTCTATACAAAATAATTTTTGCTTGTAGTTCTACTTTAAGTTGCTTTTTCTAGGAAGGGCACTTCCCTTTAACAGGAGAGATCTATTTGCTTCAACCTTAAACAATAACACAGGGGAACAAATACAATCCCATTTTAAGTGGGCTCCAGCACGAATTGACCCACACCCGTCATGTGACCACCCAAGCTCCCCATACAAGGTTAAACAACTGCAAATAGAGGAGAGAGGAAGGAGCTCCGAGAACCTTCACCAGTGCAGAGCAGCCCCCCAGCTGTAGCGCACTTCAGCAGCAGGCTTCAATCACCCTGACTCCCAGAGAGGAAGTCACAATAAACCACACACAAAAAAGCCCAATAGTAAGGATAACCGAAAGGCACCAATGTACCCCCCTTACCTGGGCCTGGCTAGTGCATGAGATGAGGCACCTGCTTCCGCCGTAGCAGCCAGCAGTTTCTGCTTTTTCCATGTTGCACAGTGCAGCGGAATTCTGAGAATGTGGAGTGGCCAGGACCCGGAGTTCACATGTGGCAAGCCTCCACCACTATAGCGGCTTCCCTGCACTGAAGGAACCACCTTGTAAGTCCTGGGCTGCATGACACCAGCCCAAATAACTCCATGCAGCTTTGGGCACACAGGCACAGACAACCCGGCTGGCCATTGCTCCCCTTGGCTGGTGAGGGAAAAAAGGCACTGCAACACCCCCATCATCCAACAGGAGGGAGGTGCTGGGATGGTCAGAATATCAGAAAAAACCCTGGGTAAGACCCCCCCACCACGGAGAGAGCATAGTCCCCACTACAAAAGTTGCCTGTAATGGCTCCATTCTGGAGGAAACAGCATAACTGAGGGCATGGTGGAAGAGGTAGAACTTTAAAGCGTACAGCAGAAACATTTTTTTTTAAATGATTATATATGTAGCAATATTTCCAGGCATTGGGCCTGATGTGGGTCTGCCATGGTTACCGTTAACACCAACAGCACATTTATGCTGATTGCTCAAGTGTGAGATCTGAGACAATGACCAGTCCGGCGTCTTTGGTTGTTTTTGTTTATTTTATATGGGGATGGGAGAAGGGAATGAGTGGGATACTCCTCTGGCTCAACTAGGTACAAATTGGGACATTTGAAGAAAACTTACCGTTAGTGTACCGGTAGCGGCCTTTCTATCAACCCTTCCAGGAAGGCCTACATATGAGAGATTGTGGCTCCACCCTACAGGAAACACAACTAATTTGCAGCTGTTAAAAAGGTCCCACCCATCTTTGAGCTTCAGTAATAGAAAAGTAACTTTCCAACCAAACTTTCAAGGGACACAGTTATTCAATAACATAGTTATATATTTATATATATATATATATATATATATATATATATATATATATATATATATATACATACATACATACATACATACACACATGTAACTCACCACCACCTCTGGGCGGGAAGTAGGCCAGCCGTCCTGGAAGGGTTAATAGAAAGGCCGTTACCGGTACACTAACGGTAAGTTTTCTCATTTCACCCTACCAGGACGGCCTACATACGAGAGGATGATAAAGGAATCCATACTGGCCTACCTTAGGGCGGGACCACTGCCTGTAAAACCTGTCTGCCAAAGGCAAGGACTTGTTGAGACAGTACTTCCACACGATAGTGCTTTAGGAAGGTATCTTGACTGGACCAGGTGGCTGCATGGCGGATCTGTTCCTAGGATGCTCCGGCTCCTTCGGCCCAGGATGTTGCCATGCCCCTTGTGGAATGTGCCTTTAGATTTGCTGGTGTGGGGATACCTGACACCTTATAAGACATACTAATGGCTTGCTTAATCCACCTAGAGATCGAGAGTTTTGATGCTTGCAATCCCTTTCTTGGTCCAGAATGTAGAACCAACAGGTGACTAGACCTTCTAAATCCTTTGGTTCTTTCCAAATAGGTGAGAAGACACCTTTTTACATCCAGGCAATGGAATTTTCATTCCTTTGCACACCTAGGCTTTTCACAAAATGATGGCAGGACCATCTCTTGTTTTCTGTGAAAAGAGGAAACTACTTTGGGTAGGTACAGGGGATCTGGTCTAAGAATCACTCTGTCTTAGAGAATTAGCATAAAGGGCTCCTTTATGGACAAACTTTGTAAATCTCCCACTCTTCTGGCTGTGGTAATTGCCAACAGAAAAGTTAACTTAATTGACAAAATATTCAGATTAACCTTAACCAAAGGTTCAAAGGGTTCACTAGATAACGTCTCTAGTACTTGAGTTAAGTTCCATACTGGAACATTAGCCCTATTAAATAGGGGTCGCTCTTCCCCGAGCTAACAAAAATCTTTTAACGGCTCCAGACTTTTAAGAAAACAGAAAGTGCCGCTACCTGTACTCTAAGGGTGTTAACTGCCACCCCCTTATCTACCCCATCCTGTAAAAATTCCAGGATAATGGGGATCAAGGCAGAGGAATTCTTCTGACTCTGCCAAGTACAGAATTTTTTCCAAATTTTGGAATACATTTTCCTAGTAACTTGTTTTCCACTTAGGAGGGTATCAATGACCTTATCTGAACAACCTTTTCCCTTTAGGATTTGGCGCTCACTACCCAGGCTGTTAACTGAAAAAAACTGTGGTCTGGGGTGAATAAGAGGCCCTTGTAGTAACAGATCCGGAACCTCTGGTAGTTTCCAAGGAACTGTCACTGATAGGGATACCAGAGTCGCGAACCACATTCTCTTTGGCCACCAAGGGGCAATCAAGATGAGACGTAGTTGCGGCCATCCACTGAGTCTCTGTAGAACTCTTGGAATCAGAGTTTGAGGAGGAAAAGCATAGGCTAGCCTGAAGTGCCATGGCTGTGCTAGAGCATCCAAGCCCAACATACCCTTTTGTTGTGTCAGGGAGAAGAACCAGCTTACTTTTTTGTTCTGCCAAGTGGCAAACATATCCACTTCCGGCTGACCAAACTTTTGAACTAGAAGTTGAAATATTCTGGGATTCAGTTCCCATTCTGTCTGCTTGATGGAATGGCGACTGAGGAAGTTCACTTCCCAGTTGTCCTTCCCTTTTATATGCACTGCCGATAGAGAAATCACTCTCTTTTCTGCCCAGCCCAGTGTCTCCTGAGCTAACTTTAACAGGGTGTTCGATCTGGTCCCCCCTTGATGATTCAAGGAAGCTACTGTTGTAGCATTGTCTGAATGGATTTGGACTTCTTTCCCTGAAATGTCCTTTTCGAATGCTCTTATTGCTTCTCCCACCGCTTTCAGCTCTCTGTAGTTGGATGAGGCCTGACTTATCTGTATATCCCAGGTGCCCTGGGCATGAGCTCATTCAAGATGAGCTCCCCACCCCTCGGAACTTGCATCCGTGGTGATCTTTCAGGGTTGCTCTTGACCCCAGAGTCGCCCTTCCCTCAGATTTTTGAGAACTGTCCACCATTTTAGGGATATTAATTGCGGGGAGAGCGTAATTTTTTTGTCTAGGGACTCTTGTTTCTTGTTCCAAGAGAGCAAGTGGAAAAATTGGAGGTGTCATGAGTGCAATTTGGCCCACTCTACAGCTGGGATACAAGCTGTCATCAGACCCAAAATCCTCATGATCTGTCTCCAGGAACACCGAGGATGAGAACAGACATTTTCCACCGCCGAGACCACTTTTTCCACCTTTTCCTCTGGGAGAAAAAGTCTCTTTACTCTGGAATCTATCTATCTATCTTGTACCCCAGATAGACTTGAACCTGTGCTGGCTCTATTGAGGATTTCTCCACATTCATCAGCCACCCTACCGTCTGTAGGACTGACATCACTTTTTGGGTGTCTGCCGTGGCCTGTTTTGCTGATCTTGCAAAGATCAACATATCGTCCAGATAAGGGATCAAACTTAGGCCCTGAAGAGGAAGATGGCCTACTACTTCTGCCAAGATCTTCGTAAAGATCCTTGGACTGGCTGCCAAGCCAAAGGGAAGAGCTCTGAACTGCCAGTGTGCAGTTCCTTCTTCCGTCACTACTGCGAATCTGAGGAATGCTTGATGTTCCGGACAAATTGGGACATGCAGGTAAGCATCCCTTAGATCCAGTGTGGTCATAAAGAGATGTTCTGAAACAGATTTTTTCTGACCGCATAAATGTTCTCCATAGAGAACTTCTTGTATATTAGAAATTTGTTTAATTTTTGAGGTTTATGACTAGCCGGAATTTTCATGAGGGCTTTGGTACCACAAATATGTGGGAGTAAAAGCCTTGGAATACCTGACTTAATGGTACAGGTGTAATCACCCTCTGTTATGCTAACTCTTGAATACCTTCTAGCAGTGCTTTCTTCTTTTGTTTTACTCTTGAGGGATATGTCATTGTTATTTCTGTCACTGGCTGAGAGGAAAACTCCAGTCGGTAACCTTCCCGGATGATCTGGAGAATATAGGGGCTGGTTGAGATGTTTTCCCATTGGGAAATGAAATGGGCTAACCTGCCCCCTACCCCGACGCTGGCGTCACTTGGTCTCTTTAGGATTGGGTCCAGGTTTAAGGAACAGCAAGTTAGCTCCTTGTTTTCCCTTTGCCAGACCACCTCTCCTGGTTTGCCCCCTGAAAGGCCTTTGTTGGTTTCTGTCTTGGAAGTTCCGAAAGGAATACCTCCCCAACTTGTCCTTCCTCTTAGTAGGGAATTTTTTCCCCTTCTCTGAGGATCTGGATAAAACATCATCCAGCCCAGAGCCAAACAAAAAAGACCCTTCAAAAGGTAATGCGCAAAGTCTCAGCTTGGAAGATATATCCCCTTCCCATGCTTTGACCCAAACTGCCATCCTAGCAGAATTCATCAGAGCTGCTGTTCTTGCAGAGGCTAATATTGACTCTACTGCTGAGTCTGCTAAGACACCGCTTTCCCAATCACAGATAGGGAATCTAGTAAGTCTTGTGATCCCTCCATTGTAGAGATATGTTTTGACAATTCCTTGATCCACAAATCTACATTTCTGGCCATACAGGTATCTGCTAGAGCTGTAGTCATATTATTTGAGTTAGAAGCCAAAGCCTTTTTTGTAAGGATTCGATCTTGAGATCCATGACACCTTTAACGTGACCAGCATTTTCAAAGGACAAATCTGACCTCTTTGATAGCTAGGCCAGAGGAGCGTCTAGTTTAGGGCTTTTTATAAACTCCTCCAATTCCTGTTCCTCAAAAGGATACCTTCTTTTCCAGTTTTTTGGTCTGGATAAGGCATTCATAGGAAATTTCCATTCCTGGTCAATCATGTCCTTTAAAGACTGGTGGATGGGAATTGCTCTGTACTGGGCTCTTCCCAAGCCCTTGTACACTTTATCCTTAATGGAAGACTCTTTGACCGGAGCATGCACCACTTTAAGGAGACCCTCCATACACTCTAAAGGAAAGAGACTCTTGTTTCTTTTGAAACTATCCCTTTCCTTCTCATCGTCACTGTTTGACTCCTTGTCTGAACTGGACGGGGATCTAATGTGACTAGTGCCTTCCCCTGGATCCTCCTCCTCCCTAACTTGTAATGAGGGAATGGGTTGGGATCCTGACAAGAGAGAAGAGGGTCCTCTTGACCACACACTATCCTGGGAGAATAAACTATCCCTTGATATTTCCTCTGTCTGTGTTGGGGTCTGAGTGATAGCTGCTGCAGTCCTAAATGACTGAATAGTAGCCAACATCTCATCCTGAATTGATTTAAGGAAACTTCTTGCCCTGCCAATTTATTAATACATGCATGGCACAATGGCTTTAAGTAAGACCTCGACAACTTATCCCCACAGTTACCACACTTTCTAGTCATGTTAGTGCTGGTGTTAGATGGGGGTCTGGTCTGGCAGGGGCCTCCTGTGTAGCTGGAAGACCTGTGCATAGACACAAGAGGAGAAAACATTTGTTTGCAACAGACATTTAGTCTAACACTGCGGCTGCTCAATCAGGAAAGAAAAAGGCATGACTGTCTCCTATAGACAGCAGTCGGCCCCGCCACCGCTGTAGTCACTTACCCGGTTTTTCTGAGTTTCCTACAGCCACCCTGCACTGCCGCTTTCTCCTCTGTGGGAAGTGCGGTTGTTCGAGTCTCTTTGGGGTGTTTCAGCCCCTTCGTAGCCGGAGATTCTGCCATGAGTGCTCGTGGATCCGGCGTCTCCTCCCTCTCGAGCTTCCTTCCGGGTACTGCTCGCTCCTCCTCTTCTGACCGGAACTTCCGGTCTTCACAGCAAGGCTTGAGACACGCTCTTTGGCAGGAAATTTGAAATTCTTACCGTCCAGCAATAGAGGATCAATGGAAGAGACTCTTCCTGCAGAGACAACAGGTATGGAGGGACCTTCTCCTTAAGGTAACCGACTACCCGACATGTTTGGCGACCTGTAAGTTCCTGTTTCCAGGACACAGATAGGGAGGAACCTCTCATAGGCTGTCCGTACCTGTCTTACAGGGGTACCTATCAGACACTCCTTTGCCTTCAGGTCAGAGAAAAAAACAAACGTTCCGGTGTAAGGTTGGAAACACAACTGAACTGAAGCTCAAGGATGGGTGGGACCTTTTTAACAGCTGCAAATTAGTTGTGTTTCCTGTAGGGTGGAGCCACAATCTCTCATATGTAGGCCGTCCTGAAAGGGTGAAATGAGAAAAATGCCTTTAAGGGCTGGCTTGACGCTGGCTGAATGCCGGTCAACGCCCATAGGCGCTGGAGAATCTGACTGACTGTCGGTGAACTTAAACTTGACTTCTGACACTTCCTCACAGCTCAAAAGTCCTTTAAAGCACTCCCTGTAGTCTTCACTGACCGAGGTAATCTCTTGTAATGCTGCAGCAACTCTTAACACTGTAAACACTGCACTGTACACTCTGCACTTCAGGGCCCAACCACTGGCACCCCCTTTATTTTGCTCCTGCACCAGCTAGCTCCTGGATCCTCTGACCTTCTCCACAGTGGTCCCCTCTGCTAGGCAGACCCCCAGGGGCAGTTTACAGTACTCGTGACTGGGAATGCTTTCCTGAAACTCGACCCCTCACAGCTCCACTGGTCCTCAGCACACTGGATCCTCTCCTGCAGCTCAGCCCTGTGTCCCCTCAGGCAAGCTGCCTGAGAAACCAGATTCCTCCTGATAGGAGGAGAGACACCTATCGCCTCTCTCCTGGGACTCTGCTTCCTGCCAAAGACAATCTGTCATGTGCTCCCCACAGACTTATACCCCTTCCCAGAATGCTCTGCGGCAGAATCTGCCCTTCCAGGATGGATACAAGCCCAGGTGTGTTATTGGTCAGGTTTCCTCCACTGCCCAATGAGAGCCCTCATTGGGACACAATGGGGAGACTCCCCAACACAACAGGCACACCTGGTAACACATACAAGCCTAGCTGAAAATCATGGCCCTGCTGGTAAGACTATACTTTATCTAGCACCTACCTTGGGAGGGTGCTTATATATATATATATATATATATATATATATATATATATATATATATATATATATATATATATTAGTGTGACAAGCGCCATGGGCTACTGGAGGAGTGTGGAGGCCAGCCTCCTGCCCACGGACTATGGCCCTGGCTTGTAGGGGAGTGCACCTCTGTGTGGGGGTATATGCTGGAGGACCATGGGAGTAGTGTTGCTTTGGACTCAAATCCATGTCACCCCAAGATACAGACTCAGACTGGGATCAATGTTACAGGCCTAAAGCGGCCTGTTGCCGCAGAGGACTTCTCCACACATTGAGAGACTAAAGAGATGCTAATGATGTCTACTGTGGGGATGTGTATTGACAGTTATAATAAGGTGTGTTGAAAATGGAGATGGGCAGTCTGAGAGCCTACGTCTTCTGCTTTCATCTGTTTAGAGGTTAAGTGTGTTCACATTTCTAGGAAAGTGTATTCAGCTATGTTTGGGCTGGTTGTTTGTGGAGTCAATTATGATAATGCTAATCCTGTCTGAGCCTGCAATGTCATTCACCTGTTTCTGTCCAGATGGCCAGGTATGTTAATTATGTTCTGTATACAATACATTTGCATGATGTAATCAAGCACCTAAAACTGTATATATTGGAAGTGAGTAGGTGAATAAAGTGTCTTGTTTTACCCTTCATTGAGCTTAGGCTAATGTTTGGGGGGAATTGAGGGGCCAGGTCACTGCATCACATGAGAGTCTGGAGACCTAAGACCGAAATACTTGGTCCAAGTATGGGGGATCTGTTACTATATTATATATATATATATATATATATATATATATATATATATATATATATATATATATATATATATATATATATATATATATATATATATATATATACACACATACAGGTCCCTCTCAAAAAATTAGCATATTGTGATAAAGTTCATTATTTTCTGTAATGAACTGATAAACAGACTTTCATATATTTTAGATTCATTACACACAACTGAAGTAGTGCAAGCCTTTTATTGTTTTAATATTGATGATTTTGGCATACAGCTCATGAAAACCCAAAATTCCTATCTCAAAAAATTAGCATATCATGAAAAGGTTCTCTAAACGAGCCATTAACCTAATCATCTGAATCAACTAATTAACTCTAAACACCTGCAAAAGATTCCTGAGGCTTTTAAAAACTCCCAGCCTGGTTCATTACTCAAAACCGCAATCATGGGTAAGACTGCCGACCTGACTGCTGTCCAGAAGGCCATCATTGACACCCTCAAGCAAGAGGGTAAGACACAAAGACATTTCTGAACGAATAGGCTGTTCCCAGAGTGCTGTACCAAGGCACCTCAGTGGGAAGTCTGTGGGAAGGAAAAAGTGTGTCAGAAAACGCTGCACAACGAGAAGAGGTGACCAGACCCTGAGGAAGATTGTGGGGAAGGACCGATTCCAGACTTTGGGGGACCTGCGGAAGCAGTGGACTGAGTCTGGAGTAGAAACATCTAGAGCCACCGTGTACAGGCGTGTGCAGGAAATGGGCTACAGGTGCCGCATTTCCCAGGTCAAGCCACTTTTGAACCAGAAACAGCGGCAGAAGCGCCTGACCTGGGCTACAGAGAAGCAGCACTGGACTGTTGCTCAGTGGTCCAAATTACTTTTTTCGGATGAAAGCAAATTTTGCATGTCATTCATTGCATGGAAATCAAGGTGCCAGAGTCTGGAGGAAGACTGGGGAGAGGGAAATGCCAAAATGCCTGAAGTCCAGTGTCAAGTACCCACAGTCAGTGATGGTCTGGGGTGCCATGCCAGCTGCTGGTGTTGGTCCACTGTGTTTTATCAAGGGCAGGGTCAATGCAGCTAGCTATCAGGAGATTTTGGAGCACTTCATGCTTCCATCTGCTGAAAAGCTTTATGGAGATGAAGATTTCATTTTTCAGCACAACCTGGCACCTGCTCACAGTGCCAAAACCACTGGTAAATGGTTTACTGACCATGGTATTACTGTGCTTAATTGGCCTGCCAACTCTCCTGACCTGAACCCCATAGAGAATCTGTGTGATGTTGTGAAGAGAAAGTTGAGAGACGCAAGACCCAACACTCTGGATGAGCTCAAGGCCGCTATCAAAGCATCCTGGGCCTCCATAACACCTCAGCAGTGCCACAGGCTGATTGCCTCCATGCCACGCGCATTGAAGCAGTCATTTCTGCAAAAGGATTCCCGACCAAGTATTGAGTGCATAACTGAACATAATTATTTGAAGGTTGATTTTTTTTTTGTATTAAAAACACTTTTTTTTTATTAGTCGAATGAAATATGCTAATTTTTTGAGATAGGAATTTGGGTTTTTCATGAGCTGTATGCCAAAATCAATATTAAAACAATAAAAGGCTTGCACTACTTCAGTTGTGTGTAATGAATCTAAAATATATGAAAGTCTAATGTTTATCAGTACATTACAGAAAATAATGAACTTTATCAGAATATGCTAATTTTTTGAGAGGGACCTATATATATATATATATATATATATATATATATATTTCTGCACATCGCATCTGAACTCTGCTCTGTTGGGACCACAAACAGCACAGAGTCCAGAATGGAGAGACCGCTCCAGGTGAGACAAGAATCAGGTGCCGGTCGGATCCGCAATCCAAAGTCACATGAAGCAAGAAGGAATGAGCGCACTTCCGATAAAGTTGAAAAACGGAGTGTATTTATTCCACATCAAACGAATGGCAAAATATAATACATACACACTGTGAGTGCTGGACAAAACGGTAGACGCGTTTCACGACTAGATGTGTCGCTTACTCATTACCAAGTTCACTCTGGATGTGCATCGGCCATATATACACTTATACATGCAGCTGACACCAATTCGGTTCATCAAACTAGTTGTTCATTCAATTAGATAGCTGCTGGGAATCGAAGGCTTAATTGCACAGACAGAGTGACCCCAAAAGAAAACCAAACCAAATAAAACACACTGTGCAAAAAAAATTATACATAAATACAGATCGATTATCATCGGTATAGTAGGTGAAATCGGTGTTAATGAGGAAAGATATAAACAATGATTGAAACCCACATTGAATATTACAATCTATCTTTCATGTATATAGTAAAAGCATATGAAAAAATAGATAAATAAATACATACATGTGGAGACCATCGTAAGAGACCATCGTATGTGAAAAATGAACTTAAAAAATAGATGATTTATAAAAGATGATTGAAGTGTACATACAAAGTCACCAATGGTGCTTATTTCAAAAACCATTGTAGCCGAATTTTAACCCTAATGTGATGCATGAGGATTGGAGGAATATGCGTGCCAAAAAAACTCCAATACAGAATTCTAACCCAAAAAATGTGAAAATTTTTTTTGTGAAAAAAAAAAAAAAATTATATATATACATATATATAAACACTGCTAGTGAAAAGATGACAATTACACTTGTCTGTAAACCATATATACCATAAAAGTATAAATATGTATACAAAGTGAACATATATAAATTCATAGAAGATGAGTAAACTTGGTCCACGAAGTAAAACATGAAATGTGTAGTATATGGAAGTATATTGCACGTTGATATAAAATGTATTGCTACATAAATATAAATAAACATAAAACATTGTTGCAGTTTGTCACTAGTAGCAAAACATGCAACAAGGTTCTGGCATCCATATACTTGTTCATGAACTATTTCAAAAAACAGTGTTTAAAATCACAACATTTCAAAACCCACGAGGTAATGCACTTTTCCAATCAATAAGATTGTATGAAGATACACTGTTCCGCGAGTATGAGAAAAAGGGATTGGGAAGAAAACAAAGCAAAACAAAAGGAACGGGTAAAAATACATTGTATACCAGCAAGTTGAATCTCATCGATCCATGCTGGAATAGCTGGGTTGCTACAGAGAACCCGATGTCTTAAAATCGGCCGGTCTATGGGTAGGTGCAGGGCCGGACAGGCCTATCGGGATACCGGGAAATTTCCCGGTGGGCCGCCGGCCCTGGGGCCGCGGGGCCGCTTTAAGATGGCTGCCGCTTTAAGAATTTTGGCTGCGGCCGCTTTAAGCATTGGGGCCACGGCCGCGGCCGCTTTAAGCATTGGCCACTGCAGTCCCGGCCCCCGCTGTGTGACGGACAGATACACTCTTTCCAATCCGACGTCAGCCGCTATGAGCGGCATGACGTCACATCCGGCGGGAGCAGCTGCGCGGCGGGATCTTCTGACTGCAAGCAAGATGGCTCCGGTCCCTCCCACAGTCACAGACACCGCTCCAGCAGTCACAGACACCGCTCCAGCAGCAGCATTTGGCTCAAATATACCAGTAATAAAAACCTAATTGAGGACAATTTACATTGGAGAACAATTGCTTAAAGGGTGGTGATTGATCCCCAACACTATATAACGCTGCATAACACAAAGGTCTCATAGATAGTTTGAACATAGAGATGGACATCCGGAGAGAACCTGTAAATAATAGAAAAACGTTCCCCAGTAAGGCAAGTTATGTCTATTTGGTATAGAGACTGGTGTGTTGTCCCATATGGTGTCAATAATGTTTGAGCCTCATGTGAGGTGAGGTATTTTTTACTATGAACTATAAAAATTTGTATTTTTGATAAATAAATCTATGGTGGCATATGTTTGGTTGCCGTGTTAAAGTCCTACACAAAGGGGAATTATTTTGTCTATTACTGCAAGGATGATGGCAACCTCTTCCAAAGCTTATTTAGCATATATTTTTTTTATCGTATTTATATATTACCAAACATTGGAGGCTTATAGAAGATTAAACCCCAACTCCAGCCAAATAAATTTATTAGTCTTAAGTTAAAAAAAAAAAAAGTCAAGTTTTGCCAGGCCTTTTCTCCAGTCTGTAACCCCACTGGGGAAATTTTCCTTCACTTCCTACCTCTGCGATAACTATACAAGAAATGGGGGAACTAGAAGAAGAAGTCATGGAAAGGATGTTGGGGGGAAGATCAATGTAACAGATCGGCTCAGTTACAATGAAACTTGCTGTATTCTATGTTCTAGAACTATCTCGTATGACTAAAGCATCTATTGGGCAATATTCTTTTTTTTTTTTTTGATCTCTGATTGAGGTGCTTAAAATCAAATACCTTTTTTTGCCCACTAGATGATGCTTCAATCATATAAAATAGTTATATAAGATAGCATACGCCAATTTGTGCTGTATCATGTCTGCAGTCTCTGGCCATCTCTTGTATCATGTCTGCAGTCTCTGGCCATCTCTTGTATCATGTCTGCAGTCTCTGGCCATCTCTTGTATCATGGCTGCAGTCTCTGGCCATCTCTTGTATCATGCCTGCAGTCTCTGGCCATCTCTTGTATCATGCCTGCAGTCTCTGGCCATCTCTTGTATCATGCCTGCAGTCTCTGGCCATCTCTTGTATCATGCCTGCAGTCTCTGGTCATCTCTTGTATCATGCCTGCAGTCTCTGGCCATCTCTTGTATCATGCCTGCAGTCTCTGGCCATCTCTTGCATCATGCCTGCAGTGTCTGGCCATCTCTTGTATCATGCCTGCAGTCTCTAACCATCTCTTGTATCATGTCTGCAGTCTCTGGCATCATGTCTTCAGTCTCTGGCCATCTCTTGTATCATGTCTGCAGTCTCTGGCTATCTCTTGTATCATGTCTGCAGTCTCTGACCATCTCTTGTATCATGTCTGCAGTCTCTGACCATCTCTTGTATCATGTCTGCAGTCTCTGGCCATGTCTTGTATCATGTCTGCAGTCTCTGGCTATCTCTTGTATCATGCCTGCAGTGTCTGGCCATCTCTTGTATCATGCCTGCAGTCTCTAACCATCTCTTGTATCATGTCTGCAGTCTCTGGCATCATGTCTTCAGTCTCTGGCCATCTCTTGTATCATGTCTGCAGTCTCTGGCTATCTCTTGTATCATGTCTGCAGTCTCTGACCATCTCTTGTATCATGTCTGCAGTCTCTGACCATCTCTTGTATCATGTCTGCAGTCTCTGGCCATGTCTTGTATCATGTCTGCAGTCTCTGGCCATGTCTTGTATCATGTCTGCAGTCTCTGGCTATCTCTTGTATCATGTCTGCAGTCTCTGGCCATCTCTTGTATCATGTCTGCAGTCTCTGGCCATCTCTTGTATTATGTCTGCAGTCTCTGGCCATGTCTTGTATCATGTCTGCAGTCTCTGGCCATCTCTTGTATCATGTCTGCAGTCTCTGAGGGGTAGTCTGGAGAGGAGTCAAGAGTTGGAGTGGCACTGGGATGGAGGTCATAGGAGAAGTCAGATGTGTGTGGAATGTTGAGAGGAGACTATAGGATAAAACCAGAGCCACCAAGCTGGAGCCGACTAACTGAGCCCTGCACGGTGCACCTGAGAGGAAGTCAGGGACAGCGCCACCAGGCCAGTTTGAGGGGGGGGGGGTCAGTGATGTAAGAGCATTAATATAAAGGCTCCCCTTATATCATTACCCCCCCCCACACACACACCCATTCCCAGAGTTCCTGGGGTCCCCCTGGATTGCTCCACCTTCACCACTTTTAACCGGAATTTTCTCTCTCTATATTATATATATATATATATATATATATATATATATATAATAAACTCCAATGTGCTTTCATATCTGTCTTATATATATAATACACTCTTCAAATGTGCTTTCAAATGCATGGTTTTCCCTTTTATGAACAAAAAAATGGCGTCATGCTGTTGGGCCGGTATAATAATGCTATGGGGCTGGTATGAAATTATTTCCAGGGCTGGTTTTTATTCCCAGTCCGGCCCTGGGTAGGTGTGGGTGATATCTCATCCAATTAGATCCAATTTATTCAAAACAAAGCAATATATATGCATAAAGCACAATTGCATATAGAAAAAATCATATAGTGAAACCATATACGTTATTTTGGTGTATGTATACATAAAAATATCTTGTAGATTATGGCTATTAGTATTGAAAATAGAGGATGAATAAACGAGGGGCATAATTGTTCATGCAATGATACAAATATAAAAAACTGATAACACCCAACACCCACAGATCCCAGAGGCGGGGAAAAAATTTGGGACGAACCTCCAAGAGATATTTATTAAATATTTACTTTTCATGGATGTTTGAATATAGGTGAAAGTATATACCTGTCAAAATCTATGAGATTTCAGAAATGTAGTTCATAAAAAACGTATATGTATAAATATATAATATCCGAAATCATTTCATAAATAGAGACAGGTCTAGAAAAACCTATTGGATAATTTGGAGGCCTTGTGTATAACATAGATAATACTGAATATCTGAACACTCCTATATATAAAACCATCATTGGATGTCCAATGTATGTTGTCAATATAGGAAAATAATTATAAAGTGAATATCAGTGGCAATGTCGCTGGACAAAAATTTAGATATAAGGATTAGGTGTAGAAATGTGTCACGTCGCACTCAAAGTTCATGCCCTCAGGTAATCGTGTGTGGAGTTTAAATATCCAGAAAACCTCTCTTTTACAGAGTATCTGGAAAATGTCTCCTCCTCTCTTGGGTTTTAGGATTATTTCAATGACCTGAACCATAACCAGGGAGGTGTCCCCTTCATGTAGATCATTGAAGTGGCGAGCGACATTTGTTGATTTGAGGCAACGAATGTCGCTTAGGTGTTCCCTAAATCTATCCTTCAGTCTCCTGGTAGTTCTACCTACATACTGTGTTAGACATTTCTTGCAGGTAATCAAATATATAATATATTCGGTATTGCAGTTAAAAATTTTGTTAAGTCTGAAGATCCTGCCACTGATGGATGATTGAAAATGGGGGCTTTTTAGAATGTGGGGACAAGTGACAGTCCTGTGCCCCACATCTGTAATTGCCCCTGCAGTGTAACCACGTTTGTGATGAGGAGATGTTTTTTGTATAAAACAAACTACTTCTACTACTGTACTTCCCAATGTGGCTGCTCTCTTGGCTACGATATTGACCCCTCTCCTCAAAATCTCATCACATGCATGGTCTAAATGTAAAATAGGTAGATGTTTTCTAATTATGGATTTTATATCGTTAAATTCTAGACTATAGGGAAGTGCCAATGTAACAGAAGGTATAGGTTTATCTTTTTTAATGTTTTTCTTTTTATACCTAAATGATCTCTTTTTTGTTGGCACTTGTGGGAGGTTGACATTGGAGTCATGATTTTATGGTATGTGACTGGACGTTGTAAGTTGTAGGAGATCAGTACGATTCTTCCAGAGGGCTAGATGGTAAGCTCTATCCAGCATCCATCTGGGATAGCCTCTCTGGAGAAATCGCTGGTATAGAGAGAACGATTCCGTTTTAAAGGCGTCCATGTCACTACAAATTCTCCTGAGTCTAAGGAACTGTCCCACAGGTATTCCTTTTATGGTGTGAAGGGGATGCCCTGATTTGGCATGCAATAAACTATTGCCCGCCTGGGGTTTTCTATAGAGGGTGGAGGTGACTATCACCTTCATGATTCAAGGTTATGTCCAATTATCTATTTTTTCATATGCTTTTACTATATACATGAAAGATAGATTGTAATATTCAATGTGGGTTTAAATCATTGTTTATATCTTTCCTCATGAACACAGATTTCACCTACTGTACCGATGATAATCGATCTGTATTTATGTATAATTTTTTTTGCACAGTGTGTTTTATTTGGTTTGGTTTTCTTTTGGGGTCACTCTGTCTGTGCAATTAAGCCTTCGATTCCCAGCAGCTATCTAATTGAATGAACAACTAGTTTGATGAACCGAATTGGTGTCAGCTGCATGTATGGGTGTATATATTGCCGATGCACATCCAGAGTGAACTTGGTAATGAGTAAGTGACACATCTAGTCGTGAAACGCGTCTACCGTTTTGTCCAGCACTCACAGTGTGTATGTATTATATTTTGCCATTCGTTTGATGTGGAATAAATACACTCCGTTTTTCAACTTTATCGGAAGTGCGGTCATTCCTTCTTGCTTCATGTGACCACAAACAGCACAGTCCAGGGGGGTAGAGCAAATAGTCAGTTGGCCGACAGTCACCAGCTCTCTGCTCACGGAGCTCTGAGAACTGAGCGATCTGCAGTCTTTGATCGCTTGGTTCTAAGTCTTCGAGCCAGCAGGAGAGGACTAAGGCTGCATCTACATAAGCAAGTATGATTTTTGAAAAAGAAAAATGGATTTTTGTAAAATCTTACCGTAAAATCCTTCTCTTAAGCTCATTGACAGACGCAGTCCTCTTGAATAATAGCACATTGGGTTATACTGCCCTCTACAGGAGTAGGACACTAGACGGAAGGAAAACGTTCTGGCCACACCTTAGGGGCAGTCCCAGAGGGTATATCCTCTCTCTCTCGGCTACAGGAAGTCAGTTATGTCACAAAGCAGTGTTAGAGAATTTAACCCAACCCAACTCAAAAACAGAGGGGCGGGTACTGCGTCTGTCAATGAGCTTAAAAGAAAAGGATTTTACGGTAAGATTTTACAAAAATCCATTTTTCTCTGTCGCTCATTGACAGACGCAGTCCTCTTGATTAATAACACATTGGGACGTCCCAAAGCAGTGCCACAAATGAGGGGTGGGATAACAGAAATAAAAATTTAAATCCAGAAGGCCCAACCGGTGCCGACTAGAAGTCTTAAAGGCTCATCAAACCAAGGATGAGACTCAACTGAAAACCCAACAGAAAAAAACCCTCGAGGTAGACCACCGGTCTCCTCAAATTGCGGCCTGCAGAACCTTGCGGCCAAAAGAGGCATCCGCCGATGCCATCACATCAACTTTATAAAATTTTGTAAAGGTATGAACCGACGACCAGGTAGCCGCCTTGCAAACCTGGACCACTGACGCCTGATGGCGTAAGGCCCAGGAAGCACTAAGCGCCCGAGTGGAGTCCGCCTTAACAGGGAACGGAGGATCCCGACCCTTAATAGAATAAGCCTGTACCACCGTCTGTCTGATCCATTTGGAGATAGTCACGGCAGATGCAGGCAACCCCTTTTTGGGGCCATCCATGATCACAAAAAGTGAATCCGTGTCACAAAACGAGTCCGTAGTCTTCAGGTATACCCCAATTGCCCCAACCACATCCAAGGAATGTAACGCAAACTCCCGAGGATGACTGGGCTTAGGACACAGGGAAGGTAATACAATATCTTCATACAGATGAAATTCTGAAACCACTTTAGGAAGGAAGGATGAATTCGGACAAAGAACCACCTTATCCCTATGAACCAGATATGGGGAACGACAAGATAATGCGGCCAGTTCTGACACCCTGCGTGTAGAAGTGATGGCCACCAAGAAGGCCACCTTCTGGGATAAAGTAAGCAAGGGAATCTCCCTAATATCTTCAAAGGGAGGTTTCTGAAGAACCGACAACACTAAATTAAGATCCCAGGGCGGTAAGGGCGCGCGCACTGGCGGAGCCAGGTGCCGCACTCCCTGGATGAAATTCCGTACCAAGGAATGAATAGCCAAAGGTTTCTGAAAGAAGATTGCTAACGCTGAAACCTGACCCTTGATCGTGCTCAAGGACAGTTTCTGCTCAACCCCCTGTTGCAGAAAGGCCAAAATTCGGGTCACCGAATAGGTACGTGGGGGAAATCCAAGAGATTCACACCACGCAATATAAGCCTTCCATGTGCGATAATAGACTTTGCTGGAAGTCGCTTTCCTTGCTTTAATTAGAGTAGGAATAACTGAAGCTGACAGTCCCTTGTCCTTCAGTACCTGGGTCTCAATGGCCAGGCCGTTAAAGCCAGCGATTGTAAAGCAAGATGGAAGATCGGTCCTTGAGACCGCAGATCCTCTCTGAGAGGAAGTCTCCAAGGAGCGTCCGCGACCGGTCTGCCCAGGTCGGCGTGCCCGGCTTGATGAGGCCGGTCCGGAATTACCAGGATAACTGGAATTCCCTCCACCTCTATCCTGCGGAGAAGTTTCAGCAGCAACTTGAGAGGAGGGAAGACATACAGTAGCTGATACTGCCCCTACAGGGCGATCAGCGCGTCTGCTGCGTCCGCTAGAGGATCGTGGGCGTGGGCTACAAACCTCCGCACCTTCCTGTTGAGCCAAAATGCCAACAGATCCACCTCGGGGGTGCCCCAATGAAAGCACATCTGGTGAAATCATTGGTGATTGACATAAGCCACAGCCGTGGCGTTGTCTGACTGGATCCAAACCAGGCTGCCCTAGAGCTGCTCGGTCCAGAAAATCAGACAAAGTCTGATCGCTCTCAGTTCCCACACATTTATCAGAAACTTGAATTCTATCGAAAGTAGTGACTTCCCCTGGCTGAGCATTGGAGACCGAAGCCACCAGACCAGAGACTCCCTGGTCCGCTCGCTCAACCGGATCCGATTCCTGGAGGGAACTGGGAACGATCTTTGGAAAAAATGAAGAAAACGTTCTGCTCAAGGAACGGAAACTACTGCCCCTTGTAGCATACGAATGTTGGAAGGGAAGAATCGCACCGGTAGAAGTGATTGACACTCGATCTTGTATCCCGACTGTATGATCCCCTGAACCCCTTTGTCTGGGATTCAGGAAAGCCATGGATCTGGAAACCGGTGAAGACGTCCCCCCACCCCAGAGATGGGTGGGGGCGCACCTTCAGGCTGTATTGGTTTTATCTTCAGGTTTGGCTGAGCCGGACTTTTGTTTACCCGACCAGCGCCCTTTGAAACCCCCTGAGGGGGCTTTGGAGCCCTTCTCGCTCGCCCCCAACAAACCTTTATGAGCTGAAAAGGAAGGTCCTCGCCTGTTACGAGGTCCTTTACCCTTAGCAGTCTGTGGCAAAAAAGTGCTCTTGACCCCAGTGACATCCTTTATGATCTTATCTAAGGTGGCCCCAAACAGGCGATCCCCCTGAAAAGGGAGATTAGCCAAAGCTTTCTTGGAACCTTGATCCGCCGACCAGCACTTTAACCACAACACACGTCTGAGGACCACTGCTGACATCGATGCATGTCCTAACAAGGGAGTGGCATCACAGACGAACTGTAGTCCTTGTATAATTTGCTCCATCAAATCAGATGCTGCCAGGGGGATACTTCTCCCCTTTAAGTCACGGCGTAACAATTTAGCCCATTCTGTCAATGTTTGTGAAACAAAACCAAAGGCAACCACTGGCCTAAAGGTTGACCCTATCAGGGAAAAAATGGTGCGGGATTCCGCTTCCACTTTTCGATCCACTGGATCCTTAAAGGACGGAGCGTCCTCCAACGGGATAACAGTGGCTTTATTTAGTCTGGAAATCTGTGGGTCCACCACTGGTGGTACCGTCCATTTTTTAATGAGGGATTCCTCAAACGGATAGCGCCTAGCAATGCGTTTGGAAATAGCAAGGGTTAGTTTCGGATGATCTCATTCCTCCTTAATTTTATTACCAAAGCATTTGGGTAAAAGGAAAAACCTTCGCTATCTTGGTAGGCTTACTGGTACCAAAAGGAATTTCCATGTCGGTTACCTCTGCCGGTGTAACCTCAAGTCTTAAGGTTTCCCGGACAGACACAACTAGTGCGTCCACCAACGCATCTTCATGTGCTATGGCGGAGGCAGATACAAAAAGGGGCAATGATCTGATTCCCCCCAAGCACGCCTCCATCCCAAAATATATAGAAACAACAAGAGATTGGCCCGCGGGACTTTGAATGAGGTGGGTGCTAGTGGCTGGAGATAGAATAAATGGCACAATAAATATGTAAAACAATGTATATTTTTATTGCATTGTATAAACAAGTAATACGAATAATAGTAACATGTACATAACATAGCATAGCTCAATGGCCGTAATGACAATGTATACAACATGAACCATATTGAAACGTATATAGGCAAATATCCTGGTGTCGCCACTGAGTTTCAAAGGTAACCTGAATATGATATTGAAGTTCCATGATACTAGAGTCTGATACATAATGACCTGACGCGTTTCGGGAGCTACATCTCCCTTCTTCAGAGATCAATGTATTTGAGTATGACTACAAAAGAACAAAAGAATTGAAGTAAACGTTGGAGAATATATAAAATATTCAAGTAAGAAAATTCACAACAGGGATAATAATGATTGGGAAAGAGTATGAAATACTCACAGGCTAATGAACCTTGTTGGGAAAATGGATTCCCGTGTGAAAACAGCAGACCGTGGTCTGACCCGGGAGCTGAAGGGTCCCTTGGGGAGCAGCCAGAGAAGGGGGTCCATGGCAGGTGGGTGGCTAAAGAATAGTGGAGAGATGAACCATCCAGATCTGTCGTATATATAAAAAGTATAAATGTAGCATATTGCTATCAATGTTAGTGAAAGTTAGTGAATTGGATGGGAAATCCTGATATATAAAATAGGATAAGAAGAATGTCAACTAAGTGCAAGAAAGAAGAAGGTGTGGGGAGGGGAGAATACAGGGTGCATAAAAGAGAAGTGGGTGTGAAGAATTGAGAGAGGGATTGGCAGTGTGCCATGGCAGGTTGCCTGAAACTGTGAGGAATGAGTGAGAGGGGGTGCTGGCCCAAAAAAAAGAGAAATGCAAAGGAAAGAAGGAGTGGTAGGAGAAAGAAATATAGTGGCCGACCTACCATGTTTGCCCGACGCTGGTCGCAATCCTAGGACCCTAACGTCATGCAGCGGGTATGGCGGGTCAGGACAATACACATCCATGGCCTCGTGGAGGAAGAGAACGCTGAAGGCGGACCTTCCCCACCCGCAGATGTAGGGCACGTGGTGAGCGCGATGACGTCAGTGATGACACTGACGGATAGCGCTGAGGTGCGGCATGACGCCGATGTGAGGGTGGACCCACTCGTCCCAATGAGGGGAGGAGCGGGGACAGCAAGGGAGGCGGAGCCTCCCTCTTTACACATCGCAGCTCCCGGAGTCAGGGCAGCCGCCGCCTAGTGGACACAGGAGCCCATTAGTAGAAAAAAGGGGAGATATAGCATCCAGTGTGAAAGAATCACACAGGGGGAATGCACAAGATAATGATATTAATTGCCTGAAGTAGTTCAAAAAAATGGATGAATAAATAAAAAGGGGAGAAACCGGGGAGAACACCAGGATAGGAAATCCAGCCAGGGAAAAGAACCAGATCATTAGTGGGCACAGTGGGTGTCTTCCACCCTAATAACATATACAAAAAGGGGCAATGATCTGATTCCCCCCAAGCACGCCTCCATCCCAAAATATATAGAAACAACAAGAGATTGGCCCGCGGGACTTTGAATGAGGTGGGTGCTAGTGGCTGGAGATAGAATAAATGGCACAATAAATATGTAAAACAATGTATATTTTTATTGCATTGTATAAACAAGTAATACGAATAATAGTAACATGTACATAACCATAGCATAGCTCAATGGCCGTAATGACAATGTATACAACATGAACCATATGGCGGAGGCAGAGACGTCCTCCTCACTGTCTGAGGAGACATTACCTGAGACAACAGCCCCAGAAGAGGGACCTGCAGCTGCGATGACCAGCTCAAAATCTGTATCTGAAGTATCAGATGAAATAGGGGTAGGCGGGGGTCGCTTTCTGGACCCCCGTCCCTGACAGGCCACCTCTACCCGGGATACCAAAGACTGCAAAACTGCTGATAATGCATCAATCACAAGTGGGGCACTGGAGGGTCCTGCGGCCACCTCGAGGGGATCAGGTGGGGATACATGTGTGGCAGGGTCCATGATTATACAAGACACTTGCCAGCAACAAAAAAAAATAATTGCAATAAAAAAATTTCTTTTTTGTTGAAAAAGACAGGAAGTCTTTGGCAGACAGGAAGTCTTTGGCTCCTTTTCCCGGGTAAAGGAGGTGGCTCCGCCCCTTTACACGCCCTCCGGCGCCTCCCAATTACTCCTCGAGGTGTTTGGTCATCTCAAACATGGCCGCCCCCATGCTGGAGACACGAGGCTACGCCAAGATGGCGGCCCCGCGCGACCTGCGGGAAAATGGCGGCGGCCTGGAGGATGGCAGCGGCTTGTGGCAAGATAGCGGCGGCCTGCGGGAGGTAGTCACCGGCCTGTGCGGCCTGCGGGAGGTGTACGGCCTGCGGGAGGATGGCGGCCTGCGGATGGCGGTAGTCCAGGCACAGGCATCGGCCTGTATTGCAACCTTATCAGGCAGGATGCTATCACCCTTATACATGGCCATCATCACAGTAATGCCCCACTGACTTCAGACATGGTCCCTTAACATTGCTCACTCATACAGTGACTTTAGATAGTCAGCTCCCAAACCAAGCCTCCTGGTTTCTTATTCACAAAATCACACTCAATTGGGGGATCTGTGACACCTGTTATAGGATAGAGGGGGGACCCAGAAACATGAGCATCTGACCATCCCAGGGAGGGGCCCGCGTCCACCAACACACCCGTCAGGGGGAGAGGGGGAACAATTTACTCACCATACCGGAACAGGCGGGTGCCAACTCCTGACAGAACCCCTCTCCACCGAGGTGGGGGGGCTGTCGACCAATACGGACGCCGTGACTCAGTTTCCAACTGGTCGTCGGCGTCCAGGCGAGACGTTTAACTCGCAGGGTCAGTCCCCGTCCAGTGGGACTATGTCGCGGCCGACCCAGCGCGGAGCTAGGGCCTGCACGCGCTCGCAGGCTGACTGGGGTGACCACTGGATCTCAACATCCAGCCCGTCGCCCAGTTTCAGCGTACTTGCTTGAAGATCTCACAGGAACAACTGGAGAAAAAAAGCTGCCTATAAAAGGTTTTTCTAAAAAATCTTGCCAGGACCAAAGATCCCAGCAAGGAACGTAGGTCCTTACTCCTAACTAGACAGAAAAAACTGACTTCCTGTAGCAGAGAGAGAGAGGATATACCCTCTGGGACTGCCCCTAAGGTGTGGCCAGAACGTTTTCCTTCCGTCTAGTGTCCAACTCCTGTAGAGGGCAGTATAACCCAATGTGTTATTAATCAAGAGGACTGCGTCTGTCAATGAGCGACAGAGAAAAAACCTTTTATGTTCCAGGCATGTGGTATTTAAGGAATGTAAAAATATAATAGCCAATTTTGAGTAGTCCTACAAAGGTGCAGAACTTGAGGGAGCAGGGTGTCAATTTGAAGATTTGATAGATACAAGAAACACTTTCAAGAACATCGGAGAATGGTAATGGCTATTCAACAAGAAAAAATAGACTTGTCTAAAGATATAGTATTGACTTCCCAACTATCACAGCAAAAAAGGACTTTAAAACAGGGTTTCTCAACCAGGGTTCTATGGAATCACAGGTTCTAGCATCCTGCCCAAATCTTACAGGAGCTGCAGAGGTGAACCATCCATCATTCACCCCCCCCCCCCAACTAATGCTTTTAAATGTTATACCACATGTAGCTGGCCAGATAGAACCTGTCCTAGGTTGCTAATATGACCTACATGCATATACAGCTAGACCTGTTAATAACCTCAATACTAGTGCATATGTTTATGTGTGAGAGACAAAAGCAGAGTTATTTACTGTGATTTCATGTTTGGATGTCACATAACAATTGTATATTGTGTTCACAGAAGCAAAGGAAAAATATGCCTGTAAGATTCATTTGTATGCATGTAAGGTAAGCTCAGACACAGCAGAGTTGAAACCAGAAAGCACAGAGTTAAACTTTATTACCCATAAGGAGTTTGTGGCCAATCACAGCCAATCTCACACTCAGCAACAGTCTTGGCCAATCACAGCCAGCCTTACACCCATTTTTTTTTCTCTGAAGCCTCATGCTTCAGCCAGCCTTCTCATTTTCCAATACAGAAGAGAACTGAATAGACACACAGATCCACAGAGCAGTTTTATGGAAGCAAGTGGCCAAAAATAGGTAATTAACAGTTATACATGTTCCTATTGTTAGTAATGTGATTAGAGCTGTATACTGAACTAGTTATGTGTTCACTTGTAGTTCCACCAAACTCGAACACGAAATCAAACAAACTATCAAACTTCAGAAGTTATATCAAACTCTAACAACTCAAAACCAAACCCAAGCAAACAAACCCAAGCAAACAAACTCAAACAGCAATAGAGAGAAATATATCCACCATTTGTTATACTGTATTCAGCACATGTTGTACATGGACTGTCTGCTGCAAAAGTGTCACTGTTATCTATGAAGAAAAGTTGAAGTTAATAAAGAAGATATCTTAAGCGTTTGGTGTGCTCTTTAAACCTACTGCTTTCCATAGAACGGTATTAGAGGAATTTATAGAGTAACAGACAGTCTGGTTAGACTGAAGAGAGAGATCAAGTTCTTCTAATGCCACAGCGCATAAGGCACTTTGTAGTGCTGCACTTGCCACACCACAGACTCTTAGTGTGTTTATCCATGGAATAATTGCTAATACATTAAACAGAGGAGCACTGGGTGCTGTGTGTCATTTTTATACATTTCTTTGTTTCAGGGCTCTATGGAACCCTAGGGTTCCTCCAGAGGATACCAGGTGAATATAGTATAAAAAAATTACACATGCATACCCTTCTTCCACCAAGACTTTTCTTTTCATAGGTGGAAGGGTATTTATACATGTCATTTCTTATACCATTTTCATTCAGATATTTGACATTTAAGGTTTTTAGTATGTACTTAATTGAACTTCGTCGTTTGATACACCACGTGTGTCCTGTGAAAGCAACTATCCTTTGGCATTCTTAGTCACCATTTTTCTTTTGTATTAATACTTGTGCTGCAGGGCCCGCACTGACTGCGTTGGCATGTTTCTATGGTTTACACAATTTTACCTCTTTATTAGCAGTAAAAACAGATGGAGGTTCACTGTGTCCATCCCACTGGATAGTGCATGAAATAAAATACTGCATGGTTGCATGAAATAAATATAGCATATTGCAATGAAATGATGTGAAGAAAAGTCTGGTTGGCCACACTTCCATAAAATCACCTTAATTGACACATAATTCATGCTGACAATCCACAATGTACAAGGGGAGGCCAATAAGTTCTTACCCTCACCATGATCTAGATGTGCTAGGTATTTGAATATTTGTAGGTTTTTAAGTGGATATCTTTGTAATCTGCATGCCAATTTGTGGTGAATTATAGTTCGAGTCAAGAGAAATGCGTTCCAAGTTTACTGACAACTTTCCAAAAACAGCAAAGAGTAGAATTTGCACAAAGCATTTTGAACCTGTACCACAACAAGGAGGAGGACTTTTTAAACAGATTAGTGACCATGGGTGAAAGCTGGGTATATCTATAAGATCGTGAGACTAAAGAATTGAGTAAAACATGCTTAATCGCCCACCACCAAAAAGGATAAGGTGCAACATTCATTCAGCAAGGTCATGTTGTCAGCTGGTTTTCCTCCAAATCTGCATACTTCTACGCAGATGGTAGTAAAGCTCTATTCGACAGATATGAGAAGCGTGTAGACCATAGGAGGTGGATATGTAGATAAGGAAGAGTTAGTGGACTACATTTAGGATCCCTAGCACATCTGGATCTTGGTGAGGGTAATAAATTATTGGCCTCCCCTTGTACAGATGAGAGAATTTAGCCACCAGCTAAGTGGCTATATTCCCTCATCTGTACAATGTTTATTTTATAGAAGTGCAACCAACCAGATTTTTTTTTCACACCATGACTTATGTGACAAACATGGCCAGCACCCATTAGTGTGCAGTGGGGGTGAGATAGGTGAAGACTCACCTGGAGCTGTGCTTCACGGTCTATATTTTGATGAAATAGCGCATGCATGCGGTATTTTAGTAGCGTGTTTTTTTTTTGTGAATTGCAATATAAAAGCTATTTTACCTCAAATTGTAAACAGGAAAATACTGCTTCGCAAATGGAGCCCACAACTTAAAAAAAAAAAAAAAAATGTCACTTAAATGTCCCGCAGATTACAGCATTTATAGACTAAATTTGATACATACCTCTAATTTCCCAGCATTTGACCCTCACAGCACCGTGTTGTCATTGTTCAGCCTTGATGGTCATTTCACCATCTACAAAATAAAGAAAAGATTTGTCGTTGTAGAAAACAAATTGACAGAGAAATTCCATTTCTACTCCACACATTATTCATACACCACAATCATCAAAAAACGTCCCCAAAACAAAGCAACAACATAAGACTACGTAACCTCTTTCATTTCATTCCTCCGGCAAAAAGTCTACATTTTTCAAGAGTAACAAGTTCCCCCCCTACAATTTTCTGCACCATGCTGTAGCCCCAGTTCACGTGATGCGGAAATCAGCGCGATTCCAGTGTGGATTCCCACATCCGATCTCCCTTGCAGGTAGTTCACACTGCCTTCTATAAACTGCTGTTTATGTTATCCTAGCAGAGGTGCCGACAGTGATTGGAAATAGTAATGTTTGCACCGCTCAGAACAGTGCTAGAAAGGGGCGGCTCAATCACAGTGTACAGGCGGGAGGGGGAGGGGGAGGGGGACACATGAGACAGAAGAGAGAGTGGATGATGGAGGCACGTAAACTTGACCATGATACACCGTGGACAGTTTACAGGGGGGAGGGCAGAACCAGGCAGGATCAGTCAGGTATTGCAGGTGATAGAAGGGGACAAATGACAGCACAAGCACTGTGCGGTTATCCATGCTTTAAAGAAACGGGATCTTTTTTTTCTTTTCTGGGTAACAAACATCCTAACCACTTCCGGGACCGCCCGCCGCAGTTTTATGTTGGTACTTTGATGTTAAATACCGGTGTTATGGCAGCAGCTTGCTGCCATAACCCCAGTATTTTCTTACAGGGTGGGTGGTCCTCTCACATAAAAGTGGTCCCAGTGGTGAATTCACGCGGGATCACTTAGGGGGGGCAGAAGAGGTGCCCCCCCCCAGTCATTTTTCCTGCTTACTGGAGCCGTTGGTAGCGGAGAAAACGATCCGGTCCGACCATGTCCCAGGCAGGAAGTCAGGTGAGGGCAAGATGGCCCCCACTTAACTGTATGGCTATGAGGACCGCAGTGACCTCATACATCCATTTCTCCCAATGGCCCATTTTTTTCATGCTGAAATAAAAAAAATACTTTTTTTGCTTTTTAGTGTAGATGCGAGATCTGATTTCTTTTTGACCCCAGATCTCACATTAAAGAGGTCCTGTCCTGCTTATTTCTATTACAAAAGATGTTTACATTTTTAAAGCATCGCCTTTGGAGATTTTTAAGTACCAATATTTGTTCCCATTCCACGAGCGTGCGCAATTTTGAAGCATGACATGTTGGGTATCTATTTACTCCGCTGTAACATATCTTTCACATTTATTAAAAAAAAAATGGGCTAACTTCACTGGTTCTTTTTTTTTTTTATTTATTTTTTATTAAAAAAAGTGGATTTTTTCCAAAAAAACTGCATTCGTAAGACCGCTGCGCAAATACGGTGTGACAAAGTATTGCAATGATCCCCATTTTTTTCTTTAGGGTCTCCACTAAAAAAAAAAAAAATATGTTTGGGGGTTCCAAGTAATTTTCTAGCAAAAAATACTGATTTTAACTTGTAAACAAGTGTCAGAAATAGGCCTGGTCCTTATGTGGTTAATACACGTTCAGGTATAAAGGGATGAGGTGGCAACCCTAGCCCAGCTCCCACTGTGATTGGACACAGCAGGAGCCAATTAGCGGGTCGTTACCAAGGCAAACAGAATGGCAGTCTGCCTATGTAAATAAGGCAGATGGCAGTTCTGTGACAAGAGAAGACAGGGATCCTGTGTTTTTGCTAAGCAGGAACACAGATTTCTGTCTTCTTACAGTACAAGCCCATCCCCCACACAGTTGGAAAACACCCCCTAGGGACACATTTACCCTTTGATCACCCCCTGATGTTAACCCCATCCCTGCAAGTGCCATTAGTACAGTTGCAGTGCATATGTTTTAGTACTGATCACTGTAGTAGTGTCACTGGTCCCCAAAAAGTGTCAGGGTTTATTTACTAAAGCTAAAGAGTGCAAAATTAGTCCCATTGCTGCATAGATGCCAATCAGTTTCTAACCTCAGCTTGTTAAATTAAGCTTTGGCAGAAAAAAAAAAAAAAACGTGGAAGCTGATTGGTTCTGTGCAGAATTGTGACTAATTTTGCACTCTCTAGCTTTAGTAAATACACCCCTTCATGTTTGATTACCTGCCGCAATATTGCAGTCGGTTATAAGTCGCTGATCGCCACCATTACTAGTAAAAAAAATAAAATAAATACAATATAATAAATACAATACCCCATAGTTTGTAGAATTTTGCTCAAACCAAATCAATATACGCTTAATGTGGATTTTTTTTTTTGACTTTTCATTTAAAAATTGTCGATTTTTTTTTGTTTATAGAGCAAAAAATAAATGCAGAGGCGATCAAATACCACCATAAGAAAGCTCTATTAGCAGGGGGGGGGGGGGGGAGAGTTTGGGGGGGCTATGATGTAAAATGGGTCTGTGATGGCTGCGGACCACTAGAAGATTGAGCCAAAGTGCATTAGTCTTCACCTGTAATATCATGCAAACAGATAACATTTAGGGCTGATTTACAGTCAATGCATTTTTAAACAGTAGGCAGTATGAACGCATATGTAAAAAAAATGAATGTATTCCGATTAGCTTCGTTTATAGCATGGCAGTGCTTTCGTCTGCATGTTAAAAAAAGTACAGCATACTGCACTTTCTGCAAATAAAATGCATTGCAAACATACGTAGATGGATACAAAAAAAATTAACAAAAAAAATTATTCCAAAAAACACTGCAAATGCGTCAAACACGCACTGCGAATGCATGTAAATGCACAACCAATATGCTTGCAGAAACGCACAGTTAAAGCAGATATTGTGTATATGACCCCTAGGGTACATTCACACAAGTATTAGGGTATTAATAAACTCTACAAGCAACATTTCCTGCAACGCACATCTTTCAAATGGGTGAATAACAATTTTGACAATAAATGAAACCTGCACTGGAGCTCAGCAGCAGCCAGAGAGCCAGGCAACTAGCATTTTCAGCAGGAGAGATCCACAGTGGCAGGCAACTGTTTCTCCTTTCCTGAAAATGCATGTTTAGTTTTTCTTATTTCTAACACCAGTCTTAGTCAACACAAAAAGTTCTAGAGAAACTGAGCAAGCTGTAAAATGGTTTATAGTATGGGTGACTGTTCAGTATGCACCTTAGTTTAGGCACATAGCAAGGTGCAATAACCATAGCAGCCAATCAGCAACTGACCCATGCTGTTTTCCAGCAGTCATGTGATTGTTTGCTATAAGGGCATTACACATTGTACTATATATAAATAAAGCCCCAATTGTCACTGAGCTATTATTGTACACCAATGGCAAGGGGTTTCATGCATCCCATTGAACACCAATGGCTAGGGGTTGCATGCATCCCATTAAAAACCAATGGCTAGGGGTTGCATGCATCCCATTGAAAACCAATGGCTAGGGGTTGCATGCATCCCATTGAAAACCAATGGCTAGGGGTTGCATGCATCCCATTGAAAACCAATGGCTAGGGGTTGCATGCATCCCATTGAAAACCAATGGCTAGGGGTTGCATGCATCCCATTGAAAACCAATGGCAAGTGGTTGCATGCATCCCATTGAAAACCAATGGCAAGGGGTTGCATGCATCCCATTGAAAACCAATGGCTAGGGGTTGCATGCATCCCATTGAAAACCAATGGCTAGGGGTTGCATGCATCCCATTGAAAACCAATGGCTAGGGGTTGCATGCATCCCATTGATCACCAGTGGATTGATTTTAGCAGGGGTTCCCTTGCAGTGAAAAGGTCTATGTGGTGCAAGAGCTTATCTGCTTGAATACAAACCATTAAGGCAGGCCCCAGCATAACATAGTTAATAGTAAATTTTAGGAGATTATACATGAAGATTGGAACATGTACAGGATTTGTTACATTTTAACAAAGTGCAGAAAAAAAAAAAAAAAGTTAAAACTGTAGTTTTTAAATGAACATTGCAAACATAATCAACCAATACTTACCAAACAAACATGGCGGCAGAAGCCATGTGCTCACATCTGTAGGCCAAAGGGCAGAATGCTTCACAAGTGGGCGTATTTATAGGTAAATCAGCCTTTTTTTAACCCAACTTTATTTGTGACAGTACCAAACTGACAAAGCTCCAAAGCTCACAAACTCTAAAAACGTTGAAAATAACTCTCTTTTTCTCTTGCAGGAAGGGTTCGCATGCGTCGCTGCTCCTGAACAACTGCGGAGAAATGGAAAATAAATTTAAATCAAGGAAAAAATAAAATAAGGCAAAAAAAAAACTGCATGGTGAACAGCCACACCCCCTCAACTTTAACTCCTTATCGCCCAGATTCAGTGTTGCCTTTACTTTGCTCAGGGTCAATTTGGCTGCGGTTGTTGTTTGATGGTTTCAGGTAGCAAATAAAAAAAAAAAATTGTCACTTTTATTTGTTCAAATTCAGCAACCTAACCAGACAAATAGGGTTATTTAATAATGCAGAGTACATTCAGGGCCCATTCATATCTGGGTAATGTGAAACACACTTCTCGTTTTTAGTGCATTATTAATGCGTTGCGTTACATTTTTACTATCAATGGCACCAAGGAAGACGATTATTTTATTCCCACCAACATCATTGATGGAGCTTATTCTATCCCCAGCCACACTACTGATGAGCTTATTCTGTCCCCACTCGCACCAAAGATGGGGCTTGTCCTATACCCACCCACACCAATGATGGGGCTTATCCTACCCCACCAGGGCCGGACTGGCCATAGGGCAGACCGGGCATTTTCCCGGTGGGCCGCAGTCTGCAGACATCACAAAAATTTCCCTCATAGCCACTGCGGCCGCCGGCCGGCTTCGCGGCCAATCAGCCTTCTGCTCAGGGGGGGTGTGAGTCACACCCCCCCTGAGCAGAAGGCTAATTGGCCGCGAAGCCGGACAAGGAAGTAATCAACACTCGTCACGAGTCACTCTTGTTCCTTCCCGCCAGTGTCATGCTCGGCGCGGCCAGCCCAGCCCGAATCCCTCAAGCAGCTGCAGTCAGTCTCAGATGTAGCAGCTTCTTCAGCCCGGGGCCCGGGCTGCTCACGGGGGACGGCGGCGGCGGCGGCTGTGGGGAGAAGGTAAGTGAGTGCAGAGTGCAGACAGTGCTGTGCTGCCCCGGTGTTGCGGGGAAACCGATATCGGGACAACACCGGCCGACCGTGTGTGCTGACTGCTGATCACTCTGCCTGATCCCATCCATCACTCCCACTGCCATCACTCTACCTGCCATGATCCCATCCACTGCCATCACTGCCTGATCCCATCCATCCCTCCCACTGCCATCACTCTACCTGCCCTGATCCCATCCACCCCCGCCCACTGCCATCACTGCCTGATCCCATCCATCCCTCCCACTGCCATCACTGCCTGATCCCATCTCTCCCACTGCCATAACTCTGCCTGCCCTCATCCCATCCATCCCCCCACTGCCATCACTGCCTGATCCCATCTCTCCCACTGCCATCACTCTGCCTGCCCTGATCCCATCCATCCCCCCCACTGCCATCACTGCCTGATCCCATCCATCCCCCCACTGCCTGATCCCATCCATCCCTTCCACTGCCATCACTCTACCTGCCTTGATCCCATCCACCCCCCCACTGCCATCACTGCCTGATCCCATCCATCCCTCCCACTGCCATCACTCTACCTGCCCTGATCCCATCCACCCCCCCACTGCCATCACTGTCTGATCCCATCCATCCCTCCCACTGCCATCACTGCCTGATCCCATCTCTCTCACTGCCATCACTCTGCCCGCCCTGATCCCATCCATCCCTCCCACTGCCATCACTGCCTGATCCCATCTCTCCCACTGCCATGACTCTGCCTGTCCTGATCCCATCCATCCCCCCCACTGCCATCACTGCCTGATCCCATCCATCCCCCCCACTGCCATCACTGCCTGATCCCATCCATCCCTCCCACTGCCATCACTGCCTGATCCCATCTCTTACACTGCCATCACTCTGCATGATCCCATCCATCCCTCCCACTGCCATCACTCTGCCTGATCCCATCCATCCCTCCCACTGCCATCACTCTACCTGCCCTGATCCCATCCACCCCCCCCCCACTGCCATCACTGCCTGATCCCATCCATCCCTCCCACTGTCATCACTGCCTGATCCCATCTCTCTCACTGCCATCACTCTGCCTGCCCTGATCCCATCCATCCCTCCCACTGCCATCACTGCCTGATCCCATCTCTCCCACTGCCATCACTCTGCCTGCCCTGATCCCATCCACCCACCCCCCCCCCACTGCCATCACTGCCTGATCCCATCCATCCCCCCACTGCCATCACTGCCTGATCCCATCCATCCCTCCCACTGCCATCACTCTGCCTGCCCTGATCCCATCCATCCCCTCCACTGCCATCACTGCCTGATCCCATCCATCCCTCCCACTGCCATCACTGCCTGATCCCATCTCTCTCACTGCCATCACTCTGCCTGCCCTGATCCCATCCATCCCTCCCACTGCCATCACTGCCTGATCCCATCTCTCCCACTGCCATCACTCTGCCTGCCCTGATCCCATCCACCCACCCCCCCCACTGCCATCACTGCCTGATCCCATCCACCCCCCCCACTGCCATCACTGCCTGATCCCATCCATCCCTCCCACTGCCATCACTCTGCCTGCCCTGATCCCATCCATCCCCTCCACTGCCATCACTGCCTGATCCCATGCATCCCCACCTATGCCATCACTGCCTGATCCCATCCATCACTCCCTCCCACTGCCATCACTCTGCCTGCCCTCATCCCATCCATCCCCCCCACTGCCATCACTCTGCCTGCCCTGATCCCATCCATCCCCCCCACTGCCATCACTGCCTGATCCCATCCATCCCTCCCACTGCCATCACTCTACCTGATCCCATCCATCCCTCCCACTGCCATCATTCTGCCTGATCCCATCCATCCCTCCCACTGCCATCACTGCCTGATCCCATCCATCCCTCCCACTGCCATCACTCTGCCTTATCCCATCCATCCCCCCCCACTGCCATCACTCTGCCTGATCCCATCCATCCCTCCCACTGCCATCACTCTGCCTGATCCCATCCATCCCTCCCACTGCCATCACTCTGCCTGATCACATCCATCCCTCCCACTGCCATCACTGCCTGATCCCATCCACCCCTCCCACTGTCATCACTCTGCCTGATCCCATCCATCCCTCCCACTGCCATCACTCTGCCTGATCCCATCCATCCCTCTCACTGCCATCACTCTGCCTGATCCCATCCACCCCTCCCACTGCCATCACTCTGCCTGATCCCATCCATCCCTCCCACTGCCATCACTCTGCCTGATCCCATCCATCCCCCCCACTGCCATCACTCTGCCTGATCCCATCCATCCCTCCGACTGCCATCACTGCCTGATCCCATCCATCCCCCCTATGCCATCACTGCCTGATCCCATCCATCACTCCCTCCCACTGCCATCACTCTGCCTGCCCTCATCCCATCCATCCCCCCACTGCCATCACTCTGCCTGCCCTGATCCCATCCATCCCCCCCACTGCCATCACTGCCTGATCCCATCCATCCCTCCCACTGCCATCACTCTACCTGATCCCATCCATCCCTCCCACTGCCATCATTCTGCCTGATCCCATCCATCCCTCCCACTGCCATCACTGCCTGATCCCATCCATCCCTCCCACTGCCATCACTCTGCCTTATCCCATCCATCCCCCCCACTGCCATCACTCTGCCTGATCCCATCCATCCCTCCCACTGCCATCACTCTGCCTGATCCCATCCATCCCTCCCACTGCCATCACTCTGCCTGATCCCATCTCTTACACTTCCATCACTCTGCCTGATCCCATCCATCCCTCCCACTGCCATCACTCTGCCTGATCCCATCCATCCCTCCCACTGCCATCACTCTGCCTGATCCCATCCATCCCTCCCACTGCCATCACTCTGCCTGATCCCATCTCTTACACTTCCATCACTCTGCCTGATCCCATCCATCCCTCCCACTGCCATCACTCTGCCTGATCCCATCCATCCCTCCCACTGCCATCACTCTGCCTTATCCCATCCATCCCCCCCACTGCCATCACTCTGCCTGATCCCATCCATCCCTCCCACTGCCATCACTCTGCCTGATCCCATCCATCCCTCCGACTGCCATCACTGCATGATCCCATCCATCCCTCCCACTGCCATCACTCTGCCTGATCCCATCCATCCCTCCCACTGCCATCACTCTGCCTGATCCCATCCATCCCCCCACTGCCATCACTCTGCCTGATCCCATCCATCCCCCCTCACTGCCATCACTCTGCCTGATCCCATCCATCCCTCCCACTGCCATCACTCTGCCTGATTCCATCCATCCCTCCCACTGCCATCACTGCCTGATTCCATCCATCCCTCCCACTGCCATCACTCTGCCTGATCCCATCCATCCCTCCCACTGCCATCACTCTGCCTGATCTCATCCATCCCTCCCACTGCCATCACTCTGCCTGATCCCATCCATCCCTCCCACTGCCATCACTCTGCCTGATCCCATCTCTTACACTGCCATCACTCTGCCTGATCCCATCCATCCCTCCCACTGCCATCACTCTGCCTGATCCCATCCATCTGCCTTATCCCATCCATCCCCCCCACTGCCATCACTCTGCCTGATCCCATCCATCCCTCCCACTGCCATCACTCTGCCTGATCCCATCCATCCCTCCCACTGCCTTATCCCTTCCATCCCTCCCACTGCCATCACTCTGCCTGATCTCATCCATCCCTCCGACTGCCATCACTGCCTTATCCCATCTCTCCCACTGCCATCACTCTGCCTGATCCCATCCATCCCTCCCACTGCCATCACTGCCTGATCCCATCTCTCCCACTGCCATCACTCTGCCTGATCCCATCCATCCCTCCCACTGCCATCACTCTGCCTGATCCCATCCATCCCTCCGACTGCCATCACTGCCTGATCTCATCTCTCCCACTGCCATCACTCTGCCTGATCCCATCCATCCCCCCCCACTGCCATCACTCTGCCTGATCCCATCCATCCCCCCTCACTGCCATCACTCTGCCTGATCCCATCCATCCCTCCCACTGCCATCACTCTGCCTGATTCCATCCCTCCCACTGCCATCACTGCCTGATCCCATCCATCCCTCCCACTGCCATCACTCTGCCTGATCCCATCCATCCCTCCCACTGCCATCACTCTGCCTGATCTCATCCATCCCTCCCACTGCCATCACTCTGCCTGATTCCATCCATCCCTCCCACTGCCATCACTCTGCCTGATCCTATCTCTTACACTGCCATCACTCTGCCTGATCCCATCCATCCCTCCCACTGCCATCACTCTGCCTGATCCCATCCATCTGCCTTATCCCATCCATCCCCCCCACTGCCATCACTCTGCCTGATCCCATCCATCCCTCCCACTGCCATCACTCTGCCTGATCCCATCCATCCCTCCCACTGCCTTATCCCATCCATCCCTCCCACTGCCATCACTCTGCCTGATCTCATCCATCCCTCCGACTGCCATCACTGCCTGATCCCATCTCTCCCACTGCCATCACTCTGCCTGATCCCATCCATCCCTCCCACTGCCATCACTCTGCCTGATCCCATCCATCCCTCCGACTGCCATCACTGCCTGATCTCATCTCTCCCACTGCCATCACTCTGCCTGATCCCATCCATCCCTCCCACTGCCATCACTCTGCCTGATCCCATCCATCCCTCCCACTGCCATCACTCTGCCTGATCCCATCCATCCCTCCCACTGCCATCACTCTGCCTGATCCCATCTACCCCTCCCACTGCCATCACTCTGCCTGATCCCATCCATCCCTCTGACTGCCATCACTGCCTGATCCCATCTCTCCCACTGCCATCACTCTGCCTGATCCCATCCATCCCTCCCTCCCACTGCCATCACTCTGCCCGATTCCATCCATCCCTCCCACTGCCATCACTCTGCCTGATCCCATCCACCCCCCCCACTGCCATCACTGCCTGATCCCATCCATCCCTCCCACTGCCATCACTCTGCCTGATCCCATCCATCCCTCCCACCGTCATCCCTCTGTCTGATCTCCACCCCTCCCATTAAGCAGTGGTGATGGGGGATAGGGATGACATCAGTAGCGGTGGTGGTGGGGATAGGGATAACATCAGTGGCAGTGAACATTGTCATTTCTATCCCCACCACCACTGCCACTGATGCTATCCCTATCCTTACCACTACTCCCACTGATGTCAACCCTATCCCCATCATTCCCACTGATGTCATCCCTATCCTCAACACCGTCACTGATGTTATCCCTATCCCAACCACCACTGATGTCAACGCTATACCCACCACCACTGCCACTGATGTCATCCCTATCCCCACCACTGCCACTGATGTCATCCCAATCCCCACTTCTACTGCCACTGATGTCACCCCTATCCCCACCACCACTGCCACTGATGTCATTCCTATTCCCTCTGCCAATGATGTAACCCCTATCTCCCCCACCACTGATGTCACCCCTATCCCCACCACCACTGCCACTGATGTCACCCCTATCCCCACCTCTACTGCCACTGATGTCACCCCTATCCCCACCACCACTGATGTCACCCCTATACCCACCACCACTGCCACTGATGTCACCCCTTTCCCCACCAACACTGATGTCAACCCTATCCCCACCACCACTGCCACTGATGTCACCCCTATCCCCACCACCACAGCCACTGATGTCACCCCTATCCCCACCACCACTGATGTCACCCCTATCCCCACCACCACCGCCACTGATGTCACCCCTATCCCCACCACCACTGTGCCTATGGAAAATATAGGGTACTGAAATGTGTTGCCATTTTCAGACATGCATAGTCTTAAGGTTTGACATGTTGGGTATTTATTTACTTGACACAAACTCATCTTTTATATTTTACCCAAAAATTGGGTAATATATTTTTTATGTACCCTAAAATTACCTTTTCCCTCTTAGCCTGGGTTCACACTAAATGTGACTGCATCTAAATAGCAACCCGTCCATGCAAACAGATTGCGGAGTGTATGTTAGGTTAACGACACCCCGCAATCGGTTTTCAAAATGCAGCACGATTTGCAGAATCAAATCGCATGGGTGTGCAGGCTAAATATAACTAAAAAACATAGAGAAACTGGTAGTTGTTCATCATTGGTCATTTTGTTTAAAAGAAAAAATGGGCTGCTCAGCCTAAAATGCCCGGGCCTATTTTTTTGTCCCAGTCCGGGCCCGATCCCCACCCACACCAATGATGGGGCTTATCCTATCCCCACCCACACCAATGATGGGGCTTATCCTATCCCCACCCACACCAATGATGGGGCTTATCCTATCCCCACCCACACCAATGATGGGGCTTATTCTATCCCCACCCACACCAATGATGGGGCTTATCCTATCCCCACCCACACCAATGATGGGGCTTATTCTATCCCCACCCACACCAATGATGGGGCTTATTCTATCCCCACCCACACCAATGATGGGGCTTATCCTATCCCCACCCACACCAATGATGGGGCTTATTCTATCCCCACCCACACCAATGATGGAGCTTATCCTATCCCCACCCACACCAATGATGGGGCTTATCCTATCCCCACCCACACCAATGATGGGGCTTATCCTATACCCACCCACACCAATGATGGGGCATATCCTATCCCCACCCACACCAATGATGGGGCTTATCCTATCCCCACCCACACCAATGATGGGGCTTATTCTATGCCCACCCACACCAATGATGGGGCTTATCCTATCCTCATTCACACCAATAATTGGGCTTAATTTATTCCCACTCACACCAATAATTGGGCTTATTCCATTCCCACTCACACCAATAATTGGGCTTATTCAATTCCCACTCACACCAATGATGAGACTTGTTCTATCTCCACCCATACCAATGATGGGGCTTTTATCTCCACTGACACCAATGATGGGGCTTATTCTATCCCCACTGACACCAATGATGGGGCAGTATTTCTCCCAGTGATACCAACGATGGGGGCTTATTCAGTCCCCACTCGCACCAACGATGGGGGTTTATTAAGTCCCCACTCGCACCAACGATGGGGGCTTATTCTGGCCCCACTCGCACCCACGATGGGGGCTTATTCTGGCCCCACTTGCACCTACGATGGGGGCTTATTCTGGCCCCACTTGCACCAACGATGGGGGCTTATTCTGGCCCCACACGCACCAACGATGGGGGCTAATTCTGGCCCCACTCGCACCAACGATGGGGGCTTATTCTGTCCCCACTCGCACCAACGATGGGGGCTTATTCTGTCCCCACTCGCACCAATGATGGGGGCTTATTCTGTCCCCACTCTCACCAACGATGGGGGCTTATTCTGTCCCCACTCGCACCAACGATGGGGCTTATTTTCTTCTCCCTGGCACCAATAATGGGGTTTATTGTATCCCCACTGACACCAATGATATGGGGTAATTTTCCTCCCACTAACACCACCAATATGGGGCTTATTTTGCTCTCACTGACACCAACTAGAAAATGTATTATTCACTTACTAACACTAAGAGTGGAGCTTATTTTATCCTCATTGATAACAAAGATGGGGCTGAGATGGGCTCGGGGGTGTTCAAGTTCCCACTTGCCCAATCCCACCAGGATGCCGACGCTGCACTCTGCTAATCACAGGCAGTGAGACATTTCCCGATCCGCAGCTGCGCAGATCAGGAAATGTCTCAGTGCCTGTGATTAGCGGAGGGCTCGGGCACATGGAAACTCAAACAAACCCGAGCCCATCTCTAAACACCAATAATTAGTCCTAATGACTCCAACAATAAGGATTTGTTTATCCCAAAGATATCCTTGATTGGTTCTTTTTATTCTGACTCCAGCAATGTGGGGCTTATTTGATTTCCAGGGAACATTGACAACATGGGACCCATTTTGCTTTCATTGACATAAACAATATGGGTGTCAGCTCACTGACACCATCGATATGGGGTCTTACATTTTTTTCTAACTGATATCAATGATATGTGGCTTGTTTTGCTCATGCTGATACCAGCAACAAGGTTTTCTCCTCCCACTGATATTATCAGGCTTTTTTTTTTTTTTATATCCCCACTGACACAAGTGATGGGGCCTTTCCACTTCTAGGAACATCAAAATACTTTGGGTCATTTTCCTCCCACTAAACCAAAAATATAAGTCTTATGCTGCTGTCAATGACACCGGAAAGTTTCATTATCCTCTTACTGACAGGGGGGCTAATTTTATGAACGTGATTTTTATTTTATTTTCTAATGATTTGCTTCACATATGTGTGCTTTGCTAAAATGTACATTTTTTTCCATTCATATACCGCAACGCATGGAAGCAAACAATTTATACCCCAACGTTCCTTCCAAATGCATTCCACTGTACATTCATTGCGGCACACCACAATGCACAAATGACATGTTGGCAGCTGCTTTTTACCATCACACACATTAACGCATACACCTAACGCACAGGTGTCAAGGAGCCCTGAAGGTCATTTAGTTACAAACAGCAGTTAGCAAAATCTTCCTCTGTACAATCAATCTGAAGCAATGTACAAGTTTCATAGATAGTTACTGAGATCTGTATGGGAGCAGAAGCTCTGGGCGCTGCTTTGTGGCCAAACGTTGCAAAGGATTGTGTTATATGGAGAGGAAGATGGAGGGACAGGTAGAAAATCAAGCTTTGAACTTATACTAAAACGCATTGCTGGAATGGTACAGCTTGATTGAATATAAAAAGCTTGGTTTAGCTCAATGGGGACCAGGCTAGGTGGAGTGTAAGCAGACTTTGACTTTATTGCAGGAGGAAGCCATTGCACATGGAAATACAATTGGTGAGTTTAGGGTGTGATCCATTACAGTCTAACATTGTCTTACCTTCTTGATGTCAGGTGGTTATTGTACCTTACACAAGCAGAATGTGAGGATCCACCCTCCAACACAACCAGCATGTGGGGATCCATCCTCCAACTCAACCAACATGTGCGGATCCACCCTCCAACTCAACCAACATGTGCGGATCCACCCTCCAACTCAACCAACATGTGAGGATCCACCCTCCAACTCAACCAGCATGTGCGGATCCACCCTCCAACTCAACCAACATGTGGGGATCCACCCTCCAACACAACCAACATGTGCGAAACCACCCTCCAACTCAACCAACATGTGCGGATCCACCCTCCAACTCAACCAACATGTGAGGATCCACCCTCCAACTCAACCAACATGTGCGGATCCACCCTCCAACTCAACCAACATGTGCGGATCCACCCTCCAACTCAACCAACATTTGCGGATCCACCCTTCAACACAACCAGCATTTGGTGATCCACCCTCCAACACAACCAGCATGTGAGGATCCTCCCTCCAACTCAACCAACATGTGCGGATCCACCCTCCAACTCAACCAGCATGTGCGGATCCACCCTCCAACTCAACCAGCATGTGGGGATCCACCCTCCAACACAACCAACATGTGCGGATCCACCCTCCAACTCAACCAGCATGTGGGGATCCACCCTCCAACACAACCAACATGTGCGGATCCACCCTCCAACTCAACCAACATGTGCGGATCCACCTTCCAACTCAACCAACATGTGCGGATCCACCCTCCAACTCAACCAACATGTGCGGATCCACCCTCCAACTCAACCAACATGTGAGGATCCACCCTCCAACACAACCAACATGTGCGGATCCACCCTCCAACTCAACCAACATGTGCGGATCCACCCTCCAACTCAACCAACATGTGCGGATCCACCCTCCAACTCAACCAACATGTGAGGATCCACCCTCCAACTCAACCAGCATGTGCGGATCCACCCTCCAACTCAACCAACATGTGGGGATCCACCCTCCAACACAACCAACATGTGCGAAACCACCCTCCAACTCAACCAACATGTGCGGATCCACCCTCCAACTCAACCAACATGTGAGGATCCACCCTCCAACTCAACCAACATGTGCGGATCCACCCTCCAACTCAACCAACATGTGCGGATCCACCCTCCAACTCAACCAACATTTGCGGATCCACCCTTCAACACAACCAGCATTTGGTGATCCACCCTCCAACACAACCAGCATGTGAGGATCCTCCCTCCAACTCAACCAACATGTGCGGATCCACCCTCCAACTCAACCAGCATGTGCGGATCCACCCTCCAACTCAACCAGCATGTGGGGATCCACCCTCCAACACAACCAACATGTGCGGATCCACCCTCCAACTCAACCAGCATGTGGGGATCCACCCTCCAACACAACCAACATGTGCGGATCCACCCTCCAACTCAACCAACATGTGCGGATCCACCTTCCAACTCAACCAACATGTGCGGATCCACCCTCCAACTCAACCAACATGTGCGGATCCACCCTCCAACTCAACCAACATGTGAGGATCCACCCTCCAACACAACCAACATGTGCGGATCCACCCTCCAACTCAACCAACATGTGCGGATCCACCCTCCAACTCAACCAACATGTGCGGATCCACCCTCCAACTCAACCAACATGTGAGGATCCACCCTCCAACACAACCAACATGTGCGGATCCACCCTCCAACTCAACCAACATGTGAGGATCCACCCTCCAACTCAACCAACATGTGCGGATCCACCCTCCAACTCAACCAGCATGTGAGAATCCTCCCTCCAACTCAACCAAAATGTGCGGATCCACCCTAGAACACAACCAACATGTGCGGATCCACCCTCCAACTCAACCAACATGTGCGGATCCACCCTCCAACTCAACCAACATGTGAGGATCCACCCTCCAACACAACCAACATGTGCGGATCCACCCTCCAACTCAACCAACATGTGAGGATCCACCCTCCAACTCAACCAACATGTGCGGATCCACCCTCCAACTCAACCAGCATGTGAGAATCCTCCCTCCAACTCAACCAAAATGTGCGGATCCACCCTAGAACACAACCAACATGTGCGGATCCACCCTCCAACACAACCAACATGTGCGGATCCACCCTCCAACACAACCAACATGTGCGGATCCACCCTCCAACACAACCAACATGTGCGGATCCACCCTCCAACACAACCAGCATGTGCGGATCCACCCTCCAACTCAACCAACATGTGCCGATCCACCCTCCAACTCAACCAACATGTGCGGATCCACCCTCCAACTCAACCAACATGTGCGGATCCACCCTCCAACTCAACCAACATGTGCGGATCCACCCTCCAACTCAGCCAACATGTGAGGATCCACCCTCCAACTCAGCCAACATGTGAGGATCCACCCTCCAATTCAACCAACATGTGCGGATCCACCCTCCAACTTAACCAACATGTGAGGATCCACCCTCCAACTCAACCAACATGTGCGGATCCACCCTCCAACTCAACCAACATGTGCGGATCCACCCTCCAACACAACCAGCATGTGGGGATCCACCCTCCAACTCAACCAGCATGTGCGGATCCACCCTCCAACTCAACCAACATGTGCGGATCCACCCTCCAACTCAACCAACATGTGCGGATCCACCCTCCAACTCAACCAACATTTGCGGATCCACCCTTCAACACAACCAACATGTACGGATCCACCCTCCAACTCAACCAACATGTCCGGATCCACCCTCCAACTCAACCAACATTTGCGGATCCACCCTTCAACACAACCAGCATGTGGTGATCCACCCTCCAACACAACCAGCATGTGAGGATCCTCCCTCCAACTCAACCAACATGTGCGGATCCACCCTCCAACACAACCAACATGTGCGGATCCACCCTCCAACACAACCAACATGTGCGGATCCACCCTCCAACACAACCAACATGTGCGGATCCACCCTCCAACACAACCAACATGTGGGGATCCACCCTCCAACACAACCAACATGTGGGGATCCACCCCCCAACACAACCAACATGTGGGGATCCACCCTCCAACACAACCAACATGTGGGGATCCACCCTCCAACTCAACCAACATGTGAGGATCCACCGTCCAACTCAACCAGCATGTGGAGATCCACCCACCAACTCAACCAACATGTGGAGATCCACCTTCCAATGCAATCCCGAGCCAGTGAGTGAGTATCTCATTCATTACCAGTGTAGATTTTGCTAAGGTTAACCCTATAACCCAATACAATGTTCTGCCAGGTTTTTTTTTTTCTAAGTCTTATATTATACACTATCAAAAGTATTGGGACACCTGCCTTTATACGCACATGTAACTTTAAAGGCATCCCAGTCTTAGTCCTAGAGGTTCAATATTGAGCTTGCCCAGCCTTTGCAGCTATAATAGTTTCAACTCTTTTGGGAAGGCTGTCCACAAGGTTTAGTAGTGTGTCTATGGGAATGTTTGACCATTCTTCCAGAAGCGCATTTGTGAGGTCAGGCTCTGATGTTGGACGAGAAGGCCTGGCTCACCGTCTGCGCTCTAATTCATCCCCAAAGGTGTTCTATCAGGTTGAGGCCAGTCAAGTCCCCCAACCCCAAACTTGCTCATCCAAGTCTTTATGGACCTTGCTTTGTGCACTGGTGAGCAGTCATGTTGGAATAGGAAGGGACCATCCCCAAACTTTTCCTACAAAGTTGGGAGCATGAAATTTTCCAAAATGTCTTGGTTTGCTGACGCCTCAAAAGTTCTCTTCACTGGAACTAAGTGGTCAAGCCCAACTCACAAATGCACTTCTGCAAGAATGGTCAAAAATTCCCATAGACCCACTACTAAACCTTGTGTACAGCCTTCTCAGAAGAGTTGAAGCTGTTATAGCTACACAGGGTGGGCCAACTCACTATTGAACCCTATGGACTAAGACTGGGATGTCATTAAAGTTTATGTGCGTGTGAAGGCAGACGTCCCAATACTTTTGGTAACATATTGTATATGTGTGTATGAGCCTCTCAACAGGCTTATGCTTTTGGGAGTATGATTTAGACATGTGCGGTTAATTTCTTTCCCAAATAGAAATTCTGACACATTTTTGTTATTTGGATATTCAAGTGTATCTAAATGTCCAAATTACAATAGATGAAACATTTTAACAAATCGCAAATAACTAAATGAAATTTTGCCAAAATTAAAATAGAATTCTAAAACAAGAATATAATAAAATAGAAAATAAAGGAATCCAAGAATAGAGTATGATAGAAAAGAATAGAGTAAAACAGAATAGAATATAATATAAAATAAAGGAATAGAATATAAAATAATATAGAGTAGAATATAAATTACAAGGGGAATTCTTTACTCTCTTTGCAGTGACATGGGATGCATCCGCTCCTGAAGAAGTGGAATCTACTCCACGAAACGCGTGGAGCTTATTATAATGCAATCCCTTCTGTATTTTTATATGGTTATTTATTCATTTCAGGGTTTTGTATATGCCCGTTTTCAGCCAATGTCTCAACCATTTTAGGCCTTGTCAGCTATATGTGATTTTACAATCATGTTGTTTCAACTGTATTACTGTATACCATCACATGTATGTACCTATGCCAATTTTGTATATCTGTATGATTGATGACACACATCATTAAATTGCTTATATCGTTATCATATTGTGGACCCACCTTTATATCCATATCAGTCTTTTACATCCCAACCCTCTGTATGCACTTCATTTAAAGTCCCACTTGCCTCCCCCCCCTTTTTATCCCATGTCCCCCAGCCTTCTGGGATGCTAGGCAATTAGCTTTTTGTATTATGTTACTATATTATGATTATGTTGTGGAATGTCCACACATCATTTAGTTGACCCTATGTTACAATTTATGTCTATTGCCTATTATACCCCCCCTTTATTACTCCCCCCTCCCCCAATGCTTCTTTATGATTCAGGGATGGAGGCATATAGCCCTAGGGTGGCTATGCCTCATATAAAGTCCCAAAACGTTCTCTTATTTGTAGAATATAAAAGAAAATAATCAAATATAATAGAAAATAAGGGAATATAAAAGACCAGAATATAAACTAAAAGAATTGAACAGAAAATAAAAGAATAAAATAGGAAATAGAACTAAAAAGAATAGAGTAAAACAGAAAATAATAGAAAAGAAAATAATAAAATAAAAATCAAAGAAAAGAATAGAAAAAAAAATCAGTTGAATAGAATAAAATAAAATATAATTGACTTTGAAATTCAAATTTCAAATAGAATGAATTTGAATAGAATCATTTAGAAAAGAAAAGAAAATAATAGAATAACAGAAAATAGATTAGAATAGAAAATAATAGAATACAATATAATATAACTGTCTTCAGAAATTAAAATTTTGGATAGAATAAATAAAAAATTGAATAGAAAGGAATAGAAAACAAAAGGAAAAATCAATCTAATATATAATTCAATAGAATAGAATATAACCATCATCCGGATTTCGAATTTCGATTAGAATAAATTAGAACAGAACAGAAAATAGGAGAATAGAAAAGAATAGAATAGAAAAAAACAATAGATTAGAACAGAATGGAACAGAATAAAAAGGATATAACTGTCTTCTGAAATTCAAATTTCCAATAAATAAATTTGAATTTGAACGTCGATTAATTTGGAATATTGAATCCGAATTGAAATCGAATTGAATTTGAAAATGAATAAACGAAACAAAAGTAATTCCGAAAACAAATTAAACTAATTTAACTTAACAAAATTATTATGCATTTTTTAGTTCTGCACATGTCGATTCCTATGGGTCTTTTTTGTTTTAACCCTCACCTCTTCTCTCTGGTTATCTTTGCTGCCTAAAGGCTCAGTTCACACTGAAGTGGCTTTGATCCTTCCTTCGATCGATCCTTCCTTCAATGGATCAAGCCTTCCTTTAATAATATTATAATATTAATAATAATAATTATTATTATTATAAAATAATATGAATACTATTAATATTAACAGATAATATTGCCAGAAACACTTCAGAATTCATCCTGCTGCTTTTGTCAGCAGTCACATCAGGGTTCGAGTCGTGCGGGAAGGCATGGGAATGACGTTCCTGTACTTATTCTACAACAGTAACACCATTCCTGTTCCCACCCGACCCCCGACACGATCCCACCTCCTGCTCTGGGATGGCGGGTCGGTAAGCCCAGATTGCGGGTTCCCGACCCGCCATCCTCGAGCATCGCTGTAAACTAAGCTGGCACTACAGGAAGCGGAGCCGATGCTTCCTGTATAGACAACGGCTGATTGGCCGAAATGCGTCAGTTGACCCTCCTGCAGTTCCTGGGACACGCTTGAACATTTACCGCAGTTCTCCTATGTGCACCTGTTGATCTTAATGTTTTTAAATGTAAGTGACTAAATGTTTGCTGTTTTATACGTATTGCACTATGAGCTTCTTTCCTTCTTCTAGGTATTGAAACTCCCTGTGTATTGACCGGTTTGACTGGGTTACCTGCAAATTGGATCATCCTCCCTATATGGGATCTCCCTTTTTAACAAGATTTGGACCCCTACATCCTGATTGTACGCTAATACAAGATGTGGCCTGGTAAGCAGCCTCTATCCATTTACATCTTTAGAGTGACTGCTCCTGATCCACGGGGTTCTTGGTGGTGGATTCATAGAAGCTATCTTTGTGTCCATACATACCACACTATGTGTATCTCCCTTTGTTTTGGATATATTGCATGGTTTTGAGACCGGATCCCTGAATTGAGTCGGCCATTGGAAGTGGAATCCCTTGTATCTGAGTGGAATAGACCATCTATGTTTAATATTCATTCCCAACCAGAATCTGGTAAGGAGCTTGTGTGACTATCACTGATTGTTATCTATAGAGGAGTTTCAGTGACGGTCACCCCTTGAATTTACTGCCTAATCCAAATCCCTATCTGGTGAGCTGCCTGTTTGTCCATAGTGCAAGTGTGGCACAAAAGGGGTTCCTGGTGATGGGTCGTGGTTGTATTACCTATTAGTAGCAATATACTGCACCATGAGATCTTTTTTGTTTGTTTACATATGCCCTGCTGTCTCCGCCGAGTCGATTGAGCTGAGTTGGAATAAAGTGATTCAACATCATCCTTATTTGACGATAGGCTTATTCTTTTTTCTTATCTGGTAAGCAGATTGGATTGTCCCTGTCCCAAACACGGACTGTTTTTTTGAGCGCTGCAACCCTACCAATATTCCTGTATAGTGTCGGCTTCTGTCACAGGCGGAGTGATATCAAATGTACTCCGCCTCTGCCTGTGACAGGGCACAGGAGCCATAGAGGAACGGCTCTGCAGATGGGAGGGAGGTAAGGAGACACATGAGAGAGAGAGAGAGAGAGCGCGAGACACATGAGAGAGAGAGCGAGACACATGAGAGAGAGAGAGAGAGCGAGACACATGAGAGAGAGAGCGAGAGAGAGAGAGAGAGAGAGAGAGAGACACACATGAGAGAGAGAGCGAGAGACACATGAGAGAGAGAGAGAGAGAGAGAGAGACACATGAGAGAGAGAGAGCGAGACACATGAGAGAGAGAAAGAAAGAGAGAGTGAGAGAGAGAGCGAGACACATGAGAGAGAGAGCGAGAGAGAGAGAGAGACACATGAGAGAGAGAGAGAGACACATGAGAGAGAGAGAGAGAGCGAGACACATGAGAGAGAGAGAGAGACACATGAGAGAGAGCGAGAGACACATGAGAGAGAGCGAGACACATGAGAGCGAGAGAGAGAGAGAGACACATGAGAGAGAGCGAGACACATGAGAGAGAGAGAGAGAGAGAGAGACACATGAGAGAGAGCGAGACACATGAGAGAGAGAGAGAGAGAGAGAGACATGAGAGAGAGCGAGACACATGAGAGAGAGAGCGAGACACATGAGAGAGAGCGAGAGAGAGAGACACATGAGAGAGAGAGCGAGACACATGAGAGAGAGAGAAAGAGAGAGTGAGAGAGAGAGCGAGACACATGAGAGAGACACATGAGAGAGAGAGAGAGAGCAAGAGAGAGAGAGAGAGACACATGAGAGAGAGCGAGACAAATGAGAGAGAGAGAGAGAGAGCGAGAGAGCGAGACACATGAGAGAGAGAGAGAGCGAAACACATGAGAGAGAGACACATGAGAGAGAGAGAGAGAGGGAGCGAGACACATGAGAGAGAGAGAGAGAGCGAGACACATGAGAGAGAGAGAGCGAGAGAGCGAAACACATGAGAGAGAGACACATGAGAGAGAGAGAGAGAGAGGGAGCGAGACACATGAGAGAGAGAGAGAGCGAGACACATGAGAGAGAGAGAGCGAGACACATGAGAGAGAGCAAGAGAGAGAGAGAGCAAGAGAGAGAGAGACACATGAGAGAGAGAGCGAGAGACACATGAGAGAGAGCGAGACACATGAGAGAGAGAGACACATGAGAGAGAGCGAGACACATGAGAGAGAGAGAGAACGAGAGAGACACATGAGAGAGAGAGAGAGAGAGAGCGAGACACATGAGAGAGAGAGCGAGACACATGAGAGAGAGAGCAAGACACATGAGAGAGAGAGAGAGACACATGAGAGAGAGCGAGACACATGAGAGAGAGAGAGAGAGCGAGAGAGAGAGACACATGAGAGAGAGAGAGCGAGCGAGACACATGAGAGAGAGAGAGACACATGAGAGAGAGCGAGAGAGAGAGCCAAACACATGAGAGAGAGAGAGAGACACATGAGAGAGAGAGAGAGAGAGAGAGCGAGACACATGAGAGAGAGAGAGCGAGACACATGAGAGAGAGAGCGAGACACATGAGAGAGAGAGAGCGAGGCACATGAGAGAGAGAGAGAGAGACATGAGAGAGAGAGCGAGACACATGAGAGAGAGAGCGAGAGAGAGAGCGAGGCACATGAGAGAGAGAGAGAGAGAGAGACACATGAGAGAGAGAGAGCGAGACACATGAGAGAGAGAGAGAGCGAGACACATGAGAGAGAGACACGAGAGAGAGCGAGACACATGAGAGAGAGAGAGAGCAAGACACATGAGAGAGCGAGAGAGAGAGCGAGAGAGAGAGAGAGAGCGAGACACGTGAGAGAGAGAGAGAGAGCGAGACACATGAGAGAGAGCGAGACACATGAGAGAGAGCGAGACACATGAGAGAATGAGAGAGAGCGAGACACATGAGAGAGAGAGCAAGACACATGAGAGAGAGAGCGAGACACATGAGAGAGAGAGCGAGAGAGAGAGCGAGACACATGAGAGAGACACATGAGAGAGAGCGAGACACATGAGAGAGAGCGAGACACATGAGAGAATGAGAGAGAGCGAGACACATGAGAGAGAGAGAGAGCGAGACACATGAGAGAGAGAGCGAGACACATGAGAGAGACACATGAGAGAGAGAGAGAGAGAGAGACACACATGAGAGAGAGCGAGAGACACATGAGAGAGCGAGAGACACATGAGAGAGCGAGAGACACATGAGAGAGCGAGAGACACATGAGAGAGAGCGAGAGACACATGAGAGATAGAGAGAGAGCGAGACACATGAGAGAGAGCGAGACACATGAGAGAGAGAGAGAGAGAGAGCGAGACACATGAGAGAGCGAGAGACACATGAGAGAGAGAGAGCGAGACACATGAGAGAGAGAGAGAGCGAGACACATGAGAGAGAGAGAGAGCGAGACACATGAGAGAGAGCGAGACACATGAGAGAGAGAGAGAGCGAGACACATGAGAGAGAGAGAGAGCGAGACACATGAGAGAGAGAGCGAGAGAGCGAACGAGACACATGAGAGAGCGAGACACATGAGAGAGAGAGCAAGACACATGAGAGAGAGAGCGAGACACATGAGAGAGAGAGCGAGACACATGAGAGAGAGAGAGCGAGACACATGAGAGAGAGAGAGCGAGACACATGAGAGAGAGAGAGAGAGAGCGAGACACATGAGAGAGCGAGACACATGAGAGAGAGAGAGCGAGACACATGAGAGAGAGAGCGAGACACATGAGAGAGAGAGAGCGAGACACATGAGCGAGAGAGAGAGAGACACATGAGAGAGAGAGTGAGACACATGAGCGAGAGAGAGCGAGACACATGAGAGAGAGAGAGACACAGACACATGAGAGAGAGACACATGAGAGAGAGAGAGAGACACACACATGAGAGAGAGAGACACACACATGAGAGAGAGACAGCGAGAGAGACACACACATTTGAGAGAGAGAGACACATGAAAGAGAGACACACACATAAGAGAGAGAGAGACACACGCACACACATGAGAGAGAGACACACACATGAGAGAGAGAGACACATGAAAGAGAGACACACACATAAGAGAGAGACACACACACACACGAGAGAGAGACACACACACACACATGAGAGAGAGAGACACACACACATGAGAGAGAGAGAGACACACACACACGAGAGAGAGAGAGAGAGAGAGAGAGTCTGGGGCTCTACATCTTCAACGGCCGTACCAACAAGGGAGACTCTCTGGGAAGGTACACATTAAACTCAGTGTGGTAGACTATGCTATCACAGATATGAACTCCACACTCATCAATGGCTTTACAGTCACCCCACAAACACACCTGTCAGACCACAACCAACTGCTGCTATATATTACATTTTCTAACAAACCATCACCAAAATGCCACCGGACTTCTCTCTGCAACCTGCCACCATCATTTAAATCAGTCATGTCCAAACTGCGGCCCGGGACCGCAGGCAATGCAGCCCGCTGCCCGCTGCCGTTATATTTTTTTTAATGGAAGGAGGAAGTCAGGCCAGGGCCGCGGCGGCTGCCTATTGCATTCTGGGAGTTGTAGTCCGTCCATGCGCGCTCAAGCTTTCAGTGAGTGGAGAGCAGCGCAGCTAGCAAACTACAACTCCCGAATCTCGGAGGCAGGCCAGGCAGAGGAAGGGCACGCCAGGGAGTCGGGACACATGTGAGTGGCTCGGGCTGCTGGGCTGGCTGCTGGCTGCAACTGGACCCCAGGACAGGAGCATCAACCCCCCCTAGGACTGGAGGAGGCCGTGTGAGTACCTGGAACTGAGTTGGCAGCTGCCATACCTGATTTCAGAGACCCTTACATCACCAGCTGACCCCTACCTACATGATCATCCCATCTATCTCCCTCCCCCATTTACCCTGCCCCAGTGCCCACCAAGTAACCTCAAAATAGCCCTCAAAACTGTGGGTCCTGCTGGGAGATGGCCATAGCCTGTGGGTCCAGCTGGCCGCTAGCCACGGCCTGTGGGTCTTGCTGGCCGCTGGCCTGTGGGTCCAGCTGGCCGCTAGCCACGGCCTGTGGGTCACAGTCCATGGCCAGCTCCCAGCAGAACCTACAGGCCAGCGGCTAGCGGGACCATCCGATTAGTGGCCAGCAGGACCCACAGGTTGGTGACCAGCACGACCCACAAGTCAGTGGCCAGCTGGACCCACAGACTGTGACTAGCGGCCAGCTGGACCCACAGGTCAGTGACCAGCAGGACCAACAGGTCATGGCCAGCGACCAGCAGGACCCACTGGCTGTGGGTCAAGCTGGGAGCTGTCTGTGGACTTTTGGGTCTTGCTTGCCACTGACTTGTGGGTCCTGCTGGACGCTGGCCATGCCCTGTTTCTTCTGGAAGCTGACCATGGCCTGTGGGACCTACTGGCCACTAGCCTAGGGTGACCAGATGTCCCTAGTTTTGTCCCGCTTTCCAGGCTGATCCTGGGCAGGTGCACCGCAAGCTGGGGCCCCCAGGGCCAACCCTACCATTGGGCTGTTTTGGAGGGGGGGGGGGGGTTGAGCACCGCCGGATTACACAGAGTGGGGAATCTCCCGCTTACCCGGAGGCTGCTGTCATGTGACGTCCCGCCTCCTGGACTGGCTCCTATGATAGACAGTACTCTGTGTAATCCAGCGGCTCTCCTCTCTCTAATCCCCATGCACTGAACAGACTGCATTTATGGACACTGGTGATTCTGAACTTATGGGCACTGATCAAGCTGCATTAATGGGCACTGTTGAGACTGCACTGATGAGGCTGAGCTGATGGGCACTGATGAGGATGAGCTGATGGGCACTGATCAGGCTGCATTGATGGACACTGGTGAGGCTGCATTTAGTTGACACTGGTGAGGCTACATTGATGGGCATTGATGGGCCAGCACTACCCGCCAGCAGTAACAGCCAGCAGTATCCGCCAGCAGTAACCGCCAGCATTACCCACCAGCAGTAACCACCAGCAGTACCCGCCAACACTACCTGCCAGCAGGAACCGCCAGCACTACCCACCAGCAGTAACTGCCAGAAGTCATCAAAATAAGTAAAAAAGGTATGTGCATTAGCGTCTGTAAATTGTTGCAATATGTTTTTTAGTTGTGTCATAATATGTCATGTCCTTGTTCATACATGTATGAATAAGGACATGACATTTTCTGGCTGCCTAAGTCACTTGTGCTAGGGGTGCAACTATCCCCCCAGCACATAACTGTAAATATCCCAGCATGTGCAGTGTCTCTGACTCCTCCCACCATCACCACTTCAAATCACTGAAGCGGTCATGGTGGTTGGTGTTCCTTTAATATATCTCAGAAGAACTGATTTCATTTCATTTGATCATCCTCTAGTTGTGTTAAATTAGCGCGCGGGGGGGGGGGGGGGGGGGGGTCGCGGCGGCGTTTTATTACTTATATACCTTAAGTATAGTATATATTTTATATGCGGCCCGAGAAAATTTCTCGGCACTCAATGTGGCCCAGAGAAGCCAAAAGGTTGGACACCCATGATTTAAATGGTTCAAACAGTCTACCACAAAATACAGAGAGGTAACTGACAGACCTGACATTAAAAAACAGCTTGAAAACTTCCAAAACAACAACTATGAGGTAAGCCCACGAGGTGTGAACCAGGCAGCAAAGAACTTCCATAACATACTACACACCATTGCAGAAACAGCCCAACTGAGAAAAGTCAACTACAAGAAACCATCCACCAAACAACCCAATAAATGGTTCGACAAAGAATGCAAAGAATTAAGGAACACCCTACGGACAGCCTCCAATAACAAACACAGAGACCCCAACAACACTGACCTAAGGATAGCCCATAGCATCTTACAGAAAAAATACAAAGAAACCCTTAAAAAGAAAAGGAAAAAGTTAATCTCTAACAACCTGCAACAGTTAGAAGAGGCACTTCAGGAAAATTCTTTCTGGGAAATATGGAAGAATATTGGCTCGGCACCCAGGAAAAACAACCTCCACATCCAAAATGGTGACATCTGGTTTAACTACTTTAAGAACCTCTACAAAGATATTCCAGAAGAGAAGTTAACTGTAGAAGAAAAAGACATCATCAAAAGACTAAAAGATATGGAGGAAAAAATCAAGGACTTCCAGAACCCCCTGGATGTACCAATTATACTACAAGAAATTTGGGAGAAAATCCAATACCTGCAAACTAAAAAAGCCAGCGGGATGGATGGAATCCTGCCTGAAATGATTAAACATGGATCCCCAGATATACACGCTGCAATATGTAGAGTGTTCAATCTGGTCCTAAATGCTGGTTACTACCCTAAAGTATGGAACCAAGGCCTCATAACACCTATCCATAAAAGTGGAGACCAATATGATCCAGCCAACTACAGAGGGATATGTGTCAGCAGAACATTATGGAAACTTTCCAACAGTATTTTCAACAAACGGATCTTAAAATTCCTAACACAACACAACGTCCTCAGCAGAAGTCAGGCGGGGTTCATGCCAAACCATCGCACTACAGACCACATCTACACTCTGCAAAGTCTCATTAGGAACCATATCCACAATACAAAACATGGAAAGATATTCACCTGTTTTGTGGACTTTAAAGCGGTTGTAAACCCTAGGGAAAAAAAAACAAAAAAAAAAAACCTGCAAGACAAAGGCATAATGGGCTAGTATGCATCGCATACTAGCCCATTATGTGTAACTTACCTTAGAACGAAGCCCCCACACGGACCCCCGGACATCGCTGCGGGCGCTGCCATGATCCCTCGCCGTCTCTTTCGGGTTCGGCGGCTCCGGCGCGGTGATTGGCCGGAAGAGACGGCTCCGGCGCGATGATTGGCCGGAGCCGCGATGACGTCACTCCCGCGTTTTCCGGCAAGCTCCCGGCAAATTAATTGAAGGTCCCCCCGGACCTTCAGAGCGCATGCGCCGCTCGCGAGAGCGGCTGCATGCACTGTAAATATCTCCTAAACCATGCCGGTTTAGGAGATATTATTTGTACCTACAGGTAAGCCTTATTATAGGCTTACCTGTAGGTAAAAGTGTCAAAAAGCGGGATACTACCGCTTTAAGAAGGCATTTGACTCTTTGTGGCACCCAGGCTTGTTCCTCAAACTATTGGAAAGTGGAATAGGAGGGAAAACATACAACGTCATCAAGAGTTCATATACTGAGAACAGCTGCAGCGTAAAGGTGAATGGGAAAAGAACCAAACGCTTCCAACAGATCCGGGGAGTCAGACCGGGCTGCAGCCTAAGTCCAACCCTCTTCAACATCTACATCAATGAACTGGCTGCAGCTCTAGAATCCTCCCGAGCACCTGAACTGACTCTGCATGACACTAAAGGTGAAGTTCCTGCTGTATGCGAATGACCTCTTACTTCTGTCACCAACAGAAAGAGGCCTACAAGACAGCCTGGAATTGCTGGAGAAGTATAGAGCCACATGGGCACTAGGGATGATCGAAATTTTGAAAAGTTCAGTTCGACCAGAACACCCGAACTTCCCGAAAGATTGGCCCGGATTTCAGAACCCCATTGAAATCAATGGGACCCGAACTTAGGTAATCAAAAAACACAATTTTGAAGCCCTAAAACCCAATAAATGCCCCTAACAAGTGCCTAGGGTTCTGGGTCATGCCCCAGGGACTATTAATCACACAAAAAAAAGTTCTTAAAAATTGTCGTTTTTGATAGAGAGCCAATTATTGAAAAAAAAAAAAGAGATTTCTTTGGATTTAGTGTCTGGGGGGGGGGTCTAAAAAGTGTACCTGTGAAGTTTCAGCTCTGTATCATGTCCAGAACCAGAAAAAAAAAAGATCGTTTGTATTAGAATTTCAGTGGAGCAGGCTAGTGGCTCCGCTATTTTCACTCCCGCCCGTTTTTGTTGCAGGCGTTTATTGGGCTTTTTTGTGGACGTCTTTGGAGGCAGGCATGACATCTGAACTTCTGTGTAGGGGTATACATACGTGTGTGTGTGTGTGTGTGTGTGTATATATACACATATACATATATAGGTGTGAAAGTAGCAGAACCCTATGCCTGCGCTAATGAAATAATTTGAAGGCATAGGGCTACGCTCCTATCACACCTATATGTGTGTAAATACATATAAGTGTGTGTGTATATATACCCCTATAGAAGTTCAGATGTAATACCTGCCTCCAAAGACGCCCAAAAAATGCCCAAAAAAAACGCCTGCAACAACACACCTGGGCGTTTTTGTTCCAGGCATTTTTTGGGTGTCTTTGGAGGCAGGCATAACATCTGAACTTCTGTATAGGGGTACATATACACACACACACATATATGTATTTATACACATACACACATATAGGTGTGATAGGAGCGTAGCCATATGCCTGCAAATAATTTCATTAGCCCAGGCATAGGGTTCTGCTACTTTCACACCTATATGTGTATGTGTATATATACATACATGTGTGTGTGTGTGTGTATATATACCCCTACACAGAAGTTCAGATGTCATGCCTGCCTCCAAAGACGTCCACAAAAAAGCCCAATAAACGCCTGCAACAAAAACGGCCAGGTGTGAAAGGAGCGAAGCCACTATCCTGCTCTACTGCAATTCTAATACAAACAATCTTTTTTCTAAGGCGGTCACCCTGACATGGAAGGGTTTGGTCACCCTGCCATAGCAGTCAAAGTCAGTTCACCCTACACTACGGTCACCCTGACACTTAACACTTTCCCTACAGAAACTAGATTTTTGAATCTAACTATAGTGGAAAATAGTACCCTAACTACACTAGATATCCCTTTCCTCACACTAATAATTGCTAAATGACACTTTTGAAGCAGGAGTAACAGAACTGCTTCCACATCCGTGTATTACAATGCTAGTGATTTGGCGGGGCTATCTTATATACTGGGGGACGTATTCACTACTGATTGGCCTCTGGACCCCCTAGTCACTCCAATCACATTCCTAGCATCCTCCTGCCCCCTCAATTGGCTTTTACTGATGGTTCTGGTCCAATCACAGGCTTTTAAAGCCCAGTTCCTGTCCCATTGCATTTTGGTCGGTTCTGGTTTCCGAATTGCAAACTTTTTCAGCAAAAAGTTTGGAATTCGGCCGAATTTCGAACAGTCAATGTTCGGGTCGAACGAACCGATGGTCGACCCGAACCGTTCGATCATTCCTAATCGGCACTACCTATCAACTCAAGCAAAACAAAAATCATGGTGTTCCAAAAGAAAAATAAAAAAACAAAGAGCCCTTCCTTTACATTAAACAACCACACTCTTGATGAATCCAACAACTACACTTACCTCGGCCTAGAAATTAACCAATCAGGAAGTTTCAGGCCAGCCATAGAGGCCCTAAAAGACAAGGCACGCAGAGCCTTCTATGCCATCAGGAGACCGCTGTATCACCTAAAACCACGGTTGAGAGTCTGGCTCAGAGTATTTGATAGTTACAAAGAAAATTGCTCATGTAGTCTAAATCCCAACGGTGCCACATCCCAGGAATAACTACCAAAACCAAAAAAGGAGATTCCCCTAGGGGTGGGACTTTTTAGGCACCAATCAATTATATAAAACAAATCAATTTGTATAAAAGTTAAATTCTTTATTAATAGATACAGAAACAAATTAAAACAAGGAGGCAAGCTAGAACATATTGCACATAAGACAGTTGAACTTGGTACCACATAACCCCCGGGCTGTGACCCGACGCGTTTCGGAGTCTCTTGGGCTCCTTCCTCAGGGGTGCCCTTAGAGGGTGGTCTGTGGGTAATCAATGCATAACATATTAATTTCAACATTGTAAATATAGTTGTAATACATTTAAACAGAAAGTTTTAATAACAACTTACATAGTTCACTGTGATGGTGAGCATAGATAGCCTGCCTGGTAATTAAAAACAAATGGGCAGCATATACTTGTTGGCCATCAGGAGTGCCGTGTTCGCGATGTAGTAGGTCAAAGCAAAAAATCTTCGATCTTGAGATGTTCAGAAATTTAGTGATGACCAGTCTTGATGAGAGACTGGGTAGGGGCAGCTGGAACCTCAAATGACAGCAAGTCTGCTGGGCAAAAATCGCATAATTATTGCAGGGTCCAATAAAACAAGACCCAGCATGTGTAGGGTGCCCGAGAAGATGTTCTCCGCCCACCATATCTCATATATAGAGTCAAAGAAAAAGTTATCACCCATATTAGGTCAAAGGATAAGATGAACGAGCAATAGGAAACAAAATATCCATATAAATGTGTCATGCTAGGTATTATTGTCACGGAACCATGAACCAGACGTACAACAACAGATAAGTGAAAATAAGAAGGCTTTATTGAAAATCAAGCTGTAAAGCAAAAGTCCAAACGGAAGGCGAAACCGAGGCAGAGTCCTTGCGAAGCCAGAGGTCAGGAACCAGAAGGGTAGTCAGACGAAGCCAGGATCAGGAACCAGCAGGGTAGTCAGACGAAGCCAGGATCAGGAACCAGCAGGGTAGTCAGACGAAGCCAGGATCAGGAACCAGCAGGGTAGTCAGACGAAGCCAGGATCAGGGACCAGAAGCAGCAGCAGTCTTAGAAGCATGTGAACACAGGAGGATCAAGCAAGGAACTGAAGCCACAGACCTCCTATATATATATGAGCTAGGCATCCAGCTCCTCCCAGTGGGAAGGAGGAGCCGCAGGGTGGGAGGCTACAAGAAACCCAGAAACCAAGATGGCCGCCAGCACATGTCAAACGAAGGAGAACAGCAAGAAGGTAAGACCATGACAGTACCTCCCCCTCAAGGGCCCCTCCTCCGCAGAGTAAAGAACGGTTTCTGAGGGAAGCGTGCGTGGAAGGCTCGGAGCAAGGCAGGAGCATGGACATCTGCGGAGGGAACCCAGGAACGCTCCTCTGGACCATAACCACGCCAATGAACCAAAAACTGCAACCGACCGTGGACCAGGCGTGAGTCCAGGATATTGCTCACCTCATACTCCTCACGATTGCCCACTTGGACCGGACGAGGCCGAGGAACCGAGGAAGTGAAACGATTACACACCAGTGGCTTCAACAGGGAAACATGAAACACGTTGGAGATCCGCATGCCAGGAGGAAGCGCAAGGGCATAGGCTACCGGGTTTACCCTGCGAAGCACTCGGAAGGGACCAACAAAGCGAGGCGCCAGCTTGGGAGTGGGCACTCGAAGGTTGAGATTGCGGGTGGACAACCATACACGGTCTCCGGCCTGGTAGGAAGGAGCAGGCGCTCGTCTGCGATCAGCCTGGAGTCTCTGGCGCTGCGCAGAGACCTCAAGGGACTTCTGGATCTGTACCCAAGAAGCACGTAGGACAGAAAGGTGATCCTCCACAGCCGGAATATCCTGGGAAGAGAATACCTCCGGTAACACGGCAGGTTGGAACCCATAATTGGCCATGAAGGGAGACGTCCCAGAGGAAGAGTTCACCGCCGTGTTCCTGGCAAACTCAGCCCAAGGCAGGAGGTCAACCCAATTGTCTTGGTGATCGGAGACATAGCAACGAAGGAATTGCTCCAAGGCCTGATTGGATCGTTCTGCGGCCCCATTGGACTGAGGGTGGTAGGCCGAGGAGAAGGAGAGATGAATCCCCAACTGGGAGCAAAAGGCGCGCCAGAACCTGGACACAAACTGACTCCCCCGATCCGACACAATCTCCTTGGGCAAACCGTGCAACCGGAAGACCTCCCTGGCAAAAATCGTGGCCAACTCCTGTGCAGAGGGTAACTTCTTGAGATGAACACAGTGGCACATTTTGGAAAATCGATCCACAATCATGAGAATGACCGTATGGCCTCGGGATGCAGGGAGGTCCACAATGAAATCCATCCCCAGGTGTGACCATGGGCGCTCCCCGGTGGCTATGGGTTGCAGAAGGCCCAACGGAAGGTGCCGAGGGGACTTACTCTGGGCACAAACAGAGCATGCCGCTACATATGCGGCGATGTCGGAACGTAGGGAAGGCCACCAGAACAGACGTGAAACAGCCCAGGACAGCTGATTCTTTCCAGGATGCCCCGCGGTCTTGGAGTTATGGTAGGTTCGCAACAACCGAGTGCGCAACTCCTCAGGCACAAAACATCTGCCGTTGGGTCTCCCAGAGGGAGCACCAGATTGAGCCGCCAAAATCTGCTCACCCAGGGGAGAGGTCAGGCTGGTGCGAATGGCGGCCAGGATCTGATTCGGAGGTATGACCGAAGTCGGAATCGACTCCTCCCTGGACAGGTCGGAGTACTGCCGTGATAAGGCATCCGCCCTGATGTTCTTGGAACCGGGTAGGTAGGAGACCACGTAATTAAAACGTGACAAGAACAGAGCCCATCTGGCCTGACGTGGTGTCAATCTCTTGGCCTCAGAAAGGTAGGTCAGATTCTTGTGGTCCGTCAGGATGAGGACCGGAACCACCGAACCCTCGAGCAAGTGCCTCCATTCTTTAAGGGCCTGCACGATGGCCAATAACTCCCTGTCACCAATCTGATAGTTGCACTCCGCGGAAGACAGTTTCCGGGAGTAAAACCCACAAGGAAGCAGAGGACCCTCTGGTGTTCTACGCTGAGACAGAAGGGCGCCTACTCCCGTCTCAGACGCGTCCACCTCGAGGACAAAGGGCAACCCAGGGTTGGGATGCGACAGAATCGGAGCCGACACAAAGGCGGACTTTAGAGCCTCAAAAGCTCGGATGGCCTCGAGCGGCCAGACCTGGGAATTACTGCCCTTCCTGGTCAGATCCGTGCAAAGCTTGGCTAGCATGGAAAAGTCCCTGATGAACTTCCGATAATAATTGGCGAAGCCCAAAAAGCGCTGCAGGGAGCGAAGACCACTGGGCTGGGGCCACTGTAAGACAGCCGAAACCTTCTCAGGATCCATGGAGAACCCCTCAGCGGAAATGATGTAACCTAAGAAGGTTACCTGGGATCGGTGAAATTCGCATTTCTCAAGCTTACCGAACAGCTTGTTCTCTCGTAACCGTTGCAACACTCGTCTGACATCCAGAATGTGGGTCTCCATGGATTCAGAATATACCAAGATGTCATCCAAATAGACCACCACACACTGCTGCAACAGGTCACGGAAAACATCGTTAATGAATTCCTGAAAGACTGCGGGCGCATTGCACAACCCAAAGGGCATAACCAAGGATTCATAATGACCGGTCCTGGTGTTAAACGCGGTCTTCCACTCATCGCCCGCCTTGATCCTTACAAGGTTATATGCCGCCCTCAGGTCGAGTTTGGTAAAGACCGTGGCCCCTTTAAGGCGATCGAACAGCTCGGAAATCAAGGGTATCGGGTAAGCGTTCTTGATCGTGATGCGATTGAGACCCCTGTAATCGATGCAAGGCCTAAACTCACCGCCCCTCTTTTTCACAAAGAAAAATCCAGCCCCTGCCGGGGACGAGGATTTGCGAATGTGTCCGCGTGAAAGCGCCTCCTTCACGTACTCCTCCATGGCCTCATTCTCCGCTACCGACAGTGGATAGACCTTGCCACGAGGAGGAACGGCACCAGGTTGTAACTCGATGGCACAATCGTATGGGCGGTGCGGAGGTAGGGCAACCGCGCGCACCTTATCGAATACATCCCGGTACTCCTCGTATTCAGGAGGCAACAGAGAGTCCGAGGAAGTACACAGCAACTTGACAGGCCCATGGATGCAACTAGCCCCACACTGCGGTGACCACGAGAGGATCTCGGCCGATCTCCAATCGAAAGTCGGATTATGCTTCTGGAGCCAGGGGTACCCCAAGACCACCGAGTAGTGTGGAGACGAAATAACCTGGAAGCAGACCGACTCTCTGTGAACGGCACCAATGGCTATCCCCACTGGAAGGGTCTCATGAGTCACGTGTGGCGGCAGAAGGGGTCTGCCGTCTATCGCCTCAAGAGCCAGTGGAGAACCTCGGGCCTGCAGAGGAATGGAATTGGCGGCAGCGAACACACTATCAATGAACAAACCACCAGCACCAGCGTCCACCAACGCCTGGGTCGTCACAGAGCCCCCGACCCAGGAGAGGACAACAGTGATCAGTGGTTTGTCAACACGGGAAACCGGGGACGAGGAGACTCCACCCAAGATCTGCCCCCGACAGGATCTCAGGTGCGAGCGTTTCCCGGACGGTTCGGACATGCCAACCGAAAATGCCCACCGAGACCACAGTACATGCATCGACCCTCGCGTCTTCGGAGTACCCTCTCCCCCTCGGACAGGCGAGCAAAGCCCAGCTGCATGGGTTCACCCCCAGCCAAGTCATCCCCAAGAGGCGTGGGAGGAGAGGGAGGCACGGGTGGGACAACAAAGGTAGGCGCCAATCTGTTAGGAGGCCTCCGCAGACTCTCCTTAAAGGAAGGTCTCTCCCTGAGTCTGGTGTCAATCAAAATCAAGAAAGAAATAAGAAGGCTTTATTGAAAATCAAGCTGTAAAGCAAAAGTCCAAACGGATGGCGAAACCGAGGCAGAGTCCTTGCGAAGCCAGAGGTCAGGAACCAGGAGGGTAGTCAGACGAAGCCAGGATCAGGAACCAGCAGGGTAGTCAGACGAAGCCAGGATCAGGAACCAGCAGGGTAGTCAGATGAAGCCAGGATCAGGAACCAGCAGGGTAGTCAGACGAGGCCAGGATCAGGGTCCAGAAGCAGCAGCAGTCTTAGAAGCATGTGAACACAGGAGGACCAAGCAAGGAACTGAAGCCACAGACCTCCTATATATATGAGCTAGGCATCCAGCTCCTCCCAGTGGGAAGGAGGAGCCGCAGGGTGGGAGGCTACAAGAAACCCAGAAACCAAGATGGCCGCCAGCACATGTCAAACGAAGGAGAACAGCAAGAAGGTAAGACCATGACAATTATGACCAAAGCCAGGCGTATAAGTCTCTTTAAGAAAAATGGTGAAGGCTGAAGAATCTCATTGGGCACCATGCACAGATCAAAAAATCATCACACTGATCAAATAGATCAGCAGTATTCGGATAGCAATCACTGAAAAGTATGGTTCTTTTCTTACCTTAAAGACAGCTGTAAGTTGTTCAAAGAGGATAGAGGTCCTCACAGGACCTGTGTGTCCGGCAAAAGAGCAGATAGCTCTGACGCCAGACACACAGGGCTTAAAAAGCGTGGCAATCAGCTGAAAGGTAGATCAGCTGGATTACCTGCCCTCAGCTGATAGCCGTCAAAGGTTCCCTGGAACGTAAGGGCCGGACACGCCCCCAACCCGGATATCCGGCGGAAGCGTGAGCGGCCGATGCGTTCCACCGACACGGAAGCGTCACTAGCCTGCGTGAAACGCAGACGAGTGTACTAGACAGACACAGCCGACCTCTGGGAGGGGTCGGGATGGGAACGCGAATGCCTATATCTGCGGGCGCCAGTAGATGGCGTCCGCCTTTCCGTGCCGGGCTGAACCTACAAATAAGCACTAAACAAGAGCAATGATTATATAAAGCATAAAAAAGGCTAGACATAGTGAAAAAAGATTTAAAGCTTCATTGTAGATTGGGAGATAAAGAATTAGAGTGCATTTGAACAGAAACACCTCCTTCAAAGTTCCCGATGTATAAAAAAATGTTCCGAAATTTCTGCAAGTAGATTGAGACACTATTCTTTCTCTAATAGAAAGAGGAAACACACGGGAACCGGACTTAGCTCCTGATGGAATGGCTTCAATATATGCTGGACCATTTGTGTACAGAAGTGCTAGAATTTGAAAGCAAACCATCACAGTGAACTATGTAAGTTGTTATTAAAACTTTCTGTTTAAATGTATTACAACTATATTTACAATGTTGAAATTAATATGTTATGCATTGATTACCCACAGACCACCCTCTAAGGGCACCCCTGAGGAAGGAGCCCAAGAGACTCCGAAACGCGTCGGGTCACAGCCCGGGGGTTATGTGGTACCAAGTTCAACTGTCTTATGTGCAATATGTTCTAGCTTGCCTCCTTGTTTTAATTTTTTTCTGTATCTATTAATAAAGAATTTAACTTTTATACAAATTGATTTGTTTTATATAATTGATTGGTGCCTAAAAAGTCCCACCCCTAGGGGAATCTCCTTTTTTGGTTTCAGAGTATTTGATAGTGTCATCACAAAAAATCCTTCTATATGGCAGTGAAGTTTGGGGTCCTGTCACCTACCCAGACCAATCCCAATGGGACTCCAGCCCGACAGAAATATTCCATCTGGAATTCTGCAAGCTACTCCTCCAAGTCCACCGGAGCACCTCTCTAACAGTGCCTGCCGGTCTGAGCTGGGCAGATTTCCCTTACTACTTGCAGTACAAAAGAGGGCGCTATCATTCTGGGATCATCTACGAAAAAGCAGTCCTGACTCGTACCATCATAAGGCCCTACTGACCAATAAGAACCAGCCCAAGCCTGGCGGTCTGCAACAACTCATCAGCGCCTTGCCTATCCCAAACTCCCAAAAATTCAACCTGACAAAATCACAAATAAAAAACATAATGAAATATTCAAAAGAAAAATATGTTGAAGAATGGAGAAATGAAATAACAAACTCCAAGAAACTAACTGTTTACCAGTTACTGCAGAGAGACTACAAACTGGCCCCATACCTGGAGGTGCTACAAGAGCCCAAAGACAGACAGACCTTCAGCCTGTACAGACTCAGTGCCCACAGCATGGAAATCGAGTTAGGACGGCACAGACAGACCTACAAGCCCAGGGAGAGAAGATTGTGCCAGCAATGTGACCAGGGGGTCCTGGAGGACGAGGACCACTTCCTGCTACAGTGCCCTAAGTACTCATCAGTGAGGGACACTCACTTCCAGAGACTCTCCGCTTTTATGACGGACTTCAATTCTATTGGAGAAGAGGAAACTCCAAATCCTACTGGGAGAAGAGGAGCCAATGGTGAGAATAGCTGCACAATATGTGACAGCGTGTCACAGACTGAGAGGGATATGAAAAACTGAGGATTTAAAAATTCTTTGCATGGACTCACCCCCATTCCTCTTTATATTACCCCCCCCCCCCCCCCATAACAAACTCAACTGCTTTGGCAATGCTAAAATGTATTTGGTCCAGCCAATAAAGCTTATTTGAATTTGAGAGAGAGAGAGAGAGAGAGAGAGAGAGGCACACAAGAGAGAGAGAGAGAGAGAGACACACACACACACGAGAGAGAGAGAGAGAGAGAGAGAGAGACACACACACGAGAGAGAGAGAGAGACACACACACAGGAGAGAGAGAGACACAC